>NC_083586.1:29872783-30246533 GCF_027579695.1 Neoarius graeffei
GGTGGTGTAGTGGTTAGCGCTGTCGCCTCACAGCAAGAAGGTCTGGGTTCGAGCCCCGTGGCCGGCGAGGGCCTTTCTGTGTGGAGTTTGCATGTTCTCCCCGTGTCCGCGTGGGTTTCCTCCGGGTGCTCCGGTTTCCCCCACAGTCCAAAGACATGCAGGTTAGGTTAACTGGTGACTCTAAATTGAGCGTAGGTGTGAATGTGAGTGTGAATGGTTGTCTGTGTCTATGTGTCAGCCCTGTGATGACCTGGCGACTTGTCCAGGGTGTACCCCGCCTTTCACCCATAGTCAGCTGGGATAGGCTCCAGCTTGCCTGCGACCCTGTAGAACAGGATAAAGCGGCTAGAGATGATGAGATGAGATGTTGATTTCATCCCCATGGTGCAGATTGTTGTTTTGGTTAGTTTTTCTCCCTGGCCATTTCCCTCCCACCCACCATTTAGGTCTCCCCAATTATAATAAAATTACCAGTCCCGGACGGTAAAGGCTGTCACGTGGAGGCTGTTCCTCTGAGACACATGAAGCCCTGTGCATGCAGCTGAACATGTGGAGCAAAGCAGTATCTACCCTCTTCCACATACATGAGCTCACATACGTCCTGGATCGCAGTGCTTGACATGGGACAGAGAGCATGGCACCCTTCCACTCAGAGCGCACTGCCAGTTTTTATCTCTTGGACTCCTGGCCATGTATGGCTGTGGCATCGTCGGGATTCGAACTTGTGATCTGCAAACAATTTTTTTTTGTGCCACTCGGGAGCCCCAGATTGTTGTCTTGTTGCCATGATTTTCTTGTTTATTTTTGAACGTTTTGAAATTAGAGACCCATTTTCCCACCCAGATCCTCAGGAGGAAACTCCACTGCATAGGGATTAAAGGTTTGTTTGGCCCAACCACATTAAAACACGAAGTCCACTTCCTGAAAGAAAGAAAAGATCCTTTTCTTTCTGCAAAGAAAGATGAGAATGAGTCATTGCGGCCCTCCGGGGAACGAACAGAAAGAGAATTGAAAGTGGAATAGACACACAACAGCTGTGGAGGTAGAAGAAGTGAGGAAGAGAAATCGAGGCAGATGTAAAGTTGATGCAGCAGTGAGAGAGGTAATGAGAGGATGAAGACGAGATTGCAGGGGAAGGATTTATTTTCTGTTGTTTCATCTCTCTCTCTCTCTCTCTCTCTCGCTCTCTGTCTCACGTACACTTGCGCACTCTGTCTGTCTCTCTTTCTTTTTCTTTCTTCTCTTCCTCTCTCGCTTTTCTTTGGAAACAGAAGGGAAACAGATACAGGGCACAAAGGGTTGCACTTCCTGTTGTGGTGTTTTCCTGTGGCACAGAGGCTCGAAGCGTCTGGCTTGGGTTTCCTCAGAATAGATCGTGTGTGTGTGTGTGTGTGTGTGTGTGTATACTCAGCAGTCATCTTACTATGACTACTCTCTGGGTTGATGGGTCATAGTGTGTCATCATTGGTCATTCCTACACATCCCTTCTTATTTTGCTTGACTCTCACACACACACACACACACACACACACACACACACACACACACACACACACACACACACACATGCATATTGTCTCATGGGTTGTTTGGATTTGCATGAACTAAATAATGCTATGTCTCCTCCTGACACCTTCCACCTACACACACACACACACACACACACACCGTGTAATCTCATGATGCCATCGTCTTGGAGACAACCTAAAAGGTGTAATCCAGTCAGGATCTGTGATTTTGTGTGTGTGCGTGTGTGTGTTTGTGTGTGTGTGTGCGTGCGTGAATGATGAAGAAACAGTATATGGAGAGATTTTGAGATCTCTGGTGGCCTGATGTCATCATTTCCCGAATCCTGATGACACTTTTTGCCATGTTTGATTTACTCTTTGCTTAACACTGACTTCAGTATGAAACACTGATCCTTATAGACTTCCCGGCCAAAGAAAAAGTCGCCTTAAACAAGCAAATAGTTGAGAGTTGACTGGATAATTAGTGCAGTAACCAGCTGGCAATAATTCTTTTAAAGGTGCCCTTCCACCAAAAGCGTTTAATACTGGCTCTTTTTGAAATACCATAGTTCACTCCGAGTTGCATATGCATGCTGCATGTGAAAATGGAATTCTACTCCCATTCCCTGTATTAGCTTATGAAAGAAAATAGTCGGAAAAACGAGCAGATCAGAAAAAGCCATACGAAGTTACGTCACTTCGAAAATTAGTATTCATGGCCTCGCCCACCTTGGCTTGCGACCGCCCACGGGAAGAAAGCGCGAGGAGAGAGACGTAATTCGCCCCGAGGCGTGGCACGGTGCTCCGCATCAGTTTCGTTTCTAACGGCGGCTCCAGCCCGACTTTGCACGCTCGTAACTCGGGCAGGGGAGGTCCCAGCCTCCCCAGACTTGGCAGCCAGCGGCCTCTGCCCCCTCCCGAACGAAAGAGTGCTCCTTGGGCGGGCTAGCTCCACGCCTCGGGACGTAATTCACCTAACCCTAACCCTAGATCCCAGCCTCCCCAGACTTGGCAGCCAGCGACCCCTGCCCTCTCCTGAACGAACCAGCACTGCCAAGGCCCGTCAGCTCCCAGCCAGGGGACGTTATTCCCCCCACACACCCCGAGGCGAGCTCCGCTCCGTGCCTCGTGCCTTGATGAGAGCTGCTGCCACAGGGAGTATTCAATTAAATAAATAAATGAACAAACAAACGAACGAATGACTCCCTCCCAGTCACGCACGCACACACATACAAGCATTCTGGTTGGGGAGAGAGCTCCCTTCCTCTGCTCTCCCTCTCCTCTTATAGGGCGTGGTCACTGGGGAAGACACACAAACACACGTTAATTCCCGTCAGGTGCAGTGATTCTGCCACTTACCTTCCCTGTCTCCGCCCTCCATTCACAGACTGACGCTCGGCCACGCCCCCGCTGCCACATCTACATTGTTATTGGTAAAAACATCGATGTCGAGACCATAATAGCCAATCGAAACAGTTTTTACAAAGACACCCACATCTGCTTGTTCTGATCCACTGGAGGTAGCATCATAGTGCTGTTAGCCAATCAGAGGTAACACGTTTACATGTCATGAATATTAATGAGCAAGAGCTGAAATCCTGTCGTTCTCCGGCCACCCGCTCCTCCACCAAACTAGAACAGCCTGAAACAGGAGAACCACAGCATTTTTTTCACCAAAACCGGCTCACAGGGCGTTCATTCATACTAGAGACCACCGCACAATTAATGAAAAAACGATGCAAGGGGACCTTTAACCCAAACTGATGCAGTGAGTAGCTTCTCATTTATTACAGGGGAACTGAAGTCATTTTTCAACTTGCTTTATTTCTTAATTAACGTGTTATTCAATGACGTTTTCGGTTTTAGTGACCTTATATCGTGACTCGTATTGGCAACTAATTGCAATTATACTTATCGGCCTATTCGGTTTTTAGCCGTGTTGAATTTATTTGTTTGTCCACGGCAGGCGTTGCTTATCCGCGCGATCTTCACGAGACTTGTGCGAGACTTCGAAACGTGAAGTGTCCGCCAGGTGTCAGTGCCGCCATTTTGAAAACTGTTTTCCAAACGAAACTTTGCACAAAAACGAGTTTAAATGACGATTACTGCCTACTTTTTTCAAACTTTCCTGATTGCTCTCAAAACAAACACAACTTCCGGCTTGATTACGTCAGCAATCAAAAGAGGGCGCACACGTCTTTTGATGACGTTGGCAGATGTCGGTCACTTTGATTTCCGCTGTACGTTTTACTTCCGTCCTACGACGTCTCGCACAGGTCTCGACGAATCTCGTTTACGGCCATCGCTTTGACATATGGACTGATATATTACAGAGCATATTTCAAACACTCATAACTTGCTCTAGCAGCGACAAAATAGCGATCAGAAATGCATTCCAGTATTTAATAAAATGAGATAAATAGAATTTTGATGATAAAAAAAATTGCCTTCAGTTCTCCTTTAACACTGACTCCAGTATGAAATACTGATTCTTATACACTTCTTGGCCAAAGAAAAAGTCACCTTAAACAAGCAAATACATAAGAGCCTTTGATTGGATAATTAGTGCAGTGATGAATGTGTTTCAGCTGGCAACAATTCTTTTAACCCAAACTGATGCAGTGAGTAGCTTCTCATTTCTTAAACAAACATGTCAGAGGACGTATCCCATGCTCATGGAAAAGATGTTCCTGTGTTTCAGAAGGGTCAAATTAATGACCTGCGTAAAGCAAAGATAACAACTCAGGAGATTACTGAAGTTAATGGAATTGGGTTAAGTGTGATCGGAGTTCACTTAAACACTTGGTCAAATCGAATTCTTAAATAATGCCAATGTTAAATAAATAAAAAAAATCATCACCATGTCAATGATGTTTTTTAATCCGTTTATTATTATTAGGTTATGTGGAGTGTCTACCCGTACAAGTCTCTGTGCGTGAGTGTAGTGTTGCAGATCTTGAGACCGGTCTCAAGACCACTTCTTAAAGGTCTCGGAATCAACCACATTTTTACTTGGTCTCGGACAAAAGGGGTGTTCACACGGCAACTTTTACTCCGGTGTAGCACCGGGGCTGCCCCGGTAGAGCGTTCACACGGTACAAAGTTATACCGGTGTCGCCCCTGAAAGCTGCTTAAACCGGTGCAAATCTAACCCTGCTTGGGAGGTGGTTTAAGAAATTTACTCCGGAGTAAATGATAGTTTGCGGGGCAGCACTGATATAAAATGGGACGTCTGAACGCTACAGGGGTAGACTCGCTACGCGTGAGGAGAGTTGATTACATACGGGCACTGCATAGTTTGCATCCTGGTATTTTGCACTTCCAAAATGGCGAATATCAACAACAACAAAAGAACTGCCTGTCTTCTAGTGTTGCCAGATTGGGCGGTTTTAAGTGCATTTTGGAGGATTTGAACATATTTTGGGCTGGAAAACGTCAGCAGTATCTGGCAACACTGGTGTCTTCATCCAAGTTGTTTTCCCGGCGCTTGGTGATGCCATGACAACCGGGAAAAGGAAGTACATTTTCACGCATGCGCATATTTCATTTCCGCATTATTACTGTCGTATAGTGCGGTCGCAAAAACTGCCATGTGAACGCAAGTGGGGCTGCACCGGTGCTAACACGCTTCTCTCTAGTAAGCAGGTTTGTGACGTGTGAACGCTCCACAAAATTTACACCACTGTAAGATATATCGCAACAAAATACATCGGTGCAGCATCGATGCAAATATGTGCCGTGTGAACACCCCTATAGAGGACTCGGGATTTTATTTCAAGACCAGTCAAGACCACAACTGCAGGGATGTCACTAAATTGTCTGATTTATTTGTTAACATGGTTACTGTGATTGGATGTAAAACTTCCTGCTTCAAATGCGACCAATAACGTGACTCGTTCTTAATTTGAAGTTTTTCTTCCTGTTAACGGCTGTCACCCCTCCCCCGCCCTCTTCACACACACTGGTCTGGCCCTGGTCTTGACTCGGTCTCGGCCTGCTTCGGTCTTGGTCATGACTTGATCTCAACTCTTAAAAGTCTCGGTCTCGATACCAGGCTTGTAGTGCTCGAGTCCGACTCATGCTCTAATTATGAGGACTCGTGACTTGGACTTGAGCACTGATGACTCAGACTTGGACTCGGACTCGTAAATTGGAGGCGAGGATTCGGATTTTTTTTGTAACATGCCATAATAATTCGGCATAAGATATTTATATCTACATTAACTTTTGTAGTAATTTCGTGCAAGAGCGTCACACCTGCGCGTCTTGGCACGTGCATCAGATAGACTCTCGGGTGCGCGCCGGACAGCGCATGTTCCAAGCAGACTCTCACGCCGTAAATGACTCGCACCTGCACAGGATTAAGCCGCAATCAGCGCGCTGATATAAAAACTGTGAAAACACACTTACTTTGCGAAGTATTGAGCCGCGTTGCTGACACGTTACTGAGCCTTATTTCCTTGTTTGGTTTCCTGATCCCTGATTTCCTGTTTCTCGTCTTTTATCCTGCCGAGTCTACGATAGCCTGCTTGTACCTCGCTCGACCTCGCTGGATCATTTACCGTCTTCACTTTGCATTAATAAATGCACCTTCTGCACTTACATCCGTCTCCCAACCGTCTCTGACAGAATACTTCGCACTCACTGATGAAGAGAAGCACATTCACCTGTTCAGGAACAAACTAATGTTAACGGCGCTAAAACAGCCACCGACAAACGGTGCGGTTGGAGTCTTGGACTCGACTCAGACTCTACAAGATAGACGGCGGTAGACGGCTCTAAATGCAGGAAGAGTGTTTATTAGCAGGTGTGATATTTACAGAAACAAAACAGAGCAAAATATTTAAACAGCGTTATAAACATAGCTAGAAACAAACATGACAAACAAAAAAGCCTCTGTGAAAACAGCGTTCACATCTGTGCGTGCTGATTGCGCTCAGGTGTTTTCCATAACGATCGGGTCCCAAGTACGCGCACAATGTGCTCCGTGAGCACGCGCACGGCCACTCAAGCTGCGCCAGACTCAAGCGCGCAAAGGTGCGACAGTCAAGCGTCGGCCTGCTGTGTGACTACAACTTTTAGCTCGCGTGTATATCACCACCAAAATGCCTCATTTTCATCGATGACCCATCGCAAAGCGGATGTGACATCGGATGCAACCCAGCAATTGTACCCTACTCCGAGTAAAAAATTAACTTCAACTTGAAAAAAATTTGTGGCCCACTAGCGCCATCTAGTGTTTGAGAAGTACTGTCTTAAAAGACACTGAAAGATCAGCTTTCCAAGATGGCAACGGTTCACTAATACGCTTGACGCAGCCTGTCTGTTCGAGTGTATTATTGGATTTCTACGTGCACAGCAAGCATCTTCTTCTTCTTCCTCTTCTCTGGAGTTTTACGGCATCCGGCATTACATTACTGCCACCTTCTGGAACTAATCCGTTACTGTCTCGAGTGGAAAATGAAGCTGAGTTTATCTTTCATTCTCTTTCGTATTCCTTCATGTTGTATTAATCATTGTAGTTTTTATGCCTCCGCCACCGTAAGGTGCAGGAGGCATTATGTTTTTGGGTTGTCCGTCCGTGCGTGCGTCCGTCCCGAAACCTTCCGTCCGTCCGTGTGTGCGTGCATCCGTCCTGAAACCTTGTGAACGCGATATCTCAAAGGTGAATGAAAGGAATTTCACCAAACTTTCACCATTTGTGCACTTTGGGACAAACATGAACTGATTAGATTTTGAGATCAAAAGGTCTAAGGTCAAGGTCACTGTGAGGTCAAATGTCTGTCCGAAAACCTTGTGAACACAATATCTCCAAGGCTGATACAAGTAATTTCACCAGGTCAAGATTACTGTGAGGTCAAATGTCCATCCCCAAATCACAACTTAATAAGGCGTGTAGTCTACCGGGCGGAGGCATCCCCATCAACGCTGTTGGCATCTAGTTCTATCTAGTTATTTAGTTTTCTTTTTTTTCTCTGTCATTTTATTTTCATTTCAGTTAACGAAATAATTTTTTCACTGCTTGTTTTAGATTTAGTGTTGTTTTTCATTAAAGTGCATATCACGGGTAAATTCAGGAGCAAGATCAATGTAATTCTCCTATTTTATATTAAACTTTGGTCAAATATCTGTCACATTCTGCATTCTCTGCTATATTTTTTTACCTTGCGCAATACCAGAAAAATTCAGTTGAAATCAAGCCATTTGAGGCGAATCGGTCCACCTCTGAAAAAACTTGGCATTTGGATTTCCCGGCAAACATTGATTTTCGTGACGTCGCGTGCGGGACGCCTCCCTCTGAATCCTACGTCAGCGCTGGTTTGTTTATGAGAAAACGACCTGGTGGTTTTCTGCAAATTTCTTCAACGTTATCGCGTAATTATTAAAATGGTTAACAGATGTATCGTAGGAGGGTGTAGCAACACCAATCTTGATGGGATTAGTACTCATCGTTGAGAGATCAATGAGAGAGAAATGGGAGCGCTTGGTCTACACAGGCTGTGCACTGAAACCGTGCAAAGCTCACGCAGCCTGCTGGCGCTTCCGCAGGTGACGTCACGAATCTGGCTCCAGACTCACTTGGGATTTTTCCAGACGCGTTTTGTTATTTTATTTTTTTCTGCTGTAGACAGATGGCCTTGTGCAAAATTACCCTTCTGGATGAGTGCGTAAAGGGACATACTTTCATATAAAAAAAAAAAAACGAAATTGGTCCGGAATATGCACTTTAACCGTACGAACCCTGTTCTGTACCGGATCTGTTTTCTGTTTCTCGACATTAGGCCGTGTTGAACCGACTCTCGACTGTAAATGTTCTGAGACTTAAAGGCATTATATAAAGTCTTCCAATTCCACAGCTGCCTTTAAACACAGCCTTTGAAGAGCAATCTAACTGTGGCAGAAGATTTCAGTTCATTATGCGAAGCTAGGCTAATCGGTACCAAATGTCGAACCCCAGAGCAGTACAGAGGCGGTGGGTGGGCGGGTGAGTGTGGGCGTGATGTTGCTGTAGGGACAAAAGGACACAAATGTGTGGATATACATACAGCACAGCACACCCTCACTTCCTGTCACATATTTATCCCACACCACTCTGAGGTTTGGGCAGTGTGTGTGTGTGTGTGTGTGTGTGTGTGTGTGTGTGTGTTAGACCAGACAGACTACATTCTTCTGCCTGGGTGTGTTGTTGCACGTGGCTGTGGTTATTGGGTTCATAAAAGAGCAATACCACAAGGATACTTTAACCTCACACTCACGTTTACACTGCAAAAAAAAAAAAAAGAAAACTGAATTTGAGGAGAAAATGACTTAATACTAGTGAAATTATCTTGCTGCATGGACAGATATTTTTACTCGGTAAGACGTCTTGGAATAAGTTGGTTGCAATCTAGAACGAGGTTTAATAATCTCAGAATCGGTGTCTTGTATTCTTGCGAGCTCGTTTCAACTACATTCAAGATGTTTTCACTTGCTAAGACGTCATTTTTTCAGTGTAAACCAAGAAACGGATTGTAAATAATCTCAAACTTGGTTTGTTGTGGCTAGTGCCTCATATAGAGAATGTAAGAGTGTAACAATCGCTCATGCGTGTAAGGATTACAATCACCAGAATGGCGACTCGTGATCTCGCCCTACGAACAGTTATGAAAGGTACACAAGACACCAGTACACTACCGTTCAAAAGTTTGGGGTCACCCAGACAATTTTGTGCTTTCCATGAAAAGTCACACTTTTATTTACCACCATAAGTTGTAAAATGAATAGAAAATATAGTTAAGACATTTTTCTGGCCATTTTGAGCATTTAATCGACCCCACAAATGTGATGCTCCAGAAACTCAGGCCCTGTCCACACGGCAACGGATTCAGCTGAATCTGATAAAATTGTTTATCGTTTTGGCCTGGCTTCCACACGGCACCGGCGTTTTGGGTGCCCTAAAACGAAATCTTTTGAGAACGGGTTCCAGAGTGGAAAGATCTGGCAACGGCGCCGTTGCGAAGTCGTCTGGATGAGTAGAACGGATTTGTTTACGATGACGTCACAACCACATGTGCTTCACGCCGGGTAGAAGTGTAACGAACTCGATGCGAGTTGTCAACAAATCCTATAACTTGGTTCATGAAACGCGCTTACAAAGTATTTTCACTGTGAATATTTATTGTGTAATGGTGCAAAGTGAGAGAGAGAGAGAGTGAGAGAGAGTAGCCCTTAGGGCAGAGTCAATCCCGCCAGCAAAAATAGGGGAAAAAAGGAGCGATCTCACCTCTTCAGATGTTGGTTTAAGTCCTACAATACATTCCTCAAAAAGGGCGTAGAAGAACAAATTAATCCATCAACGTGTAGCATTTATTCCGGACCATTAAAGACGCCGCCTTCCGCGTAGAGTCATACGTCATCCTTGCCGCCATATTGGATGGGGCAAAGCGGAGAATAAAGATGCCATTCATGTGCTGCGTTTAACTGTACCAACAGGTTTGCCGTCCAAACGAGATCACATGGGATTACCTTTCACAGGTGAGACTGGAAAAATACTTTTCATTGTATTTGGTCATTATAACGTAACTTTACGAACAGATTTTCCTGACTTTGTGGCTAATATGAAGTCTCGTGCATATAGTTTATGCGCATGCGTCCTTACTTCTATTATTTTGGTGTCTCCGATGGGACCGTCTTACAGTGCACCTAGAGGTGTGGCATGTGTATTGCATCGTTTTCAGCAAGCGTTGCGTTGCCATATGGACCTGATATTTTACTGATCCGTTGCCCATGTGGATGCGATATATATTTTTTTTAATCTTGTTGCCGTTGTCGTGTGGATGTAGCCTCAATCTGCTCAAAGGAAGGTCAGTTTTATAGCTTCTCTAAAGAGCTAAACTGTTTTCAGCTGTGCTAACATGATTGTACAAGGGTTTTCTAATCATCCATTAGCCTTCTGAGGCAATGAGCAAACACATTGTACCATTAGAACACTGGAGTGAGAGTTGCTGGAAATGGGCCTCTATACACCTATGGAGATATTGCACCAAAAACCAGACATTTGCAGCTAGAATAGTCATTTACCACATTAGCAATGTATAGAGTGGATTTCTGATTAGTTTAAAGTGATCTTCAGTGAAAAGAACAGTGCTTTTCTTTCAAAAATAAGGACATTTCAAAGTGACCCCAAACTTTTGAACGGTAGTGTATAAGAATGTAAGAATGAGTGTAACACTAGCGAAACTTCGTAACCAATCAGCACTTATCCTGATCGAGTTCGATTACCCATTCTACTTCTTGATAAACTTCGGAACGAGAAACAAAATAAGAGAAACCTTGTTATAATTTCACAGTTTCAGAGGATAGTCAGCAGGTAAAAAGACAAACGAAATTCACCTCGTGGTTCACCAAGGCTGCCGATTCGATATCAAGTAAGTGGTGTTTATTTTAAGAAAATTTACCTTTTGGTTATCACAGCTTTTGTTTGGTCCTTCGGAAAGGTCAAATGAAAGGTTTTGTAAGTTGGTGTAAGTCAGTGCTGAAGGTTTGACCTTAACATTGATCCTGATGTCCTCGTGTGTGTGTGTGTGTGTGTGTGTGTGTGTGTGTGTGTACAGATTAGTATTTACAAATGACTCTCTGTATCAGCTTACAGACGTATATCGATTTATACATCTGAGACAGATTCCCTCAGCACACTAATGCCGCTTTTCCACTACAAATGCGGCTGAGTTGGGCTGAGCCGTGCCGTGCTGAGTCGAGCTGAGTGGGGCTGTTGGAGTTGCATTTCGACTACAACCGCGCTGAACCGTGCTGGCTGGAAGTGGGTGGACACATTGGGTGGAGTTAGCGAAAGTGGGTGGACATCAGGTGATGTCGTTAAGCAGCGCAAACAGTGACATCAGTGATCTTTTAAGCGGTAGTCTCACGACCCGAATAGTAAACAATAAACATGGAGGACATGGAGTCGTTAGTGTTGCTGGTCTTGGTGCTGTGGCTTGTTGTCACCGACAACGCGGACAGATACTGGCAAGAGCGTATAGATGAGGCGAGGCGCATAAGGCTTCAGAAATTCTCGTAATTCGTAATTCTTCTCCTTCCGGGTTTGCGGTGTTTACAGATCCCAGCGTGCTCGCGGGGCGTGTGTGGGCGTGTGAGGACACTCCTCCTCACCAATCAGTGCACAAGGGAGTGTCTGCTCACGCCCCCAGCCTCACTCGGCTCGCTTTGGCTCGCTTCAGCCCCACTCCAAAACCGTGCGAGTTTTAGGGGCTAAGCAGGGCTGAAGCGAGCTGAGTCGTGCTGGTTTTTGGTAGTCGAAACGCGAGCTGAAGTGAGCTGAAAAAGGGTAGTGGAAAAGGGCCATATGATTCAGTTTGATTTCGATTCACGAGTCACATTGAGATTATTATCTGATTATCTTGGCGCATTTCAATGTTTGATTTTTTTCCCCAGTGTAATGTTTTGATACTTTTAAAGTATTGTATTTGCCACCAGTGTTAAAGGAGAACTGAAGGCAAATTTTTTATTATCGAAATTCTGTTTCTCATTTTATTAAATATAGGAATGCATTTTTGATTGCTATTTTGTCACTGCTAGAGCAAGTTATGAGTGTTTGAAATATGCTCTGTAATATATCAGTCCATATGTCAAAGCAACGGCCGTAAACGAGATTCGTCGAGACCTGTGCGAGACGTCGTAGAACGGAAGTAAAAGGTACAGCGGAAATCAAAGTGACCGACATCTGCCAACGTTGTCAAAAGACGCGTGCGCCCTCTTTCGAATTCTGATGTATTCAAGCCGGAAGTTTTGTTTTTGATAGCAATCAGGAAAGTTTGAAAAAAGTAGGCAGTAATCGTCATTTAAACTCGTTTTTGTGCAAAGTTTCGTTTGGAAAACAGTTTTCAAAATGGCGGCACTGACACCTGGCTGACACTTCACATTTCGAAGTCTTGCACAAGTCTCGTGAAGATCGCGCAGATAAGCGACGCCTGCTGTGGACCGAACGAACTAAATTCAACACGGCTAAAAACCGAATAGGCTGATAAGTATAATATTTAATTGCAATTAGTTGCCAATACGAGTCACGATATAAGGTTACTAAAACCGAAAACGTCATTGAATAACACGTTAATTAAGAAATAAAGCAAGTTTAAAAATGACTTCAGCTCTCCTTTAAATACACTAGGTGTAATGTTAAAAAAGTTATTCGATTACCGTTCAGATTCCTGAGGACAGAAACGTCCGTGTTCATCTGTTTGAGATTTCATGTTCTACTTTTAGTATCTTAATGAGCGTCTATCTAAACCTGGACTTCCTAAACGTTCTGGCTGCGTGATTATGTCACTCGAGGTAGGAGAAGGCTCTGAATAAACACATCATTCACGGTGTAATTTCATATGTTTTAGAATCACTGTTGGTCAATTGTTTTATGAATTATATATAAAAATGAACATTATATGTACACTACTGTTCAAAAGTTTGGGGTCACCCAGACAATTTTGTGTTTTCCATGAAAAGTCACACTTTTATTTCCCACCATAAGTTGTAAAATGAATAGAAAATCTAGTCAAGACATTTTTCTGGCCATTGTGAGCATTTAATCGACCCCACAAATGTGATGCTCCAGAAACTCAATCTGCTCAAAGGAAGGTCAGTTTTATAGCTTCTCTAAAGAGCTCAACTGTTTTCAGCTGTGCTAACATGATTGTACAAGGGTTTTCTAATCATCCATTAGCCTTCTGAGGCAATGAGCAAACACATTGTACCATTAGAACACTGGAGTGAGAGTTGCTGGAAATGGGCCTCTATACACCTATGGAGATATTGCACCAAAAACCACACATTTGCAGCTAGAATAGTCATTTACCACATTAGCAATGTATAGAGTGGATTTCTGATTAGTTTAAAGTGATCTTCATTGAAAAGAACAGTGCTTTTCTTTCAAAAATAAGGACATTTCAAAGTGACCCCAAACTTTTGAACGGTAGTGTATGTTTAAATAATATTAGCTGGCTTTGAGTGATATATCAGATGTATTCCATTCAGCTAGCATGACACTGAACGAGTCAAAGACGAGTAGCTGAATGGAATATATCTGATAGACCATGAGAAAAGCTAACCATTATTATTATTATTATTATTATTATTATTTATTATTATTATTCATACCCATTCAATGGAACAATTATAGATTTTATAAAAAGTTAAGAACAGGAGGGAACTTACGAATATTGAATGCTGATTCTGATTGAATGTAATTCAATGTACTGTACAAAGTCAAAGTTCTAATAATAAAAATGGTACAAATCCAAAAAGCCTGAACAACAACCCAACTTGTATACACGCTATATACAGGTAGACAGTTCAGGTTCACAGTTACTTTTGGTCGTAGTTAATTGTTTCATTACAGTTGTTCAAAACAAAAGGGCTTTGCTGAGTGAAGTCCACTTGTAAAAGTCTCCGTCACTTTTCCTCACCTCCAAGTAGAACTTTGACAATATTTCCACTACTGCTCTCTCTTCCAGTTTTTTTTATTTCTGTTGGTATGTTTTTCTCTTGTAAATATGCATGAAGAATATCCAGTGAAGTATTGGCAGACTTTCAGGTGTTCGGCGCGTCTCTCTTTAAATCTTCCGCTTTTAATGAAGCAAACCTCGCTGCCATGTTTGTGTACAAACTGTTAGTCACTCGCTAGCACGGAAGTTTTACATCTCTGACGTGTCTCTCTTTTTCAGTTTTTCGATGTCCGTTGGTATGTTTTTCTCTTGTAAATATGGGTAAAGAATATATAATGAAACATGATTGAACACGATCAGTTGATGGCAGAATGGAAGGAGGCGGTTCTTCTGGGGAATGAACGCACTCATGGCTTTACCCAGAACCCATGTTTCAGTTTTCTGAAAGGATTAAAGATTCGTTTCGTTTTAAATGTTTGCTTTGTTTACCGAAAACGAACCACATCACAGCCTACAAAAACTCGCCATCCAACCTGCGGAAGCATATTGAGGGATATAAACGTTTTACTCCAAGAGAAAGCTTGTAATGAAGTTGTCTGTGCTTTTAGAGCTAGCGATAACGTCGCAATAGCTATGCAGTCTGGTTAGTCAAATGACTTTCTATGGATTTGCCCGCCAAGTTGCCGTAGCCTTGTCCACGGCTAACGTTAACACATAGCTAGTTAACTTGGACACTGTTAGTTAGCATGTAAACACGGAGTTAATACTAACATGAATAACGTTAACTTATCTGAAGTCCTTTCAGAAATATGTTTAGCATAATCTTGCCAAATAAACAGAATGTAGAAATGTTTCTTTTCAAGGAGTGTTAGCTACCCAATATGATTTCGAGTTTGAAAAGAGTTTGCTAGCAGGTCAGGTGGAGCTTCACTGACTAGCTAGCTTAACGTTAAACCACCATGATGGTACAGCATGCGTTCATTTTTGAATTCATGTTTCTGTCTTTGGTAACGGCGTTGGGTTTTGTAAGCGTTGTGGCAATAATACAACGATGCGTTGACGGAAAATGTACTTTTAATACTTAAGTATTTTTAAAAGCAACTACTTCAGGACTTTAACTTAAGTAAAAATTTGACTGGACAACTTTCACTTGTATCGGAGTCACATTTGACCAGTGGGATCTGTACTTTGACTTAAGTCATGAAGTTGGGTACTCTGTCCACCTCTGGATTATAGTGACATATTAGTGCAGGCTTATTAATATTTGAATGCACTGGAACAGTAAAACTAAAATGTTAAAGTAAAAAATAAAAATAAAAAAGCAGTATGACAGTGCTAGCACAAACACTTATAAATGTGATGTGTGTATAAGTTTATAGAAGTGCAGATGATACAGAAAAGAACTGAATACTTCTGCATTACTGAATTACTCCAGAGGAAGTTTTGGCCCAGCGAGTCTCACATGCCTTTTCAAACACTAATGATGTGTGTTAGTGTGCTGCAGCTTTTCGACTTTGTGTGAAACTGCCACTGCGTTAATCCCAAGAGCTTTAAGACTTCTGAGTCATAACAGTGGAAATGGGAAAACCGACTTATTCACCGATTCCTCACGCACTCTGGGTGACCACTTTCCTAACTGAGCTCATCTTTTATTGTTTTTCTCTTTAGGAGAAGCCAAGAACATCCCCCCCTACCCCGGGCCGAACAAAATGAGGGACTGTTACTGTACAGTGAACCTGGACCAGGAGGAGGTGTTCAGGACGAAAATCATCGAGAAGTCGTTATGGTGAGGGATCTCCGGCGTTCTTTTCATTCCATCATCCCAGTCGCCTGCTCTCCAGCTCAGTGTGTGTGTGTGTGTGTGTGTGTGTGTGCTGGGGAAAGGGAAGTCTGTGGTGAGTGTGATGTGGAACACAGGAAGGAAGTGGTCATTTTGTGCAGTAGTTGCTTGTAGGGATGACTTATGAAAAACCAGTAAACCCTAGGCATGTAACGATATATCGTATGAGGATAAATTATAATACAAATTTATGATGATGCAAATCAATGAAAAACAACAACAACAACAAACGAATCGCGATGATTATCCAGATGTGTAATCTTTTAGTTTTTCCTCGTGGTAATTGTGTTGCTTAGACAGCACAGGATGCAATAACGCACCATAGCGAGAATACACTTGCTCGTCTATTTATTAACTTGTTGTTTTATGTCGATGTCTGCTGTATGTGATGTGTGCTGTTTTATATTTTATATTACACCTATTTTATTTGAGACTTTTATTTTTATATTGGATATACCACTTGAGGAGTGGCATTCAATAATAATAATAATAATATTTTTTTTTGCGGTCCAAATCCTGCGCTCTGATTGGCTGGCGAGCGGGTCTGTATCCTATGGTACGGACCTCTGGCAACTCGCTCGTTCACAACAGCAACAAACGTAGCATTTTTGGTCAACATTTATCTTTTTTTAAATAAGATTTATTTATAATATTATCAAAAATCTTATAAATGTTTGCCAGCATTTCTCAGGAGAATAGCATTAATTTTACAGCATGGATAGTGATAACGACAGTGTTCACAACGAAAGCGAGTTTTACTACCCTGAGGAAGACGAAATGAAAGAGAACATTTCAGGAGAAAGCTAAAAACCTCTAACTAATTGCTAACGCCGAGCAAAAACATGGCTGAATCCTGAATGACTCCTATTTGTATAAATAGGGGACTACATAGGCGGCAAAATGTAGTTTTTTTCCTGCCATGGAAGTGCACTTGTATACCGAGGAGGAAGCAATTTGCATTACAGCCGTGAATGAGGATTCAAAATGGCGGCTCGGTTTTCCCTTTCGGGCGCTCTCGTTTTCTGTTAGAATTTGGTAAAGAAAAAATAACTATATTATTCACCAGCTTAAGGTCGGTCCGTATGGTGAAACACCGTGACCTCGGCCTTGAATACTGACCTCAGCCCAGAGGGCCTCGCTCAGTACTTTCAAGACCTCGGTCACGGTATTTCACCATACGGACCTCCCAGCTGGTAAATAACATGTATATCTTTATTTTTTAAACAGTCAGCTAAAAACATTAAAATATGTTCATATTAAAATTAGTGCTGTCAAGCGATTAAAATATTTAATCGCGATTAATGTCGCGACTGCCATAGTTAACTCGCGATTAATCACACATTTTTGTCACATGAAAAACCATTGTAATTCTCTTATCAGCATAAAAAAGTGAATGGGCTTGCTTTGTACCAATATTTTTTTTTTTTTTATTGCAGAGCATAACACGTCTTGTCACAGCCACTGACATCCATAACTTCCATATTAGATGAGAAAACCAAGGGATGAAAAATAAAGTGCATATCACTGTGAAAATAAAAAAAAATGTTTTATTTTACTCTTCATTAGTTTCTTTTGAAGAGAAGAATTTGCCATAAAAGAAGAAAAAAACAGATAACAAAAATAAAAACATTCATCATACGTTCAAAAACGTTCATCATAGTGTGGCACTGTATTATCTAATGCTCACTGCTTATAACTCTACACCTCCCCGGTGGAGCTGAGCTGGGAAACTGAAGACTGAAGGAACAGTATTGAAAAGTAATTTTCCAGTCTCACCTGTGAAAGGTAATCCCATGTGATCTCGTTTGGACGGTAAACCTGTTGGTACAGTTAAACGCAGCACATGAATGAGGCATTTTTATTCTCGGCTACTGTCTAGACGCTATACCAGAGACGGTTGAAGAATCTCCACTTTGCCCCATCCAATATGGCGGCGGGGATGTTTATATGTCTATGCCTTTCTCCATCACTCACACGTACTCTTATTGAAGCAGCGCGCGACAAGCCTCAACAGGAACTACGGGTGACTCGCAGGGCCAAATTAGAATTTGCATTAACGGCACTATTTTTTTAAAATTGAGATCGCGTTAACGCGTTATTATCGCGTTAACTTTGACAGCACTAATTAAAATACTAACTATTAAAACACTATCACTACACTATCACCATTTACACTACTGTTTATTCATACCGCATTTATACTGCAAATATCTATATCATATCATACCATTGCACTATAGTACATTCATATCGCACATTTGTACATACTGTAAATATCTATATCATATCATTATACCATTCCATACCCTGTAATTCCTGTACATTTATATTTGTATAAACATAAGTAAATAATTTGTTATTTACTGCTGTGCACTTCTTCGTTGCCTTGTACCTGTGACATGTGCAATGACAAAATCTAATCTAATCTAATCTAATCTAATCTAATCTAATCTAATCTAATCTAATCTAATCTAATCTAAAATATAGACAAAACACCCCAAAAAAATTTACAGAAATGTTAAAAATATCCTGTTTACAATTTATACTTAAAATAAAATTCAGCATATCAGGTGAAAATTCAAATTCAGTCCAAATTGTTTGAAACTGCTGTCATTGAATTCAGAATCGAATGCAGAACAGCATACATTTTACAGAATTAACATACGGGTTGTTTTACAATCAGGGTACGCAAGCTAAAAATCACATTTAACACTTATTATCTTCAATATCAAAAGGCTTGACTAAATAAACTTGACTAAATAAAATAGCTCTATTTACCATGCAAAAAAAAAATTTGGTGATAACGTTATTTTTGGTGAATGTATGGCAATATATGTCATATTTAGCAAAATTACTCGTGTCATTATTGCTGTGTTCACACTTATACCGGTACGAAAGTGGTATAACTGTATCGATACAAAGTATACTGGTACAGTTTAGTGCATCTGTCCACACTAGCGAGAAATGTTTGCGGTTTTCTTTCACGGTAGTTGAAATGCACGTGCGCGAAATGTTTCCGTGGTTACCGAGTAACTTCCTTCCGAGAATATATGGCATCCGTTATTTCGAGATCTCGAGAAAACAAAACCGTTATTTCATGATCTCAGCTGGATCACTGTATCTCCGTCGGTAGAGACGAAGCCGGGCCAGTCTTCTGCAGAGGTGCTGCGGACTAATTTTGAAATTATCCCTTATTAAAAGACTTAATGCAATCTCTCCCTGTGTCAACCCATGATCAAAATATTGCCTTATTAGGTGATCGATTATTCCAGACATTCTAATGACCAAAGTTGCATCTATACAGAATGAGAAATAGCCCCAAAGTCAGTATATCGCAAGTCTCTCCGCGCACCTGAATGAACCATTTCTCAGCTGTTTACTCGAGATCATGGAATAATTGTTTTGTTTTCTCGAGATCTTGAATTAGCTGTGTTGTTTTCTCGAGATCCTGAATTAATTATGTCGTTATCTCGGGATAACAAGGTGAATAAGAAAAAGGATTATATGAAGGGCCTCTCTCAGCTTCCATACGGATGAAACAACGTGTGTGTGCTTTTTGTTGTCAGTGTACAGTCTGTATTTCTGGTGGTCATTTATTCAGTCAAATTGTATAAAACGCGCGAGGCAGTTGAGAAAGAAACAAACGGATCTCCGTTCTTCACTATTTTATTCAGCGAAGACATCGATTGAGGTGTGTGACTTTGCGCATGCGGATTATATTTGTATCGATACAGAGCCGCTTCATCTGTCCACACTACAGCGAAGTGCTACAGTACCGATACTGTACCGGTACGAAACCCATACATTTGTGGGTTTCGTACCGATACAGTTATACTGCTACAGTACCGGCATAGTTGCTAGTGTGGACAGGTGTTGCGGTACGAAAGTAGTTTCGTATCGGTACAAAATCCCTAGTGTGGACAGGGTATATGAAAAAGTGCTTTTTTGACCACAGGTAGCTCCAAAAGGGATGCACTTAAATCATTCTTTATACCATAAAACAAATATTTGGTTCCATATCATTGGAAACATAGTTAAGTTTTAATGTTGAATGCCAGTAAGTTTTCAGACTATTTTGATCGAATTAGTATGTAATTGTGTCAAAAAAAATGTCCTCTCCGAGACAGCTAATTTTTCAATATAAAATAACATATCTAAAATGATTATTTTCATCCTAAAATGTGGTCAAGATATTGGGACATAAATATTAGAGACAACTAACACAAAGCTTACAGCCTTATATTTAAAAGCACTATGGAAGTAGTGGATTCTGAATTGTCAAAAAAAAAAATTCCTCTCCGAGAATCACTTCATTTGTTTCTCCCAGCCCTGCTTAAAGCTACACTTAATCTCGTTATAATACAAACTATGGGCGGCACGGTGGTGTAGTGGTTAGTGCTGTCGCCTCACAGCAAGAAGGTCCAGGTTCGAGCCCCGTGGCCGGCGAGGGCCTTTCTGTGTGGAGTTTGCATGTTCTCCCCGTGTCCGTGTGGGTTTCCTCCGGGTGCTCCGGTTTCCCCCACAGTCCAAAGACATGCAGGTTAGGTTAACTGGTGGCTCTAAATTGACCGTAGGTGTGAATGTGAGTGTGAATGGTTGTCTGTGTCTATGTGTCAGCCCTGTGATGACCTGGTGACTTGTCCAGGGTGTACCCCGCCTTTCGCCCGTAGTCAGCTGGGATAGGCTCCAGCTTGCCTGCGACCCTGTAGAAGAATAAAGTGGCTAGAGATAATGAGATGAGATGAGTTTGACTTGAAAAAAATAAGTAGGTAAAGCTATGAAAACTCAACTCACTTCAAAGTCTCCTGTGAATCATAACATCAAAACTAGTAGACGAAAAATTTTGCTGAAACTTCATCAGTCACAGTGAGAGCGAGGGAACATCCCTATAAAAGTTATCTGATTGATATTCATGAGTAATCCAGTCGGAAACCGATCAGGAGAGAGAGAGAGAGAGAGAGACTGACCGCTTTCCTGTGACTCAGTAAGCACTGGCAGTTTCCCGACGTCACGCGAGCAGAGTTTTTACTCTGATGTACCAAATTCAACCTGCCATCACTTCCAAAGTACTGAACAGATCTTAATGAGATAAATTTCTTTGGAAAGCAGAAATTATAAGCTTTTTAATGATAGAAAATATTCAAGAGTTAAGCAATGACAGATTTAGAAACTTAGATGAGCGTCTGCATGCACAATTTTTACAGCACGGCCAGTGAGCGTCTGATATGGCTAATAAAAATGAGTCTATTTACATAAGAATTCTTAAATCTATTGGAATTTATTTGAGGATGATGGCTGCGGCTTTTCCGTCGGTCATATGACATTTCTTTCCTTTTCAGTAATGTAATGTATAACGGCTGGAACGGGTCTAAATTACATTTCTTAAAAATATTACCATCTGCGTTCTCTAAGAGATTATGAATATTTCCTTTATTTGAGCTGTATTTCCTTTTATAACATCTGTCTAAAAAATTCTGAATTCACATCAGATCTGAGTCGGAAGCACCATGAAAAGAGTCCATATAGAAAATTAGGTAAAGCTAAACTTTAGCTGCTAAAGTAATAAAAATTTGATCTACCTCACCCTGAGAAAAACATTCCTTTCTAACTGACTTAATTACATACATATATGTTATTTACCAGCTGGGAGGTCCGTATGGTGAAATACCGTGACCGAGGTCTTGAAAGTACTGAGCGAGGCCCTCTGGGCCGAGGTCACGGTATTTCACGATACGGACTGACCTTAAGCTGGTAAATAATATATTATATATATAATATATTATATAATATTTTTTTCTTTACCAAATTCTAACAGAAAACGAGAGCGCCCGAAAGGGAAAACCGAGCCGAGCCGCCATTTTGAATCCTCATTCACGGCTGTAATGCAAATGGCTTCCTCCTCGGTATACAAGTGCACTTCCATGACAGGAAAAAAACTACATTTTGCTGCCTATGTAGTCCCCTATTTATACAAAATTGAGTCATTCAGGATTCAGCCATGTTTTTGCTCGGCGTTAGCAACAGTTACACGTTTTAGCTTTCTCCTGAAATGTTTTCTTTCATTTCTTCTTCCTCAGGGTAGTAAAACTCACTTTCGCTGTGAACACTGTCGTTATCGCTATCCATGCTGTAAAATTAATGCTATTCTCCTGAGAAATGCGAAAATAAATGTTGACAAAAAATTGCTACTATGTTTGTTGTTGTTGTTGTGAACAAGCGAGTCACCAGAGGTCCATAACCGGGGTCTGTAACTGGGGTCTGTATCGTAGGATACGGACCCGCTCACCAACCAATCAGAGCACAGGATTTGATGTTAACCGCACCGTGAAAAAAATAAAAACATTTATTTGCCTTGGTTAACTTTGCCTGTACATGCTTAGCGTATTTATAATTCTCTTGAAACATTATCCCAAGAATAGGCACATTGTGGAATGTTATGAACAGGAGACAGACATTTTGATGTCTTTACATTTTGATGGATTGCAATTCATATAATTGTCCTGAGACCATACAAGAAACTGGTCAACCAAGTCCAAGCGGCATTATCCATTATTCCAGACCGGAACAATGATAGTTGAATCGTAAGCATATTTAAAAAGGGCGGGGTTGTTATCAAAGCTAATTTCTAGGTCATTGATAAATATATGAAATGGGTAAGGACCACTAACACTTCCTTGTCTTGTTCCCTTATTAACGGCCTTCCATTGCCCCACAAAGCTATTATGAATAACATGGTGTTTCCTGCTTTCAGGAAAACTTAAGTACCAGTTAACAATAATAGAATTTAAAGATATACACGCGACTTCACCATAAGCGGAAGTAACACAGCTCTAATGCCGTGAAAAGACAAAAAACAGATAGAAAATGGGGAAGTGCTGTTGTGTGACTGACAGTGCAAATAGATTTAATAAGAAATCGGAGCTTTCTTTTTACAGACTGCTGAAAGCTGAAGAAAAGAGAAGCGAATGCAGGGAGTACAAATGCTCATGAAAGTTTATTAAGAAAAGGCCTATTTGTTCTTAACTTTTCATGAAGGAATATTTTAGTTAATATGCATGTTGAGTTAAAATGTGGTGTAGGGTGCTATTGGTCTTGAGTGCTCAATCTCATTAAATCAGTCTCATTAAATCATTAAATCAGTTTCATTAAATCAGTCTCATTAATAATACCATTAATTTTGGTGCTTAATAATAAATTACCAAACAGCTAAATTATGGTATTTTCCAAATTATTATGATCACTTCCAATGCAGCAATAATGTATCACTTACCGAATTACATAAATGCTACAGCCAATGGCACACTGAAGGCAATTTGGAGGTCTTTTGAGATTGGATGACTTCAAAAATATATAGAAGCAACAAATAAACACACAGTTTCAATAATAATTGAATTTATTATAACACAGATACTAAATGAATAATAGCAGTTGAATACATTATATACAATATGGTCATATACTTGATGAGCGTGTGTGTGTGTGTGTGTGTGTGTGTGTGTGTGTGTCTGTGTGGGTGTGTGTGTGAGGGAGAGAAAGGGGGGGGTGTTTCAGAGATTGGCATTTTACCTGTGTTGGGGGAGGTGAGACTACCTCGTGGCTTGCCTTGAGACAAAAGAATTAGCCGTGGCAGCTAACCCACTAGCTTATAACATTACTAAATCCACTGAAACCTTGATGAGATCCAAATATGTGTAATAATGAAATTAAAAGTGTTAGGAAGGATAGGGATAGAGCATGCAACAGCCTATCTATTAAAAACAACTGAGAGAGCAATGTAGAACACAAGATCAGTGTGCACAATTAAACAATTCCTGAGTTTAAATTCACACTACTTCATAAAGCTAATTCCTAAGACTAGTTTTGCCCAAAATGCCAGTCTTACTTTCCAGTATTTTCCTCTGTATAGGATTACAGAGAAGCTACGAAGAGGCTGGAGTTCACAGGAGCTCGTAGAGGCTGATGTAGAAAGCAGAGAATTCTTGGTCCGACGCTTCGTAGTTCGTGAAGAAGAAGTCTCTGATCAATAATGTGCACAGCGATTAAGTCAGAAGGAATCCAGTCGCTTCTAACTTTTAATTAAACTGCTTTGGGCGGCAGTCGTAACGTTACTTATAATACAAATAAAACCGGTTATAACTCAACAAAGAGAGACAGCGCAACTCAAGTAGTTTTACCGTGGCCAGTGGCAAACGAAAGCGCGCTAAATCTCTTTTTCTTGCAAGAAAGACGTCTTTATCTTGGGCGTTCTGATGAGCAGATCTCTTTGTGCCTGTAGACAAGGCAGTCCATCAGTGAGAGAGACCGAGCTGGGAGTTTCTGGGTCACATAGAGGGCTACCGCATGACGTCACCGCGCCGCGAGATTTTGTTAGGCGCCATATTGGAAGACCAAGTACATGCACTCACAATATAAAACAAAGTATGAGCGAGAGTAAAGTGACACGATGGATGATAATTCTGGTTATGTGAGTACATTACCAGCTGCAGAAAGGGCACGGTATGTGGAGAAACTGGCTGTGATTGATGGGTTTGACCCATATGATAAGACTCGCGGCAAGGGAGAATGGAAACATAAGGAGGACCTGACACCAATTCTGCCATCTGTTTGCTACCCAGACATTGTAAACTATTTGTTGTTTACACCCAGTGCCTACACTGCTGATGACTTGAAGGCCTACAAAGGGCTACAGGCTTACAATTATGTTGTTAGTGGCTTGGTTCGTGATATTACAGCTGTTATTAAGAATAACCTACACATAGTTATGGCCAAGGTAATCTTGTTGATATTTATCTTTTAATAATATCTTTTCAGTTGAAAAATTAATACTTTTTGTTACTATTAAGGTATCCATAATTTAGGTTAATTTATCCAAATTATACATATGTATTTATGATATATGCCTACACAACAACTATGCTTTATTTATATAATAGGAGGGAGAGCAAGCCCCAAACCATCCTAAATTATTATTATTATTATTATTATTATTATTATTATTATTATTATTATTATTATTAAATTGTAGAAGTCTGGGAGGCTTGCTCCTCATACAGTTATCAACTTGGGGCCAATTTAGCATGTTTTAAATCTGAATTTCTTGCGTTTGCTTACCTCAAAGTGTCCGCAGATCATGCACAGACTTATCCATTATATCCACAGTTTTTTGCCAAGCCTCACACAGGTTTCTTTCAAGTCTACTGTTGGGCCAATAAATCATAAATAAAACAGCTCAGATTTGTTTGTTTAAGTCGTTTGTCACTGCACTTTATTCTCGTGGGTTCACATACCGCTGCCGTTATTTCCCCCTAATCACGAGTTTGTTGGTCTTCCAAAATGGTGCAGGGTCTGTTTACTTCCGGTTTCGGGTGACGTCAGTGAAATCCCTCTATAGCCTAAATTTCAACTGATTTATTTCACTGACGTCACCCGAAACCGGAAGTAAACAGACCCTGCACCATTTTGGAAGACCAACAAACTCGTGATTGGGGGAAATAACGGCAGCGGTATGTGAACCCACGAGAATAAAGTGCAGTGGCAAACGACTTAAACAAACAAATCTGAGCTGTTTTATTTATGATTTATTGGCCCAACAGTAGACTTGAAAGAAACCTGTGTGAGACTTGGCAAAAAACTGTGGATATAATGGATAAGTCTGTGCATGATCTGCGGACACTTTGAGGTAAGCAAACGCAAGAAATTCAGATTTAAAACATGCTAAATTGGCCCCAAGTTGATAACTGTATGAGGAGCAAGCCTCCCAGACTTCTACAATTTAATAATAATAATAATTTAGGATGGTTTGGGGCTTGCTCGCTGCTGCCAGGTTGGTTGTTGAGTAGCCTGACTGTTTTTTTCTTTTCTTGCGTGTGGTATCATTGTTGACGCGAGGTTGTTTTTTGAACATGCCAATGCGGACATGATTTCCCCTGATGAGTTATGACTTCAGACGCGATGCGTGTGTGGAGGTGTGGAGTCCGCGTGATATGTGCGTAAGATAGGCTTCTCATGTGTTTGGAGATCCGCGCTCCGAGACAAGCGCAAGCGCCCCAAGGGAAAAAAAGGGACCCCCCGAAAATATCGGCATAGTTCGAACACTGAGTGTAGGCACTGTGTGTAAACAAGAAATAGTTTACAATGTCTGGGTAGCAAACAGATGGCAGAATTGGTGTCAGGTCCTCCTTATGTTTCCATTCTCCCTTGCCGCGAGTCTTATCATATGGGTCAAACCCATCAATCACAGCCAGTTTCTCCACATACCGTGCCCTTTCTGCAGCTGGTAATGTACTCGCATAACCAGAATTATCAGCCATCGTGTCACTTTACTCTCGCTCGTACTTTGTTTTATATTGTGAGTGCATGTACTTGGTCTTCCAATATGGCGCCTAATAAAATCTCGCGGCACGGTGACGTCATGTGAAAGGGGTCTATAGAGTCATGAAGGAAGTGACGTAGGTAATCCCGCCCAGGCGTGACGTAGGTCATCGCGGAAGTTGGTTGATGGGATCTGTAGTTCTAAAAGGGACTGTGTGTACCTACAGTGGGTAAATAATTATTGTTGGTGATTAGGAAAATCAAGCAAGTTTTTTTTTTTATTTAACAAAAGGAATATTTCAGTTGGGAGAGAACAGGAAAATAAATGTTGCTTTTTTTTGGTAATAAAATTTTCATCATTTAATATTTTTCATACGGTACATCATGGGAAAATCGAGTCATGAACCCAGTATTGTGACTCAAATCAAATCATGAATTGGTTGTTTCATTACATGCCTCGGAAACCCTGTGTGTGTGTGTGTGTGTGTGTGTGTGTGTGTGTGTGTGTGTGTGTGTGTGTGTGTTAGAAAGAGGAGTGGATGATAGGTGTGTTTACATCATCTCAAAACACCAACTCTGAGTAATCAGCACTGCCCATGTGAGTGTATGGAGAGACCAGTCATCATGTAGGACAAACAATCACACACTGCTTGTTCCCACTCAAAAAGAAGGGTCTATAAGGAAGACAAAACAAACAGAGGAATGGAAAAATATCAAGTGTGGGTGTGTCTTCACAGAAACAAACAGCTTTAAGTGTATGAGACCTTTCTGATACTGTAACTCTCTCAGGACAAAATTCTTTACTTTAGATACAGGTTTTTATCCCCCGCTGGCCGAAAGGCCCGAAGTGGGATTATGTCGTGGCGATGTCCGTCCATCCGTCCGTCCTGGGAAGGGTACTCACCTTCTGAAGTCAACTCCTCTCACAATTTTTGGAGGAATTTCACCAAACTTGGCAAAAGGCTGTGTTATATGTTAGCAGTGCGCATTTTATTCAATTCGGTCGCATTTTACCAGAGTTACAGCCCTTGATTAACAACCTTGTACAGTGGGATGCAAAAGTTTGGGCACCCTTGCTGAAAATGTCTGTTACTTTGAATAGTTGAGTGAGCAGAAGATGAACTGATCACCAAAAGGCATAAAGGTAAAGATGACACATTTCTTTAATATTTTCCGCAAGATTACATTTTTATTTCCATCATTTACAGGCGTAAAATACCAAAAAAGGAAAAGGGCCCGAAGCAAAAGTTTGGGCACCCTGCATGGTTCAAAAAAAGTCAAAGTCCTTCCCACGCCTTACAGTACCTGGTATTCCTAGGCAGTCTCCCACTCAAGTACTAACCAGGCCCAACCTGTATGTGGCGCATCGGGCGGCGCCGATCTCTGTTTCCATAGCCCTCGGCCTCTCACCTATTACATAGCTAGGGTTACAGTGGGGGGCTAGTCCTCTGGTAACCACGAGAGTTTAACTCCCCATGCACATCTGTATTGCAGCGTGCCTTGCCAGATGGCGGTAGGTACCATTTTTATGATGGTCTTTGGTATGACCCGACCGTGAATAGAACTCCCGATCTCCCGATCAAGAGGCGGACACGCTACCACTAGGCGGTAACCCTGCATGGTTAGTACCTAGTAACACCCCCTTTGGCAAGCATCACAGCTTGTAAACACTCTTTGTAGCCAGCTAATTATCTTTCAGTTCTTACCTGGGGGATTTTCACACATTCGTCCTTGCAAAAGGCTTCCAGTGCTACAAGTTTCTCGGGCTGTCTTGCATGCACTGCTCTTTTGAGATCTATCCACAGATTTTCAATGATGTTTAGGTCAGGGGACTGTGAGGGCCAGGGCAAAACCTTCAGCTTGGGCCTCTTGAGGTATTCCATTGTAGAGTTTGAGGTGTGTGTTGGATCATCATCTTATTGTAGGACCCGTCCTCTTTTTAACTTCAACTTTTTTACAGATGGTATGATGTTTGCTTCCAGAAGTTGCTGGTATTTATTCGAATCCTTGCTTCCCTTGACCAATGAAATGTGCCCTGTGCCACTGGCTGCAACACAACCCCAAAGCATGATCGATCCACACCCATGCTTCAGAGTTGGAGAGGTGTTCTTTTCCTGGAATTTGGCACCCTTTTTTCTCCAAACATACCTTTTGCACATTGTGGCCAAAAAGTTCTATTTTGATTTCATCAGTCCACAGGACTTGTTTCCAAAATGCATCAGGCTTATTTAGATTCTCATTTGCAAACTTCAGATGCTGAATTTTGTGGCTAGGATGCAGGAACGGTTTTCTTCTGATGACTCTCCCATGAAGGTCATATTTGTTCAGGTGTCGCTGCATAGTAGAACAGTGCACCACCACTCCAGGGTCTGCTAAATCTTTCTGAAGGTCTTTTGCAGTCAAACAGGGGGTTTTATTTGCCTTTCTAGCAATCCAACGAGCAGTTCTTTCAGAAAGTTTTCTTCATCTTCCAGACCTCACCTTGATCTCCACTGTTTCTGTTAACTGCCATTTCTTAATAACATTACAATCTGAGGAAACACCTACCTGAAAACACTTTGCTACGCTCTTGTAGCCTTCTCCTGCTTTGTCAGCATCAATTATTTTATTATTCAGAATGCGAGGGAGTTGCTTAGAGGAGCCCATGGCTGTTGATTTTAGGGACAAGTTTGAGGAGTCAGAGAATTTATACAGCTTTGAAATCTGCATCATCTGACCTTTCCTAACGAAGAATTTGAACAAGCCACAGCTCAATAAGCTAATTAAAGTCTGGAACCTTGGTAAGAGTTACCCAAGAACTCAAATGTATTGGAGTGCCCAAACTTTTGTATACCACTGTACTTTGACAATTTCATGAAGGTGTGCTCGGCTTCTGAAATCACCTCCTCTCACAATTTGTGGAGGAATTTCACCAAACTTGGCAAAAGGCTTTGTTATATGACAGTTATACGCAGATTGAAATTTCGTTTAATTTGGGCAGATTTTACCAGTTATGCCCTCGATTATTAACAAACTTGTACTTTGGCAATTTCATCAAGGTGTGCTTGCTTTCTGAAATCAACTTCCCTCACAGTTTTTGGAGGAATTTCATGTAATTTGGCAAAAAGTTTTTATCCCCTGCCAGCCGAAAGGCCCGAAGGGGGATTATGTCATGGCGCTGTCCGTCTGTCCGTCCCAGGAAGGGTACTCACCTTCTGAAATCAAGTCCTCTCCCAATTTTTGGAGGAATTTCATGAAACTTGACAAGATTCTTTGTTATATGTCGATGATATGCATGGTACAGTTTCATTCAATTCAGTCGCATTTTACCAGAGTTATGGCAGGGTTGCCAGCTGGGATATTGTGCTCTCTCTTTTTTTTTTTGTTCCATTGAGATGATAGATATTATTCTCACACTGCAAAAAATGATATCTTGTTAAGAAAACATATCTTCAATATGAGTGAATTTATCTAATATTTCTTATTAGAAGATTCTTAGAACTCAAGTATAAGCTTACTTTTAGATGGTTTTACTCATTTCAAGCTTTAAATGTTCGTCTATTGGCAAATAATTTTGCTTCTTTCGAGAACGAAATGCTTAAAATTAGCTTATCAACACAATCAGAAAATGTAAAGTTTGAAATGAGTAAAAGTGTCTAAAAGTAAGCTAAATAATCTTATATTTGAGTTCTAAGAACCGACAGGATCAGTTTGTCTGTGTGGCCCATTCTCTTCTGTCATCAAAGTATTGTGTAGTATCGTTGGGAAAAATGACGTGTTCATAAATTGTTATTTAAATCCCACATCACTGTTTCAGGGTAAGCACTACATGCTACTGTAGTCGATATCATTATAAGAAATTAACATAACATAATAATGGAGTAGGGGTGTCAATATTTTTGGGAGAAAATACGATTTTCGACTGAAAAGCAGTTCTTATGGGAATATTTTGTTAGGACATACGGGACTGTGCGAAAGTCTTAGGGGTGGCATGGTGGTGTAGTGGTTAGCGCTGTCGCCTCACAGCAAGAAGATCCGGGTTCGAGCCCCGTGGCCGGCGAGGGCCTTTCTGTGCAGAGTTTGCATGTTCTCCCCGTGTCTGCGTGGGTTTCCTCCGGGTGCTCCGGTTTCCCCCACAGTCCAAAGACATGCAGGTTAGGTTAACTGGTGACTCTAAATTGACCGTAGGTGTGAATGTGAGTGTGAATGGTTGTCTGTCTATGTGTCAGCCCTGTGATGACCTGGTGACTTGTCCAGGGTGTACCCTGCCTTTCGCCCATAGTCAGCTGGGATAGGCTCCAGCTTGCCTGCGACCCTGTAGAACAGGATAAAGCGGCTAGAGATAATGGATGGATGTTTTAAAATGTATTTCCTGATTTAGAGAGTGATGAGGGTTCTGATATTAATCTCATAATGTCTATCCATTGTGACTGACAGTGAAAGTTTTGTTCTGTTTCCCTCTTTGACCGCAGTCCTTTCTACGGCGAAGACTTTTATTGTGAAATCCCACGCAGCTTCCGCCACCTCTCCTTCTACATCTTCGACAGGGACGTCTTCAGGAGGGACTCCAGCATCGGTGAGTCTCCGCATTGGGTTAATCGTTCATTCCACACTGCAAAGTTTGTAGCGGCGGGCGTGTCCAGTGCTGAGTGTGAGGAACAGGACAGGGTGCAAGCCATAATGAAGCAAGGATGGCCATTTTTAATGCTTTTCCATTTTAATGATAAAAAGTAGACAGCATTAAAAGTAGACGGCCTTTGGGTTTCATAAAAGCAGTGAAATTTATTTCCCTCGGAAATGTGGTCATTGTGATATATGTTTATTTTTGTAATATCTAAAAAAATATCAGGCCATTCTGTGGCTGGGAAGTTATTTAATTTAATCACTCGCTTCGCACAGTCAAGCAGACAGAGGAAGTCCGTGTGCGCATGGGCAGGTTTACCTTGACCGTGCACTGAGAGTTCCATCATTCTGTCGCTAAACGAACAGCTGATCACACCGAGGTGCTCACGGACCGCCGATATTTATTAGCTTGGTCCTGCATTTCCTTTCCTTCGTATATAACATAAAGTCTTTTATTTTTTTCACGGTGCGGTTTTCATCAAATCCTGCGCTCTGATTGGCTGGCGAGCGGGTCCGTATCCTACGGTACAGACCCCGGTTACGGACCTCTGGTGACTCGCTCGTTCACAACAGCAACAAACATAGTATCATTTTTTGTCAACATTTATCTTTTTTTTACAAGATTTATTTATAAGATTATCAAAAATCTTATAAATGTTTGCCAGCATTTCTCAGGAGAATAGCATTAATTTTACAGCATGGATAGCGATAATGACAGTGTTCACAGCGAAAGCGAGTTTTACTACCCTGAGGAAGAAGAAATAAAAGAAAACATTTCAGGAGAAAGCTAAAAACCTGTAACTGTTGCTAACGCCGAGCAAAAACATGGCTGAATCCTGAATGACTCAATTTTGTATAAATAGGGGACTACATAGGCGGCAAAATGTAGTTTTTTCCTGCCATGGAAGTGCACTTGTATACTGAGGACGAAGCAATTTGCATTACAGCCGTGAATGAGGATTCAAAATGGCGGCTTGGCTCAGTTTTCCCTTTCCAGCGCTCTCGTTTTCTGTTAGAATTTGATCAAGAAAAAAATAAATATATTATTTATCAGCTTAAGGTCGGTCCGTATCGTGAAATACCATGACCGTATTTCACGATATGGACCTCCCAGCTGGTAAATAACATATATTTCTTCTCGCTTTCTGTTACTGCAGTCGGTCTTTCACGTTTCATTTGCACACTTACGTCCTCCATTTTTCTCTCCTGTTTCAAATTTGTATGCGTTGCGTGAACAGGGAAAGCCCACCACATCATGATGTATGATGTAGTATCTTGTATTGCATCATGGTGAAGCAGGAAAAAATAGTGGCGAATTTAGGGCCATGTGACCCTAAATTCATTAATTGTTCATTTAAAAAAATAAATAAATAAAATTGGATGTCTGTGATTTGAATTCAGTAGCTTTTGGTCCACTAAACAAAAATAATTGGGTGTCGGGGAAATTTTTTTTTTTTAATGATCTACACTTGAAAAATCTGAAAGGCAGTCCAGCTTTAATGAAAAACGATTACAGTGTGAATTTAACCCCGGGGCAGGGATGGGAGGGTGTGGATGTGTGAAGCGGGAAGTGTGCAGACTTACTTGCTCAATAAGTCTCAGATCAACATATATTTAAAAATGAGCGCAGTTTCACAGACACACTTAAGGGCAGGGATTTATTTATTTATTTATTTTAAATAAAAAATTTCATGAAATGGGGCGGCACGGTGGTGTAGTGGTTAGCGCTGTCGCCTCACAGCAAGAAGGTCCTGGGTTCGAGCCCCGGGGCCGGCGAGGGCCTTTCTGTGTGGAGTTTGCATGTTCTCCCCGTGTCCGCGTGGGTTTCCTCCGGGTACTCCGGTTTCCCCCACAGTCCAAAGACATGCAGGTTAGGTTAACTGGTGACTCTAAATTGACCGTAGGTGTGAATGTGAGTGTGAATGGTTGTCTGTGTCTATGTGTCAGCCCTGTGATGACCTGGCGACTTGTCCAGGGTGTACCCCGCCTTTCGCCCGTAGTCAGCTGGGATAGGCTCCAGCTTGCCTGCGACCCTGTAGAAGGATAAAGCGGCTAGAGATAATGAGATGAGATGAGATGAATTTCATGAAATGGAGAAGTAGCTATGTCCTTATAAGGTTCAAGATGATTTTGGAAGAAGAAGAAGAAGCCTTTATTTGTCACATGTACACTCAATCACAGTGAAATTCGTCCTCTGCATTTAATCCACCAGAAGCACTGAACACACACACACACCCAGAGCATCTCATCTCATCTCATTATCTGTAGCCGCTTTATCCTTCTACAGGGTCGCAGGCAAGCTGGAGCCTATCCCAGCTGACTACGGGCGAAAGGCGGGGTACACCCTGGACAAGTCGCCAGGTCATCACAGGGCTGACACATAGACACAGACAACCATTCACACTCACATTCACACCTACGGTCAATTTAGAGTCACCAGTTAACCTAACCTGCATGTCTTTGGACTGTGGGGGAAACCGGAGCACCCGGAGGAAACCCACACGGACACGGGGAGAACATGCAAACTCCACACAGAAAGGCCCTCGCCGGCCACGGGGCTCGAACCCGGACCTTCTTGCTGTGAGGCGACAGTGCTAACCACTACACCACCGTGCCGCCCCACACCCAGAGCAGTGGGCAGCTATACTACAGCACCCAGGGAGCAGTTGGGGGTTCAAGGCCTTGCTCAAGGGCACTTCAGCCCATGTTAGCCTAACCTGCATGTCTTTGGACTGTGGAGGAAACCCACACAGACACGGGGAGAACATGCAAACTCCACACAGAAAGGCCCTCATCGGCCACTGGGCTCGAACCCAGAGCCTTCTTGCTGTGAGGCGACAGTGCTAACCACTACACCACCGTCAGTTTAACCAGGAGATGCCATTTTGAATCATTTTCAACCCATGAAAAGTTGATTTTTTTTTAAATAAAAATGGTAATTTTGTCAACATTAACCCCAGCACTGATGTGTTTCATCACAGTACAGTCATATCATTTAGTTTACAGCGCAAAGTGTGCAGTACATTTTTAAATAGTCATGAACAAAATGTTTACAGCTTATACAACTACAGAACACCTTTTTTTCTTCACGTCAGAGGTTTATTAAGAACTTCTCGTTTGGATTCACTGTTTTGTAGATTCTTAAAAGAATGGGAAAAAAATCAAATGTAAACGTCACAGCTTAAGTAGGATTGTAGGATCAGTAAGGATGGACTTACCTTCGTGTACAGAATGAAAACACACCCACTGATGCCCCTTTTCCACCAAAGCAGTTCCAGGGCTGGTTCGGGGCCAGTGCTTAGTTTGGAACCGGGTTTTCTGTTTCCACTGACAAAGAACTGGCTCTGGGGCCAGAAAAACCGGTTCCAGGCTAGCACCAACTCTCTGCTGGGCCAGAGGAAAGAACCGCTTACGTCAGCGGGGGGGCGGAGTTGTTAAGACCAACAACAATAACAAGACCGCGAAAGATCGCCATTTTTAAGCGACGAGAAGCAGCAGCTGTACAAACGCGAAGTCATACGTTATTATTATTGTTGTTGTTGCTGCTGCTGCTTCTTCCGTGTTGTTTTTGCTTCGATATTTGCGCCAAGGTTTATGCAAACGTAGCGCCGTAACTGACATATACAGCGACGTAATGATGTATACAACGACGTAACTGACGTATACAGCGACGTAATGACGTGTCTTCACTTAGCACCGCGAGCTATGGAAAAGCAAACTGGTTCTCAGCTGGCTCGCAAGTTGAACCAGTTGTGAACCAGCAACAGCACTGGCCCCGAACCAGCACTGGAACTGCTTTGGTGGAAAAGAGGCATGAGTGGCCAAGTTCGCCGAAGAACAAGGTTTAGAAATTTTGCTGAGTAGATGAGATGTTTGTAAAACTGCTTGACAACATTGAACTGCAATTATTTTCACGTTACCCAGAACTGTTTGTAGGTCACTGCGGTAAGGAGCTTGATGGCTGTGCTGTGAGCATCAGCTCACACACCGTGACTTCTCATCAGTCAGATGTGCGAGTATGAACGGATTAGCGACACCAAGAGGTTTGCTCTTTTCCCTGAAACAGAAACACTGTGAATGTAACGGGCTTCATACGTTGAACAGATATGAGTGAGCAGTCTACTGAAAGCAGAATCGTTTTTACAGTGTGTTGTTTCGACTTTGCTATACCACAACACTCAAAGCTTCAAAATAACAAGCCAGATGCTGTAAGGCATTCCTGACCCTCAATTATGAAGAAGTGTCTGAGGCGAAAACGTGAAATTACCTCCTGAAAACTGAACATCATGTTATCATGTCATGCCATTTTCCTGGTCACAGTATTACGCTGTTATTATTAACAGTATTAGCACAACAGTAAGCCACAATCGAAAAATCTCACAAATACTGAAGGAATGTTGATATGATTCAGTTCAGTTTTTTCTATAGCACAGTTAATAATGGATATTGCCACAAAGCGCTTTGCAGATACTCAGGTATACGATGGTGCTTGAAAGTTTGTGAACCCTTTAGAATTTTCTATATTTCTGCATAAATATGACCTAAAACATCATCAGATTTTCACACAGTCCTTAAAGTAGATAAAGAGAATCCAGTTAAACAAGCGAGACAAAAATATTATACTTGGCCATTTATTTACTGAGGAAAACAATCCAATATTACATATCTGTGAGTGGCAAAAGTATGTGAACCTCTAGGATTAGCAGTTAATTTGAAGGTGAAATTAAGTCAATCAATGGGATGACAATCAGGTGTGAGTGGGCACCCTGTTTTATTTAAATAACAGGGATCTATCAAAGTCTGATCTTCACAACACATGTTTGTGGAAGTGTATCATGGCACGAACAAAGGAGATTTCTGAGGACCTCAGAAAAAGCGTTGTTGATGCTCATCAGGTTGGAAAAGGTTACAAAAGCATCTCTAAAGAGTTTGGACTCCACCAATCCACAGTCAGACAGATTGTGTACAAATGGAGGAAATTCACGACCATTGTTACCCTCCCCAGGAGTGGACGATCAACAAAGATCACTCCAAGAGCAAGGCGTGTAATAGTCAGCGAGGTCACAAAGGACCCCAGGGTAACTTCTAAGCAACTGAAGGCCTCTCTCACATTGGCTAATGTTAATGTTCATGAGTCCACCATCAGGAGAACACTGAACAACAATGGTGTGCATGGCAAGGTTGCAAGGAGAAAGCCACTGCTCTCCAAAAAGAACATTGCTGCTCGTCTGCAGTTTGCTAAAGCTCACGTGGACAAGCCAGAAGGCTATTGGAAAAATGTTTTCTGGACGGATGAGGCCAAAATAGAACTTTTTGGTTGAAATGAGAAGCGTTATGTTTGGAGAAAGGAAAACACTGCATTCCAGCATGAGAACCTTATCCCATTTGTGAAACATGGTGGTGGTAGTATCATGGTTTGGGCCTGTTTTGCTGCATCTGGGCCAGGACGGCTTGCCATCATTGATGAAACAATGAATTCTGAATTATACCAGCGAATTCTAAAGGAAAATGTCAGGACATCTGTCCATGAACTGAATCTCAAGAGAAGGTGGGTCATGCAGCAAGACAATGACCCTAAGCACACAAGTCGTTCTACCAAAGAATGGTTAAAGAAGAATAAAGTTAATGTTTCGGAATGGCCAAGTCAAAGTCCTGACCTTAATCCAATGGAAATGTTGTGGAAGGACCTGAAGCGAGCAGTTCATGTGAGGAAACCCACCAACATCCCAGAGTTGAAGCTGTTCTGTACGGAGGAACGGGCTAAAATTCCTCCAAGCCGGTGTGCAGGACTGATCAACAGTTACGGAAACGTTTAGTTGCAGTTATTGCTGCACAAGGGGCTCACACCAGATACTGAAAGCAAAGGTTCACATACTTTTGCCACTCACAGATATGTAATATTGGATGATTTTCCTCAATAAATAAATGACCAAGTATAATATTTTTGTCTCATTTGTTTAACTGGGTTCTCTTTATCTACTTTTAGGACTTGTGTGAAAATCTGATGATGTTTTAGGTCATATTTATGCAGAAATATAGAAAATTCTAAAGGGTTCACAAACTTTCAAGCACCACTGTAGATAGAGATGCAGATTTATCCCTAATGAGCCAGCCAGAGGCGACAGTGGCAAGATAAAACTCCCTGAGAAGTCACGAGGAAGAAACCTTGAGCAAAACTAGACCGAAAATGGAACCATCCTCTTGTTTATAGTGTAAATTCAAGCAAGTTGGAAAGATTTTAAGATTATAAGCTCCAGGGTCATTGTTGATTTCCATTAACATGGAAAAGAAGGGGAAAGGAAAGATCCCGTCCAAAATTACAGCTTATTTAAACATCAAGGCAGTTGCAATGTGATATACAGTGGAATGTAAAAGTGCTGATGATAGCAGTGACGCTCTCAGAAAGCCCATTTCCACATGATCGGTCCTTGTCTCGTCAGTTAACTGGCGTGTACAAGCCTCAACGCCAGGCATTGCCCAAATGCCAGAAATATTTTAGCGAGTTAGGCCCGTTCGGGTACACCTATTGTCAGCTTTTTTAAGCACAAAAATGATTTTCGAGCGAGTACAGTACAAAAAACAAGACGTATTAACCAGCACCCTCGCCTCCCCTGTGACCGCCGTTTTGTTTTTTTCTTCCTGATTTGTAACGGTGATTCTGATTGGCTCGCTTCAGGCACGTGCGTGCATTTGTGCTTTTCATCACTACGAGTGGTCGCTGGTGCCCTTTACGTTTTCCCAGGCTGAATTCAGGACGTCCACATAAGTATATATGTAAAAAAAAGCTAGTGGCAAGTACATTCAGTTAAATGGAAAGACATGCTTTTGTGTCTCAAATAGTAAACCACACGCTCTACAGTAAATACAGATCATTTACATAGCGAATTATCCCATAGATAAATATATCTTACCCCTTTTATCGTTTGCAATATTGCTACACTGCAAAAAATAAAAATCTTAGGAAGTTTATTTGTCTATTTTCAAGTCAAAACATCTAGCCGCCCTTATTATGGGACATAATTGCCCAACAAGCAAAACCTCATTTAGCTAGAAAGGCTAGTTTTTAGACAGTCCATCTTGAAAATCTTGTTTAGACAAAATGTCTTGAAAAAGTCTTATTTGGAGCACATTTGAAAATAAAACACGTTTTTTTTAAAACAAGTAAGTACATTTTGGACATTTGTCAAATGCGGTTCATCTTGTTTCAAGAAAAACAAACAAACAAAGTATGCTTGTTTTGGGCGGCACGGTGGTGTAGTGGTTAGCGCTGTCGCCTCACAGCAAGAAGGTCCTGGGTTCGAGCCCCGTGGCCGGCGAGGGCCTTTCTGTGTGGAGTTTGCATGTTCTCCCTGTGTCCGCATGGGTTTCCTCCGGGTGCTCCGGTTTCCCCCACAGTCCAAAGACATGCAGGTTAGGTTAACTGGTGGCTCTAAATTGACCGTAGGTGTGAATGTGAGTGTGAATGGTTGTCTGTGTCTATGTGTCAGCCCTGCGATGACCTGGCGACTTGTCCAGGGTGTACCCCGCCTTTCGCCCGTAGTCAGCTGGGATAGGCTCCAGCTTGCCTGCGACCCTGTAGAAGGATAAAGCGGCTACAGATAATGAGATGAGATGAGATGCTTGTTTTGGGAATAAATGAACTTTACTGAAATCTTTGAATCTTTCATTACAATTCAACTCCACCTTACAGATCCTACGTTTACTGCGACTGTTTTCTCAGTCATTCAGAGTGTATTCAGACCAGGATAGTTCGATAGTTCACTTGCTTTGGTCCGAACCAAATGTTTTTTTATGTTTTCATTTTGGTGCGGTTCGCTTTCACACTGTACATTTTAGTAAGCGGACCAAAATCTGTCCACAAAGCCACGCGCCCTGAGGTCGTTCAGCTATTGGTCAGAGACGACACGCACACAAAGCGTTAAGTTCAAAAGTAGTCATGGAGGCTTTCCGTGCCGTTATTCTTTTTAATGTCATCAAAGCTATATGTTTTTTCCAGTTTTTACTGTTTTCACAATTGTGCGATTACTATGCTGTTGTACAAGTAATTTATCAACGACGATGACAAAGGGCAAGGCGGCTACGGAGGATAGCGCTGATGAGCGCACATCATGTTGTGACAGTTCTAGCTCTTCACGCAATAGATGAATTTCTTTTTTGCGTCGCTAGTACCGCCACTTTTTGAAAGAATGTCCCTGATTTTAATGTAGGTCTGACGGAGTTTCTTCACTTTTAGCCAACATTGTTCTGGGGAGCGCGTGAACCCCTTCTCCTTCATTTTCTCACTGAATACAGCAAACACGTCAGCATTTTTGTGTGTTCTCTCCAAAAGCTCAGATATGTGGACATCTGCCCATATATCCACAAGGCCACGCGTTTCTTCCTCGGCCCACGTTTGCCCCCTACTCATTTTTTGTACTCTGTAGTCTAGCCTACCACTGGTCTGAATGACTGAACGACTGTTGTAAGGTTCCCTTGACAACCGAAACAGTGTTTGCACTTTGCGGTGGAGTGTCAAGACTCTGTTTCCCATAATGCTCGACAAACGACGGAAGCTCCCGAGGTACAAAAAAGCAAAACTGTCGGATTAGGTCCGGTCTGCTTTCACACCTCCAAAAGATCCGCACCAGGGTTCCTTTGGTCCGGACCGAGTCCGACCTTGCAGCTCGGTCTCGGTCCGCTTGTTTGGTCCGGACCAGAGTTCGGTGGTTTGTATTCAGACCAACCCAAAAGGTCCGGACCAAGGGAAATTTGGTTCGTTTGGTCGTTTAGTCCGGACCAAACAACGTAGGTGTGAATACGCCATCAGAGTGAGCTCCTTCTAGATGCTGTACAGACTCTAGACCAGACAAGTGCCTTTAAAAAGGCTACGAGTGAGTGGAGGGTGTTTTAGTGAGGTCTTTTTGGAATGCTGTGAGTTAAATTCAGTGTTTTTTTGTTTGTTTGTTTGTTTGTTTGGTTGGTTGGTTGTTTTTTTTTGTGCCTGATCTTGTAAACCCCTCGTACACATGAATAGTCAGTGCCCCCAAAATGCACTGTTGCTTTGGCATTGTGTAAGCACTGTAAGTCAAAACGCGTAGACTTTTTTTTTTTGGTGCCTGAGGTTCTGGGGAAGTGGAATCTTAAGAGATGTTGTAATGTTTGAATGTTGAAATGAGTAAAAAAAAAAAAAAAAACTTGTTGCAATGCTACACATCTCGTCAACTTGATTCAAGATAGTCTCTGGTCTCATATCTAGAGTATTTTACTAATTACAGGTCATAAAAGAAGAATCTTTTAAGCTAGCAATGCTTAGTTGTAGAATTTAACAATCCTAATATTAGTATATTTATCTTAAATTCAGGCGGCACGGTGGTGTAGTGGTTAGCGCTGTCGCCTCACAGCAAGAAGGTCCGGGTTCGAGCCCCGTGGCCGGCGAGGGCCTTTCTGTGCGGAGTTTGCATGTTCTCCCCGTGTCCGCGTGGGTTTCCTCCGGGTGCTCCAGTTTCCCCCACAGTCCAAAGACATGCAGGTTAGGTTAACTGGTGACTCTAAATCAGGGGTGCCCAAACTGATCCATAAAGGGCCGTGTGGCTGCAGGTTTTCATTCCAGCCATACAGCAGCACACCTGACTTGGCTCATTCAATCAACTGAACTGTCTTCACACAGTCAAATACTTGCAGCCACACCCACCCTTGATTAAAGGGTGGGTGTGTCAGTTGATTGAATAAGCCAAATGAGGTGTGCTGCTGCATGGCTGGAATGAAAACCTGCAGCCACACGGCCCTTTATGGATCAGTTTGGACACCCCTGCTCTAAATTGAGCGTAGGTGTGAATGTGAGTGTGAATGGTTGTCTGTGTCTATGTGTCAGCCCTGTGATGACCTGGCGACTTGTCCAGGGTGTACCCCGCCTTTCGCCCGTAGTCAACTGGGATAGGCTCCAGCTTGCCTGCGACCCTGTAGAACAGGATAAAGCGGCTAGAGATAATGAGATGAGATGAATGGCTAAATGTAAGGAGTACGATCTTGTTATAAGAACTATTTTGATTATTTTGAGTTAATCAGATCTCGCATAATAAGTTCCCCAATCTTATTTTGGAATTATTTCATCTAAAAACAGGTTAGATTTTTCATCTTACTTTAAGAAATCTTACCAAGTCAAATTTGACTAGTTCCATTGGCAGATTTTTTTTTCACCTGATTCAAGCAAATATGCTTTGTTTTAATCTTTTATTTCTTATTTTTGAAAGGCCATTTTTTGCAGTGTAGTCATTGTTATCAGCAAAACAAAAGTGTGTTTTGTGTCCTAAACTCTATAAAAAGACGCATTATGTACTAGTACCGTACGTAACGCTTACATATATGATATTGATTTACGTTTCGTGTTTTCAGGGCTTGTCTTGTTCTTCTGTTGCAGAAATAGATGTTTCTTTTTTTTTTTTTAAACCCTGAGAAAACCTCTCAGTATCGCCTTGAACCGTGTACTTGAAAACTTGCCGAAATACCGCAAAATGTTAGGACAAAAGGAAATTCAAGGGGGAGGCAAAAATTTTTTGAGCCCATTTGGTGTCAAAAGTTAACGTTGAGGCCTGGCGTATTTTGGATTAGTTGTTATTTAAGTCAGCGTCGGTGAACTTTCCGTCCCCACCTAGCCCCAGCTCTTGTGACCTGAGCTTGCATCATTACGTCAGGGGTAAATCTGACCGGCCGTATCTTACTTCGCCGACTTACGTTCAGGTCAATCTGAGTTGAGTTATGCCCCGATTGAAGCCATATCACGCATCCAGCAGTCAAGACCACACGAAAAGAAAAAAGTGCTTTCTGAGCTCTGTTAGTACTCGCGCGCACGCGTGTGTGTGTGTGTGTGTGAGAGAGAGAGAGACGTTGCGGTCCGTTTCGCCCTGTTTAGCGTGTGTGAGGTCTCCGTACTTATCTCGCATTCCCTCCTATTCCTCTGACATCAGCATTCAGCCTGAGGCACGCTTTAGACTTGAAACGAACGCCATGCCGAAGAGCTTCATGACCCGAGGCAGTTTTCTACTAAAATTAACTACTTCATTAAACTTGGCTACATGGGCGTAGTTACTGTATGTGCCATGTAATACATGACATTAATGTTTTAGCAGCTTTTACTTGAAAAACTACGAGCCGAACTATGAGCTTTCCTTCACTTTCTTTGTGTATGTGTGTGTGTGTGTGTGTGTGTGTGTGTGTGTGTGTGTGAGAGAGAGAGAGAGTTATTGGTGGAAATAATAAATGAAGAGAGACAAAACAGTAAAGAAAAGAGGGAGTGAGCGCGGGGCGGGGGACAACACACACACACACGTCTCATGTGTCAAACATTTACCACAGCTGTGCTCATTAGAGATTGTGTGTGTGTGTGTGCGCACAGGGGGTTGTGGGGGCAGGGGGAAGGTGTTGATAACAGCAGTGAGAATGTTTCCATGTTTTTTTTTTCTTTCTTTCGGGAAGCAGAAGCAGCTGCGCTTAAGCCAATAAGAGCTTCATGTTAATATCAGTGTAGAAAACACGGTGTGTCCAATCAGACCTGGACTTCAGTAAACTGGAGCTGTTGACCAATCAGAGAGCTGCGGCTAAGTTGGCGAGCGAACAGCCTCAGGCCTTTATGTGTTACCAAGCATCGGTGAAGAGAGACTCGGCTGGTGTAAATTTCCAGGCACACGCACTGTTTGTTAGCAAGATTTATCGGTATGGCACGAATCAAGCTTGCGAGGAAAGCATCCATCAGTGCGTTTGCATGCACGCTAATCCTTAATATTCCACCATTATTCTGAATATGACAGCATTCTGAATTTGATACGACTCGTGGAAACAGCACGCGGATATTCCGAATTTAGCCTTTTCTGATTAAGACGTGGGATATGGCGGTATTATTGGGGTTTTAGGAGCATTCTTTGGGCAGGTATACAGCGCATTCAGAATCCGTGTCTCCATTGGAAGAAGAAGAAGCCTTTATTTGTCACATGCATACTTCAAGCACAGTGAAATTCATCCTCTGCATTTAACCCATCTGAAGCAGTGAACGCATGCGCGCACACACACACACATACCCAGAGCAGTGGGCAGCCACACTAGAGCGCCCGGGGAGCAGTCAGGGGTTCAGTACCTTGCTCAAGGGCACTTCAGCCCAAGGACACCCCACGCCAACCTAACTGCATGTCTTTGGACTGTGGGGGAAAACCGGAGGAAACCCACGCAGACACGGGGAGAACATGCAAACTAGCCTGGGCCCGCCCATCCTAAGCGTGACGCAACACGAGGGCCTGTTGCGAGCTTAGTCTGGCCAGGCAAGCTATCTACAGCTCTTCCAAGCTCCGGAAAAATCGGGAACCAATCAACTTTGAGCATCTCCAACGGCCCTGGGTAGAGGCGTGTTCAAGACAGTGACGTAGTAGAACTGTGACCGGAAGCCATAGATTGTTTACAGAATCATGCTGTATTGAAAGCATTCAACGGGAAGTTCTCATTGAAAACGGAGCAAAGAGCAGCCCTGGAGGTATTTATTGAAAGGAAGGATGTTTTCGCCTTGCTCCCGACCAGCTTCAGTAAGAGTTTAATCTACCAGTTAGCCCCGCTAGTAGCCAAATCAATGGTTCTCAGCGAGAATCCTATTGTCGCGTCGCATACGTCAGAGGAAAGAGTGATGTGATTGGTTTAAGCTTCGTCATAGCCTTTTCTGGCTTCGACCAGTAGCAAACTGAGGCATTTCAGGGAGGTGGGTCAACCACGCGCTTTGGGAAACGGTTGGGCTTAATATCTTGGCCAGACCAATAGCTCGTAGAGCTTTGCAGTCGCGTTAGCCAGACTACATGCAAACTCCACACAGAAAGGCCCTCGCCGGCCACAGGGCTCGAATCCGGACCTTCTTGCTGTGAGACAACCGTGCTAACCACTACACCACCATAACTTTTAAAGCCTCCTCGAACCCCGGTCTTCCACGTGACAGGCGGAGATACTATCCACTATACTAACGAAGATGGGGGTTTTATGGCAGTTTATGACACACTGTCTGTTTACACTCAGCTCTGTGTGTTGAACACAAACCGACCAGACAATCAGAGTACGCATGGCTGCATGTAAACAGGAAGATTAGTGGAGTATTTGTTTTCATTAGTCTTTTTCGGAACGAGGGCAAAACCTGGAATATTTTGCGCATGTAAACGTAGTGAATGAAGTTGATGAATAGTACACCTGCTCTTACTGAAATGGTGGTTCTTCATACTTGATAGAGAGATTTGTTTGGTTTGGCAGGCTTGCAGTAGTTAGTGGCCGGTGAGGGCCTTTCTGTGCGGAGTTTGCATGTTCTCCCCGTGTCCGCGTGGGTTTCCTCCGGGTGCTCCGGTTTCCCCGACAGTCCAAAGACACGCAGGTTAGGTTAACTGGTGGCTCTAAATTGACCGTAGGTGTGAATGTGAGTGCGAATGGTTGTTTGCAATAACCTGGCGACTTGTCCAGGGTGTACCCCGCCTTTCGCCCGTAGTCAGCTGGGATAGGCTCCAGCTTGCCCGCGACCCTGTACAGGACAAGCGGCTACAGATAATGGATGGATGGATGGATGAATGGATGGAGATCTCCAGATGGAAGAAGAGAACCCAAGATAATTAATGAAAAAAATGCTCTTACCTTTCACGTGGAGATCCCAGTCAAGAGCCTCTATTTTAACGGATAAGTTTTGATTTGCCTCCACCGAAGAAGGTTGAACTGATGATTATCTAGAAATATAAGTCCTCTGCCGCCGAGGAGACTCTGCCTCATGGATATCTGGGAGAAACATCTCTGAACAGCTGCATCTGCATGAGTGAACGTTGCTCCCGGCTATCCGTGAGACAGACTCCCCGAGGCAGCAGAGGACTTATATTTCTAGATAATCATCAATTCAACCTTCTCCAGTAGAGACAAAACAAAACCCATCAATGCTGCAGTACGGAAGATCCATAATGGAGGAAGTGCTACTTTCAGCAAAGCAAATTAGTTTGCAGTTGGGAGATTTTATATAATACACTCACTGGACACTTTAATAGGAACTTGTTCTTGATTCTAAGATCCCTGTTCTTGGCTGCAGGACTGGAACCCAATGTGTTCTTCTGCTGTTGCATGCTGAGATGCTTTTCTGCTCACCACGGTTGTAAAGAGTTGCTATATCCTTCCTGGCAGCTCGAACCAATCTGGCCATTTTCCTCTGATCTCTTTTATCTACAAGATGTTTCCACCCACAGAACTGTCACTCACTCACCTCAATGTTTTTTTTTTTTTCACACCATTCTGCGTAAACTCTACAGACTGTTGTGTGTGAAAACCCCAGGAGATCAGCAGCTTCTGAAATGCTCAAACCAGTCCATCTGGCTCAAACCAACACCCACAGTGCCACAGTGAAGTCACACTTTGAGATCACAATTTTTCCCGTTCTGATGTTTAAAGTGAACATTATACCCCCGGGCGGCATGGTGGTGTAGTGGTTAGCGCTGTCGCCTCACAGCAAGAAGGTCCTGGGTTCGAGCCCCGTGGCCGGCGAGGGCCTTTCTGTGCGGAGTTTGCATGTTCTCCCCGTGTCCGCGTGGGTTTCCTCCGGGTGCTCCGGTTTCCCCCACAGTCCAAAGACATGCAGGTTAGGTTAACTGGTGGCTCTAAATTGACCGTAGGTGTGAATGTGAGTGTGAATGGTTGTCTGTGTCTATGTGTCAGCCCTGTGATGACCTGGCGACTTGTCCAGGGTGTACCCCGCCTTTCACCTGTAGTCAGCTGGGATAGGCTCCAGCTTGCCTGCGACCCTGTAGAAGGATAAAGCGGCTACAGATAATGAGATGAGATGAGATTATACCCCCGCTCTGAAGGAAGGGGGTATGCTGGTTTATCTCTGTCCGTCCAAAACACCCTTTTTCTCAGCAACCACAAGTCATAGCCACTTGGTACCGAGCTTCAGCTTGGGGTTCTATACCGTATATACCGTTTTCAGGTCTGTCACACATCGACTTCCTGTTTACCGACTGAATGTATTTACGAAACATACGTATAGGGTGGATTTACAGAATTTTCTTAACACTTTTCTCAGCAAGTACAAATCACAACTGCTTGATATTTGGTACCGAGCTTCAGCTTGGGGTTCTATACCGTCTATACCGTTTTCAGGTCTGTCGCACATCGACTTCCTGTTTACTTTCTGAATGTTTTTACGAAACACCCAGGGTGGATTTTGATGCTATTTCAAGAAGCAAAGTGCTATTTCAAAATGAGTTTACCAGGATGCTGTGTGAAATCCCTGGGGAGAGACACTGCTCTTTACTTCCTCGTTTCAGGGTTAATTATTTGTTGAAGTCAACATTCATAATAAGTGTCCTGTTCCTTCAATCGCTTGTGTTCTGATATAAGTGAGAGCGGGGGGATACGCAAGTGAGCAGTAGCTCACAGTCGATCTTGTTTGCATCTGCATGATTTTAATGCATTGTGCTGCTGGTGGATGGGTGTTCCTAATAAAGTGGCCAGCGAGCATACATTCCAAACTATAAATTATTCCATGAAGCAAATGGTTTTTTACTGTTTATGATCGACGAGGTAGCTTGGATTGTTTTGAAGCAGAATCAGAAATAATTCTGTCTAGATGAGGGATGGCAAAAACTAAAAAAAAATCTTGACCGACCCCCGAGCCTCATTAGCCGGTTAAAGTCGGTTAACCTATGAGTTTAAAATTCTAGAATTGGAATTATTAGAATCTATTCTAAATCTAACCGCGAGCATCCGCACATTCAGTCCCAGTCGCTGCCTTCCACTCGCATTACCTTTTCTACAGCGCGAAACATTTAGTCAAACGCGGCACTGATGTCGAGGGGTTTGTATTGGAGCGGAGGACAAATGGCCGTGTCAGCAAGGGGCACGCACTTTTGTTAAGTTGCAACTTGGCATTAAAAATATCAGTGTGAACATGTTCTCAATAAATTGCCGTCATTTTCTAAGCGGCAAGCTTTAGCTCAGTCACTACCGCTGCTTGCATTGAGTAGCCTATTGAAAACAATCCTATCGTACACTTGTCCCAGCTTAACTTTTCATTGAAGATAGGACGTTTTAGCGATACGGCCCCTGGTGTTTACAGTTAACTGCAGTAGGCTGCGTGTTGATCTTGCATACTGCTACGGACTCGGCACTTTTCTTCGAAGTGAGCCATAGAGACTTCATACTACAGTTGCTTTCCAGCTACTGATATTACGGTTACATGGCTGCTAATTGTGCACAGCCATTGGGAATGGGATAGCTGGAGCTGAGCTGATTAGCCGCTAAGCTAATATAGCAACTGTCTGATGCTAAGTAACATCAGTGAGTAACCAGGTTTTAGTTCAGATCTTGTGTATTATTATTACGTTGACATTAATATTCACCAGACTAATCAACCATCGACTTCATTCATGCGCCGTGTTCTTGTTTCTTTGATAGTCAAGAATTTCCTTGATGTTACGTACCTGGTTAACATCGTAGTAAAATGTAATCCAACACTGAGACTTTTCTTTCGCCGAGTGGCAGCTGTCTTCAACTGGGGCGGGAGGGCGGGACATGACCGAATGGGTGTTTCTGATTTGTCAGCTGTCGTCCTTACACCGCAGGGCATGCCCCAAGCGTTTACAACACAGAATTCCAGGTAGAGGTCTGCGCGGGACAGAATTTTCAGTCCCGCTCCCGCAAAGAATTATGATTTTCAGTCCCGCTCCCACCCGCGCCTGCCATATCTTGTCCCGCTCCCGCCCGCAAATCCCGCATGATGCAGACGTTCGCGTTAGTTCTTGTCATTGGCTTGGGGAATTAAACATGCTGAGCTTAGCTGAGCTCTCCACTGACCGATCCTTCACCTAGCGCACGTAGCGAGGGTGCGCGTTGCCAGGCGGCATGCACAGCTGAGGCTTTACATGTACATCTGTCTATCTGTCTGTCTGTCTGTCTGTCTCTCTCTCTCTCTCTCTCTCTCTCAATCTTTCTCTATCTGTCCGCATGTTGTGCGTGTGAAACAAATCCAAAAGGTGAGAATTAGTCTTGGGGCAAAACCCTGACAGCGTTTGGCCAGAGTGTCATATTACACTGAGGCTATTCTCTCTCTCTCACACACACACACACACACACACACACACACACACACACACACACACACAGGAAATGAAGAAAATAAAAAGGAATAAGAAAAAATAAATAGAAAGAAAGAAAGAAAGAAAGAAAGAAAGAAAGAAGTTTGAAAGTGAAAAAGAAGAAAGCGAGACTATGACATTGAGGGAGAAAGAAGAGAAAACAACAAATGAAAGAACAAATAAAATGAGTGCGTGAGAGAGAAGAGAGAGAATGAGAGTGTCAGTGTATGAACAAAATAAAAAATATGACTTTACACACACGCACACACACACACACATGCACACACACACTTATGTATGCACGCACACACACACAGACACACACACAGGCAAAAATATTAAAATTGCACATTGGCAGTAGTGCATTAGCATTGTGTGTGTGTGTGTCCTCTGAAAAAACGTGCGGAAAGGAATCGGAAACGTACGCGAGATTAGACCACATCCGCAAATTTAGGCATCTTAAAATGTTTTTATTAATGCCAAATAAAATATCCAGCACAAATTATATATGATAGACATAAATTAATTATTTATAAATTTTATTTTAAACACGTTTTTAGTTAGCGGGACTGCAGCTTATCACCTCCCCCTCCTGCCCGCACCCGCAGTGAGCTTTCAAAATTTGTCCCGCGCCGCACTGCTTTGCGTCGGGTCCCGCGGGACTCCCGCGGGAGTGCAGGGCTCTAGGTTCCCCGCTCCAAAATCGGCAGCTTCAAAACGATTGATTTTTAACCAACAACCAAAAAAAATTAAACGGTTGACGTTGATTCGGTCAACCATCGGTCAACATCCCTAGTCTAGATGAGGAAATGAAGATTCTACAGATAAATCTGAGTAAAACAGCAGCCTTTGGGTGATCAGCTACTATCAGTCATTGACAACAAGAGATTCTGACGCAGTGAAAACGAAAACATACTTCACTTTTACGAAAGCACCTTCCCAAAGTGGAACAGAACTTGCTCTTGTCCACTGCAGCTCAATTCAACCAAAGGACACTAATGTAGCGAGCTAATGCACTTCATTTATAATTCCCTCGCTAACGAACGAGCCTTAGTGTCTAAGTGCATAAGAAAAACGTACCAAATATAAACTGAGTTAAATGACACGAGTTCTTTGACATCTCTGATTGTTTAATACTAAGAAGGTACAAGGCTTGGGATGAGTGATGATCATATTGGGAATCGCCAGTTTAATTGGGAGTGATCATGAAAACTGGAGAAACAACAATGCGTCCCAAGTTTTCAGTAGAGAATCCCTTCATCATAGCGAAGCAGCCATGTTTTGTGATTTATAACCAGGGTACTCAAGTACAATAGTCAGTACTTAATTAGAATGCCATTGATACGGGACATCAGGGCTCGACATTAACTTTTAAACCCACTTGGCAAGTGGGGGTAAATTTCCACTTGTCCCCTATTTTGCAAGTACTACTTTGTTTTTTTGGAAAACTATAGAATAGTTGTGAATTGCAGCATAAAATGAAGATCACACATTGAGCTGAAGTTTGGTTATTGGTTAAGTTTATTATTAAGTTTGGTTACTGGTTACTTTTTACTTGTAACGGACAATAACAGTTTTATCCAAAACAGTTTTTCCCGCCTTAGTCGATTTATTTCCATTTCACACGCATGCAGCCGTTGTAAAGTTCAGTGTGTCGTAGAACTCTCTCTGACTGTAGGTTCATTACTCGATAATGTAGAAATCACAAAATAGAAATCTATAACAGTTTGTATGAAGAAAACAATAGGGTGCCATTACTTTTGAACAGTACTGTGTTTGAGAATATTTATATATCGGGGGGGGGGGGGGGGGGGGGGTTTGTTACATCATCCACCTCTAGGTTTAAAAAAAAAAAACGCACTGCGTCATGACAGACAGGATAATGTTTGAGTTTAAAATTGTTGTTTAGTGTGTAGGTTGTGGGCGTTTTATACAGACCTGGCAACCTGTAACTGAATCAGTGCAGCCGGTCTGTCATGATGCACCACGTTTTTTTTTTTTTAATAAACCTAGAGGTGGATGATAAACAAACAAACAAAAACAAAACCCTGATATATAAATATTTTGCACAGGACTGTGTTCCTCTGATAACAGAAACAAAGCTCCAGCTCTCTCTGCTCTTAATCTGTTCTGTTCTTTCAGGATTTATCACGCGTGTCGCTCCTTGTTGAGTTTTTTATGTCCGAGTTGTTTGAAACCAATCTGGGTTTTCTGTGTCGAATAAGGAAGCGGCTTCACCTTTAAGAAAATCGAACACTTTTATGATGGAGCTAACTCGAATGCGAGCAGAAAAAAATAAAACTAGATTCTTAAGCAAACTCTTCCATCCTCACTTCCGACTTTCTGTTTTTGTAAAATACATTTTAAATACAACCGTGAATATCTCTGGAGTTTTCAGGCCGAGCTCCTCTCCTCGTATTCTTTAGCCACTCATTTCCTCGTTGTTCTTGAAGCATTTGCTTCTATTTGTTAACATTTTTCTTGATAGCGGGAGACGGTAATGCCTTTTATCTATTTCTCTGTTTGAACAAGCAAAAACAGCGCAAAAATTAACCACACTGAAGACAGATTAAGCCTTGCTTGCATGAAGCACGGTGTCTGTCTGACCCCAGCTGTAATCATCACATGATGCGTGACGTCATGCATAGACCCTGAAGCCGCCGCCAGGCGCCGCTAAAACCACCATTTAGAATTTGAGCCGCCGCCAGCCAATAATTTTGTAAGCCAATTTGAGCCGCTATCTAATAAAATTTGGCTGAGCCACTAAGAATTGTGTACATCAAATAATGGGTTTATCCACATCATGAGCTACAAGAAAAGTGACACAAACATGATCAACTGTACACACTAGTAGTAACACAATAGAGACGTATAGGCATACACTGTAGAGATTTAGAACTGATATCACAGCACAGAGAGCCACCACAAGCTTGCCGTTGTGACTACCTGTCTGGCTTCCTGCCCCTCACACCGTTACCACGATACACTGGGGAACCCGGGAACCCACCCAGAGCATCAATCGACTCCGATATCGACGAGATGGCTGCATTCTTTGCCGCTGCTGAGGGAAAGTGTAAAGGTATTTTTTTTTGTTTGTTTCACATACTTCGAGATTGATAAAAAAAAAAAGTACTCCACCACTCTACTTTCATCATAGTAAGATAGCTGCCAGTCCTTCACTGGTCATTGCTAGTGAGAGTAGATAGCCTTCCTCGAACAATCCAGATTAGCTTATTATTAGCATTGAACTACAATCTTGCTAGATTTATATTTACAATGAAGTAAGAGACCAGGGGACCTGTGGTAATTTGCTATTTATTCCCCCCATTTGTTTGATTCGTTCGCCCGGATATATACCACACAGTGACGTCCAGTATCAGCCATTTGTAGCCATAAACATTTTGGTGGCTGCAGCAGCCATTAAGGTTTTGGCTGAGTCAGCTAGCCAGCCAATAATTTCATCAGCCAGCCATTATCCTGAAAACAAACGGCTTCGGGGTCTAGTCATGCACAAGAGGTCTATGCACAGTACGCGTACCATACTACAACAGCGGGGGTATAGAAAATAATTTGCAAAGCAGGAAATGAAACCGAGACTAAGAAAATAGCCAAGACATAATGGCGGATATGTAGCGAGGGACGCTTTTAGGAACTGAAATAAAAGATCAGGGTGTACCCCGCCTTTCGCCCGTAGTCAGCTGGGATAGGCTCCAGCTTGCCTGCGACCCTGTAGAACAGGATAAAGCGGCTACAGATAATGAGATGAAATAAAAGATCAAAAAGCCTCATTTTTATGGTGCTAGTTTGTAATATATGCTCATTCCAGCTTGCCCAGTCGGGCATGTCGGGGATATATCCCACTTGCCCAAGTGCATGTTTCACTTGCCCTGGGCAATCGGGCAGTCCTTAATGTCAAGCCCTGGACATTAAAAGGAGGTTTTGTTGATTTCACATAAAGTAAACGTACTTAACAGAAATGTAGCATTTTTACAGCTTTTACTTTCTGAACATATCAGGTTCTTTCTCTCCCCCACACATCATTTTACAACACAGGAATGATATAAAGTGTGCCAGTCTGTGGTGGTTTGCAAGCGTAAGAAGCAGAGCGAGGCCAGCAGATGTTGGTTTGGGCTCATGTGAGCAACTCGTTTGATCTGCCAGAATGTCGTTCTCCTCCTCTTCCTCCTCTCGCTTGCTGTTTGTCTGTTTCGTTCACTTTGTGTGGTGTTAATTAAAGTAGGCTTTATGATGAGGGTAATTAAGACTCTGCTACTGTTTCCGCCGTTCCAGAGTCTGACACTGAGAGCAAAACACATGCCTACTTTAGCATGTTGAAGTGACGTGATTTAACACCACACACTGTCAGATTATCATATGGTCACAAATATCCAGCCTCAGCTTATTCTTCTGGCTGTCAGAACTTGGGATCATGCCAGACGACAGCTCAGCTTGGCTTTCATCGCTTGTCTGTCTTTCCTGCACAATGTCAAAAGGCGCTTCAGACCGTAGGAACTTGTTCATAGTTCTTAGACCTGTTCAAAGAAGTTTCCCCTTGTTGTGTGTCCACATTGCAGGAATTGAGAACGATCGTAGTTCTTAGAACGCCATTTTGAGGAACGTTTTTAGCTCCTACTTCAGGGTAGATACTCTCCCAGCACAGGAGTGATGTAAACGTACACTGATTGGTCCAGACATAAATAAATGTACATTGATTGGTTGAACATGAGCCAGTGCAGCACCGGCACCCACATTTTTAAAAATCTCTGTAAAACTTCAGCATGTAAACAACAGCTCTTAAAGGAGAACCGAAGACAATTTTTTGATGATCAAAATTCTATTTCTCATTTTATTAAATATCGGAATGCATGTTTGATTGCTATTTTGCCACTACTATAGCAAGTTATGAGTGTTTGAAATATGCTCTTTAATATATCAGTCCTGGGCGGCACGGTGGTGTAGTGGTTAGCGCTGTCGCCTCACAGTGAGAAGGTCCGGGTTCGAGCCCCGTGGCCGGCGAGGGCCTTTCTGTGCGGAGTTTGCATGTTCTCGCCGTGTCCGTGTGGGTTTCCTCCGGGTGCTCCGGTTTCCCCCACAGTCCAAAGACATGCAGGTTAGGTTAACTGGTGACTCTAAATTGACCGTAGGTGTGAGTGTGAATGGTTGTCTGTGTCTATGTGTCAGCCCTGTGATGACCTGGCGACTTGTCCAGGGTGTACCCCGCCTTTCGCCCGTAGTCAGCTGGGATAGGCTCCAGCTTGCCTGCGACCCTGTAGAACAGGATAAAGCGGCTAGAGATAATGAGATGAGATATATCAGTCCATATGTCAAAGCAATGGCCGTAAACGAGATTCATCGAGACCTGTGCGAGACGTCGTAGGATGGAAGTAAAACATACAGCGGAAATCAAAGTGACCGACATCTGCCGACGTTGTCAAAAGACACGTGCGCTCTCTTTCGAATGCTGACGTAATCAAGCCAGGAGTTTTGCTTGTTTTGATAGCAATCAGGAAAGTTTGAAAAAAGTAGGCAGTAATCGTCATTTAAACTCGTTTTTTGCAATATTTCGTTTGGAAAACAGTTTTCAAAATGGCGGCACTGACACCTGGCTGACGCTTCACGTTTTGAAGTCTCGTGAAGATCACGCGGATAAGCGACGCCTGCCGTGGACCAAACGAACTAAATTCAAGACAGCTAAAAACCGAATAGGCCGATAAGTATAATATTTAATTGCAATTAGTTGCCAATACGAGTCACGATATAAGGTTACTAAAACCGTTACCGTCCAGAGTGATGTACAACACAGCCAGGGGAGCAGTTGGAGGTTAGGTGCCTTGCTTCAGCCATTCCTGCTGGTCCAGGGAATCAAACCAGTGACCTTTTGGTCCCAAAGCGGCCTCTCTAACCATTAGGCCATGGCTTATATAAAGCTTCGCTAGCATTTCCTATTAACATCACGCTAGCAAGCCAGATTACGTCACTCCAGCGTGCCTGCTGGTGGTGCAAATGCAAACAGAAACAAAGCCCTTGAAGGTATGTAGTTCTCGGAGGAGCTCCCCATTGGGTAGTTCTTCTCAATAAGTCCCTAGAACTGATTGGTTCGAAAGCACCTCGAGTTACATTGTGGTAAGTACTGAACATGTTAAAATGGATCCTGTTTTTAAAATCAGGATAACTAACATGATCGAGGTTAAGATTGAATAATCTGGGAAGATGGTCTTTTAAGACCAGCCAGAAATTGGGATACATTTGCTGATAGTCAGGGAAGGCAAATTGGCCCAATTATCCCCAAGTGTTAACAGGATGTGTGAGAGCCTGGAATTATCTGGGCACTCTGTCACACATACGTCAGTCAAAAATGTTCTAACCCGATGTTCAGACTAACAAGTACCAAGGTGACAGTCAAGCAGTCATTTTTATGGAGGTGTGAGCCTCAAAACTGCACACTTGCCAAAAGTGATAAAACAAAGCTGAGAGATAAATATCACATAACGATCTGCCTTTAAAACTGCATGAGTTCTGCATCTTGGACGCCCTTCCACAGATCTTCTGCTCACTTGCTTCTGACTCTGCAGACAATCTCCTGTGTTTAGGTCAGGTCCAGTCCTATCGAGGCCATACTCTCTCATCTCATCTCATTATCTGTAGCCGCTTTATCCTGTTCTACAGGGTCGCAGGCAAGCTGGAGCCTATCCCAGCTGACTACGGGCGAAAGGCGGGGTACACCCTGGACAAGTCGCCAGGTCATCACAGGGCTGACACATAGACACAGACAACCATTCACACTCTCATTCACACCTACGGTCAATTTAGAGTCACCAGTTAACCTAACCTGCATGTCTTTGGACTGTGGGGGAAACCGGAGCACCCGGAGGAAACCCATGTGGACACGGCGAGAACATGCAAACTCCGCACAGAAAGGCCCTCGCCGGCCACGGGGCTCGAACCCGGACCTTCTTGCTGTGAGGCGACAGCGCTAACCACTACACCACCGTGCAGCCCAGGCCATACTCTGTGTTGTAAAAAGAAGAACTTGATCTTTGAGGCTGGTTTGCTACCTTATAGTTGAAGACCAATATTCTTGGCCAATAAGGCAAAATTTCTACTAAAACGCTATGGTGCCTTGTACGCAGTCCTGGCTACAGTTCTCGGTAACAGACGAGATAATAGCGATGCAGGAATGGATGTCATTTAGGTTCTTAAAGTTCTCGGAAAGATGCACCTTCTCAAAAGCGGGTCCCTGGTTGGTGCAGCAGAAAACCATCAGCTTTATCGTCAGGAGACCACAAGTCCGAATCCTGATGATGTTTTCGCCATCACTGTCTGGTAGTCCAAGAGAGCAAAATTGGCTGGCTCTTTGGGTAGAAGGGATCACAGTTCTGCAGAAAATTTCCAGTCACAGTTGACACTAGCCAATTACAGGCATCTGAGAGCTCATGTTTGTGGAAGAGGGCAGACAACACTTTCCTGGATAGCTGTCATGTGATGGGGAGAGTTTTCCTAGTGAGTGAACTGGCAAGCGCAAATCTGGGAGAAAAGGAAAGAAGAAATTGGGCCGTTTTCTCGTCTTTAGGTCTCAAATACTCTCTTTTGTCAGTTTGCCATCTCCCACCCTGGTTCACAATCGCGTATTTATTTTCAGCGTCAGTGCTCGGCTTAGAGTTAGGTCGATAATGAGCTAGGCTGCGATTTGGCCCCACTTTGAGAATCATGTGAGATATTTAACGTTTATGTGACAGAATAAAGTAACAGAAGCCAAAATTAGAACCACACCGTGTAGGATATTTTGTTACAACAAGAAAAAAAAACTCATAACATGAAGTCATCACATGCCAACCTCTGGCAAGAAAACCATCTGAATACAGAGTGATTGTCAAACGCCGATAACTAAACAGAGGAGAGAGAAGTGTGACGTTCTACTATAAGAGGTGAAAAAGGATTTAGCAAATGTTGCTGAAGCCATTTCTTTCTTTCTCTGGCTGGTTCGAGGCGAGTGAATGATAGTCTGCTGATTTATACTTGCTGTATTTGTATCTTCACCCAGCTGTGCGCTTGTTTGGCTGGAAAACAGATGATAGGCTGCCAGTGGTTAACAGGAAGCGTTTGTGGCTTTGAAACTCGGTTGTATGTGGCGATGTGGGGCGTCTCGTCTGTGTGACAGTTTGAAAAACTAAATACGTCGAAAATAAAATAGAAGACGTGGGATAAAATATATACATTGGAAGCGATGAGATGCGATAGATATTCATTTCTCCCCCAAAACAAACGAAATGCTGTCTGAAAAGGCTCGAATTTTAATAGAATTCTGTAAAGAAATATGTTTCTTGCTAAGTTTCATTGACCATGAGCCGAGCCAAACCTGAAACACAACGGTGTCGAGACGCAGCACCGAACTGGGCTCGTCATCAGCGGCATTTTCCTAATGTGAGCACAGCGTAACTGTGTACCTCATAACTGTATTGCAGCACTATTTCACAATATTTCATATAGAGGATGTGCAGTCACGTGACCCGTCCGTGCTTACTCCGCCATATTGGACGGCTTCAGGATTGTTTACCTTGCGTGAGCGTAATGGATCCAGGGAGTAATCCCCAAGAAAATTCGGAAAATACCCCATCTGGGCAATTTCATGTAAATGTCAACCTCACAGGAGATCCCAAATTTCAAACTAAACAAACTAAATAAATAAACAAATAAATAAATACATAAATAAATAAATATTTTGATCACCTAATATGTCACTGTCAGTCTTTCTTTCTTATAATGTAAAACCCAAGCTAAAATCAACTTTGATCATGTACAATTCTATATTATTCCCACAAGCCACAGAAATGTATGCTAAAATCCACAAAACAGCAAAACAATAGCCATCCTAAATATTATTTAAGAACTTTGATAGTTTTAGCTGATATTTAGAGAGTTTTTCAAAGGGTTATGGTGGTTAAATTGCTGATTTTCTAAACATATGCCATGTCTATTTCAGACGTGTCACATCCATAACGGAATTTCGTCACATCCATAACGCTGACTTTTCCTTCCGAAACTCTGCATGAAATACAAAATATTTTAAACAAAGATTTTTTAAAATTCACCTTGGACCCCTCTATCAAATGGATCTCTCCATTTCGACATTAGGTTTACAATTTCACAGAGTTTGATAAAAATGTACAGTCACCCAAGAAAAGTGATACTTTTTCTGTCACATCCATAACGCATCTTTGATTGGCATTTTCTGGCATGCCCTAGATGTACTATGGGAATTGTTCTTGTTCTATCACTTCTCCAGTATGGTACAGCCTTAAAATATGCAACACCTGTTTAAATACTGGGAGACAATACAACATGCACTGGGTCATTTGTTGCCATTTTGAGTTCAAGTGTCACGTCCATAACGCTGGAATTGCTCATCTACATCGCGCGATAACTTGTCTAAGTTTGTTCAGCATCTTGAAGGTGACGTGAGGCAGCGTTACGTGGAAAAGTGTTCCAGGTTGGGGATTGCAGATCCGTACAACTTGCTGCAATCCTTGTTCAGGGAAATTCGGAGCTGCGGTGCCGGCGATTTGCCCGATCTGGCCTACCACGACATTTACAATTTTCTTGTTAATCGTGAATCGTGTTACACTGGCAAAGCCCTCAAAGCTTACAAGAGCCTGGAAGCTTATAAATATTTTGTTGCGAGATCGGTATCCCAACTATACCTCTGGAAGGTTCCGAAGAAGAATGTCTACTTGATAACCTCACGGGTAAGTGGCATTAAGACGTTTATCATAAAGAGACTATGCAGAACATTTTATCGTAAGAATGTTCGAAATCTAAACTCAGTTCCAGATAATGACAGGGTTGTAAATATGTATGTTTTTGTCTGAAAAAAAATATCACAAATCACCGCTATCTTTATCTGTGCAGAGTTATTATTCAATATCAGATATAAATGTATAGGGGTCACAGATATGTCCAGCTTCTATATTCAAACAATTCTCAGCCATTTTAAACGTTAGAGATCAAGCGGACTGACGGCCACAAACACTGTACTGTCTAGTTTCTAAGTATGCAGTTATCATTCAATCCGAAAATCAACTTAACAGATGTACTAGGAGTATTGAATTAGAAGATTACACCTACCTGATATGAAGTGTTCACTACAAATTCGGCTGGTAGAACTGGGGTTCCAGTTTTCTCTTTGCACAGCGGACACCCATTTTGCGCGTCTCTCCTCGTCTGCGGGGAATCTATAAAATGACAGGCCCTCCTTTTGGCCCTGTCTATTGGTACAACCAAATGCTCAGCCATTCCCTACTCGGATTCTGGCGGACTGTTTGACGAGTGACCGATCCATTGACGGTAAATAAGGATCGAGTGGACTTCAGTGGCGACTATGTGTTAGGACTGGGACTGTTTTGGCCTCTAGAGGCCGCTGTTATTTCCTGTTTTTTGTCTATGTTTGTTTTGGCCTCTAGAGGTCGCCACTGTGTCCTGTGTTTTGTGTTGGTGTTGATTGCCTGTTTTCATTAGTGTCACCTGTTTCCAATTTATTTTGTGTATTTATAGCCCCTGAGTTCAGTCCTCTTGTCATGGAGTCTTTGTGCTGTTATGCTTAGCTCCAGTTACCTCTGTTCTGTGTGCCTTGCCGTTGTCTCTTTGGTTTTGCACTTTGCTTTTCTTTTTGGACTTTGTATTTACTGTTTTTGATCTTCTGAGTGTTGGTATTTTGCCTTTTCTTTTCTAGTTTTTTGCTTTTGTATTTAACTTTGACCTTTTGGATATTTTATTTTTCCCTTCATCTTCTGAGCGGGCGGCATGGTGGTGTAGTGGTTAGCGCTGTCGCCTCACAGCAAGAAGGTCCTGGGTTCGAGCCCCGGGGCCGGCGAGGGCCTTTCTGTGCGGAGTTTGCATGTTCTCCCCGTGTCCGCATGGGTTTCCTCTGGGTGCTCCGGTTTCCCCCACAGTCCAAAGACATGCAGGTTAGGTTAACTGGTGACTCCAAATTGACCATAGGTGTGAATGTGAGTGTGAATGGTTGTGTGTCTATGTGTCAGCCCTGTGATGACCTGCCGACTTGTCCAGGGTGTACCCCGCCTTTCGCCCGTAGTCAGCTGGGATAGGCTCCAGCTTGCCTGCGACCCTGTAGAAGGATAAAGCGGCTAGAGATGATGAGATGAGATGAGATCTTCTGAGCGTTTTTTGGATTATATTTTTGTTTGGACTGTAAATATTGTAAATAAACTTTTTGATACTTTTCTACTTCCGCCTCACGCCTCTGCACCTGAGTCATCCCCCTGGTGGCCTAGTGGGGGTTTGCTGGATTATCACACCAACGAACCAGGTTAGAATCCCAGCAAAACCCTAACACTATGATATTGAATTAATTCAACAAAGTGTAACTTCATTATCATAGTCGCCACTGAAGTCCACTCGATCCTTGTTTACCGTCAATGGATCGGTCACTCGTCAAACAGTCTGCCAGAATCCGAGTAGGAAATGGCCGCAACAGCCTCCGGGGGAATGGCTGAGCGTAGCTGTCAGTCAAACACAAGTTAGCCAATGGGAATGCATTCCTGGACAGCCCACCCACACGTGAAGTTTGTGCCAAAACTGCAAGCAAAAAGTCAGGGAGCGCAAACGAGAAAGCTGGAATTGCAACCAAAATAAATTACGTCAAACAAAACTGAGAAAGACGCGGAACAAAAATAAAAGGTTTCTAAAGAGTAAGAGACTGATATTTTGCACGATTACACGAATAATTTGTTTGCCAGTCTAAGAAAATTGACTTTTTTTTTTTGTATTTTGATTTGTCGTTTTTGTTTGATATTTCAAAAGTATTGTATGAACATTTTGGCACAAAATTGATTCCATACAGCAGAAGACCACATTGGGTTCCAGTCCTGCCAGGAATCTTAGAATCAGAGGCAAGTGGCCGTGAGTGTGTAGACTCATGCAGCAGTTTGAGCAGGTTTGATTGTTCGTCCCTGCACTGGCCTGCGCCGATAATATTCCAAAGCTGAACATTATTATCATACACACTTCACCACTTCCACCTTCAGCTTCACTAAACTGAGAACTTAAAGTAAGTAAACAAATGTCAAGCACACAGCATGCTAGGAGTGAGGACGGATGATGACACAGAGGGGAATCCTCAGTGCTGTGTTTCCCTACAATCCCCTTTTGGCTCAAAATGCTTCCCAAGATCTGAACATCTGAAAATCAGCACCTGACATATACAGTATATATACAGTGGCATGCAAAAGTTTGGGCACCCTTACTGAAAATGTCTGTTACTATGAATAGTTAAGTGAGCAGAAGATGAACTGATCACCAAAAGGCATAAAGGTAAAGATGACACATTTCTTTTCAGCGTTTTCTGCAAGATTTGTGTATTATTTTCGTTTTGTACAATTGGAGCGTGAAATAAGAAAAGGAACACCATGCGAAAGTTTGGGCACCCCAATACATTTGAGTTCTCAGGTAACTTTTACCAAGGTTCCAGACCTTAATTAGCTTATTGAGCTGTGGCTTGTTCAAATTCTTCATTAGGAAAGGTCAGATGATGCAGATTTCAAAGCTGTATAAATTCTCTGACTCCTCAAACTTGTCCCTAAAATCAACAGCCATGGGCTCCTCTAAGCAACTCCCTCGCATTCTGAATAATAAAATAATTGATGCTCACAAAGCAGGAGAAGGCTACAAGAACGTAGCAAAGTGTTTTCAGCTAGCTGTTTCCTCAGATTGTAATGTTATTAAGAAATGGCAGTTAACAAACAGTGGCGATCAAAGTGAGGTCTGGAAGATGAAGAAAACTTTCTGAAAGAACTGCTTGTTGGATTGCTAGAAAGGCAAATAAAACCCCCTGTTTGACTGCAAAAGACCTTCAGAAAGATTGAGCAGACCCTGGAGTGGTGGTGCACTGTTCTACTATGCAGCAACACCTGAACAAATATGACCTTCATGGAAGAGTCATCAGAAGAAAAACGTTCCAGCATCCTAGCCACAAAATTCAGCGTCTGAAGTTTGCAAATGAACATCTAAGCAAGCCTGATGCATTTTGGAAACAAGTCCTGTGGACTGATGAAATCAAAATAGAACTTTTTGGCCACAATGTGCAAAGGTATGTTTGGAGAAAAAAGGGTGCCAAATTCCAGGAAAAGAACACCTCTCCAACTCTGAAGCATGGGTGTGGATCGATCATGCTTTGGGGTTGTGTTGCAGCCAGTGGCACAGGGCACATTTCATTGGTGGAGGGAAGCATGGATTCGAATAAATACCAGAAAATTCTGGAGGCAAACATCACACCATCTGTAAAAAAGTTGAAGTTAAAAAGAGGATAGGTCCTACAATAAGACGATGATCCAACACACACCTCAAACTCTACAATGGAATACCTCAAGAGGCCCAAGCTGAAGGTTTTGCCCTGGCCCTCACAGTCCCCTGACCTAAACATCATTGAAAATCTGTGGATAGATCTCAAAAGAGCAGTGCATGCAAGACAGCCCAAGAAACTTGTAGAACTGGAAGCCTTTTGCAAGGACGAATGTGTGAAAATCCCCAGGTAAGAACTGAAAGATTATTAGCTGGCTACAAAAAGTGTTTACAAGCTGTGATACTTGCCAAAGGGGGTGTTACTAGGTACTAACCATGCAGGGTGCCCAAACTTTTGCTTCGGGCCCTTTTCCTTTTTTTGTCATTTTGAAAATGTAAAAGATTAAAATAAAAAATTGTTTTTGCTTAAAATATAAAGGGAATGAGTCATCTTTAACTTTATGCCTTTTGGAGATCATTTCATCTTCAACTTGCTTAACCGTTCACAGTAACAGCAATTTTGACCAGGGGTGCCCAAACTTTTGCATACCACTGTATATTACAACATTTGGTCTTTACTCGAGCATTTTAATTTCAAGTCATACTGTATATCTGTGATAGTTCTGTCAGCTTTACAATCGTGTGCATTTCTATTCTGTGACAAATTGCTTTCAGGAGCACTAAGTGCAGTCTGAGTGGCGCTCACTGTAATTGGTGTGCATTCATTGCCTTTTTCATTTGCTGCAGTGTTTCGAATGCAAGAACACATTCTCCAGTAGGACAAAGGCCCAGTCCCAATTGCCCCCTTGGCTCTATCCTTGATTTTGGAGTGCCCTCAGTTGGGTAGTGGCCCTTCAGAACAGGGCTTGGTTTCCCGAAAGCCTCTTAAGGCTAAGAGCGTCTTTAACTGCCTCTTTAGATATCATCGTTAAGCTAACGTGGTTTTCCCAAACAAGCTCGTAGTTCGCGCTTAACTTACAACGGATCTGGATCACTCTTTCATGACAAAGAGCGTCTCGCTCACAGCCGAATGCACAGAATGCACATGCGCCTCCGAGGGACTCTCACAATCAATGGGCGGAGACTTCTGTCGAATGTGCTGCAGGTGTTCAATTATTTTTCTTGTACATTGCAAGTACTTTCTTCTTCCTGTTTTGGCTGCTCCCGATTAGGGGTCGCCACAGCGGATCTTTCGTCTCCATTGCTCCCTGTCTTCCGCATCCTTCTCTACCACACCTGCCACTTTCATGTCCTCTCTCACCGCATCCTTGTATCTCCTCTTTGGCCTTCCTTGTTTTCGTGTGCCTGGCAGCTCCATCCTCAACATTCTCCTTCCAACATGCTCTGCATCTCTTCTCAGGATGTGCCCATACCATCTCAGTCTCATCTCTCTTAGCTTAATTCCCAAGCTCTCCACATGTGCTGTCCCTCTGATGTGCTCGTTCCTTATCCTGTCCAACCTCCCATCACTAACCTTAACATCCTCAACTCCACCACCTCCAACTTTGCCTCCTGTCTCTTCGTTAAGGGTACGGTCTCCAATCCATACATCACAGCTGGTCTCACTACTCTCTTATACATCTTACCTTTCACTTTTGCTGGGACTTTCCGATCACAAATGACTCCCGAAATCCTTCTCCAACTGCTTCACCCTGCCTGCACTCTCTTTCTCACCTCACTATCACAGCCCCCATTTTCCTGCACAGTTGACCCCAGGTACTTGAATTCACCAACTTACATTGTACATTGCAAGTACATTGAGTCAATTATTAAATAGATATAGACTACAAAAAACAGGGCGGCACGGTGGTGTAGTGGTTAGCGCTGTCGCCTCACAGCAAGAAGGTCTGGGTTCGAGCCCTGTGGCCGGTGAGGGCCTTTCTGTGCGGAGTTTGCATGTTCTCCCCGTGTCCGCGTGGGTTTCCTCCGGGTGCTCTGGTTTGCCCCACAGTCCGAAGACATGCAGGTTAGGTTAACTGGTGACTCTAAATTGACCGTAGGTGTGAATGTGAGTGTGAATGGTTGTCTGTGTCTATGTGTCAGCCCTGTGATGACCTGGCGACTTGTCCAGGGTGTACCCCGCCTTTCGCCTGTAGTCAGCTGGGATAGGCTCCAGCTTGCCTGCGACCCTGTAGAACAGGATAAAGCGGCTACAGATAATGAGATGAAATGAGATACAAAAAACATTATGAATATATTTCAATATGTTGTGGAATTACATGTGTATATCGTAATGATTTGATCACATTTTAATCACATTTAACTCCATTAGGCAAGTGATCTAATATAGTGTCATAAATGAGAAATTTCTGCACCTGTAAATAAATATATACACACGCATAGTGGTGCTTGAAAGTTTGTGAACCCTTTAGAATTTTCTATATTTCTGCATAAATATGACCTAAAACATCATCAGATTTTCACACAAATCCTAAAAGTAGATAAAGAGAACCCAGTTAAACAAATGAGACAAAAATATTATACTTGTTCATTTATTTATTGAGGAAAATCATCCAAGATTACAGATCTGTGCGTGGCAAAAGTATGTGAACCTCTAAGATTAGCAGTTAATTTGAAGGTGAAATTAAGTCAGTCAATCAATAGGATGACAATCAGGTGTGAGTGGGCACCCTGTTTTATTTAAAGAACAGGGATCTATCAAAGTCTGATCTTCACAACACATGTTTGTGGAAGTGTATCATGGCACAAACAAAGGAGATTTCTGAGGACCTCAGAAAAAGCGTTGTTGATGCTCATCAGGCTGGAAAAGGTTACAAAACCATCTCTAAAGAGTTTGGACTCCACCAATCCACAGTCAGACAGATTGTGTACAAATGGAAGAAATTCAAGACCATTGTTCCCCTCCCCAGCAGTGGTCAACCAGCAAAGATCACTCCAAGAGCAAGGCGTGTAATAGTCGGCGAGGTCACAAAGGACCCCAGGGTAACTTCTAAGCAACTGAAGGCCTCTCTCACATTGGCTAATGTTAATGTTCATGAGTCCACCATCAGGAGAACACTGAACAACAATGGTGTGCATGGCGGGGTTGCAAGGAGAAAGCCAATGCTCTCCAAAAAGAACATTGCTGCTCACCTGCAGTTTGCTAACGATCATGTGGACAAGCCAGAAGGCTATTGGAAAAATGTTTTGTGGATGGATGAGACTAAAATAGAACTTTTTGGTTGAAATGAGAAGCGTTATGTTTGAAGAAAGGAAACCACTGCATTCCAGCATAAGAACCTTATCCCATCTGTGAAACATGGTGGTGGTAGTATCATGGTTTGGGCCTGTTTTGCTGCATCTGGGCCAGGACGGCTTGCCATCATTGATGGAACAATGAATTCTGAATTATACCAGCGAATTCTAAAGGAAAATGTCAGGACATCTGTCCATGAACTGAATCTCAAGAGAAGGTGGGTCATGCAGCAAGACAACGGCCCTAAGCACACAAGTCGTTCTACCAAAGAATGGTTAAAGAAGAATAAAGTTAATGCTTTGGAATGGCCAAGTCAAAGTCCTGACCTTAATCCAATGGAAATGTCGTGGAAGGACCTGAAGCGAGCAGTTCATGCGAGGAAACCCACCAACATCCCAGAGTTGAAGCTGTTCTGTACTGAGTAATGGGCTAAAATTCCTCCAAGCCGGTGTGCAGAACTGATCAACAGTTACCGGAAACGTTTAGTTGCAGTTATTTCTGTACAAGGGGCTCACACCAGATACTGAAAGCAAAGGTTCACATACTTTTGCCACTCACAGATATGTACCGTAATATAGGATCATTTTCCTCAATAAATAAATGACCAAGTATAATATTTTTGTCTCATTTGTTTAACTGGGTTCTCTTTATCTACTTTTAGGACTTGTGTGAAAATCTGATGATGTTTTAGGTCATATTTATGCAGAAATATACAACCCCGATTCCATAAAACTTGGGACAAAGTACAAATTGTAAATAAAAACGGAATGCAATGATGTGGAAGTTTCAAAATTCCATATTTTATTCAGAATAGAACATAGATGACATATCAAATGTTTAAACTGAGAAAATGTATCATTTAAAGAGAAAAATTAGGTGATTTTAAATTTCATGACAACACAGCTCAAAAAAGTTGGGACAAGGCCATGTTTACCACTGTGAGACATCCCCTTTTCTCTTTACAACAGTCTGTAAACGTCTGGGGACTGAGGAGACAAGTTGCTCAAGTTTAGGGATAGGAATGTTAACCCATTCTTGTCTAATGTAGGATTCTAGTTGCTCAACTGTCAGGTCTTTTTTGTCGTATCTTCTGTTTTATGATGCGCCAAATGTTTTCTATGGGTGAAAGATCTGGACTGCAGGCTGGCCAGTTCAGTACCCGGACCCTTCTTCTACGCAGCCATGATGCTGTAATTGATGCAGTATGTGGTTTGGCATTGTCATGTTGGAAAATGCAAGGTCTTCCCTGAAAGAGCCGTCGTCTGGATGGGAGCATATGTTGCTCTAGAACCTGGATATACCTTTCAGCATTGATGGTGTCTTTCCAGATGTGTAGGCTGCCCATGCCACACGCACTAATGCAACCCCATACCATCAAAGATGCAGGCTTCTGAACTGAGCACTGATAACAACTTGGGTCGTCCTTCTCCTCTTTAGTCTGAATGACACGGCGTCCCTGATTTCCATAAAGAACTTCAAATTTTGATTCGTCTGACCACAGAACAGTTTTCCACTTTGCCACAGTCCATTTTAAATGAGCCTTGGCCCAGAGAAGACGTCTGCGCTTCTGGATCATGTTTAGATACGGCTTCTTCTTTGAACTATAGAGTTTTAGCTGGCAACGGCGGATGGCACGGTGAATTGTGTTCACAGATAATGTTCTCTGGAAATATTCCTGAGCCCATTTTGTGATTTCCAATACAGAAGCATGCCTGTATGTGATGCAGTGCCGTCTAAGGGCCCGAAGATCACGGGCACCCAGTATGGTTTTCCGGCCTTGACCCTTACACACAGAGATTCTTCCAGATTCTCTGAATCTTTTGATGATATTATGCACTGTAGATGATATGTTCAAACTCTTTGCAATTTTACACTGTCGAACTCCTTTCTGATATTGCTCCACTATTTGTCGGCGCAGAATTAGGGGGATTGGTGATCCTCTTCCCATCTTTACTTCTGAGAGCCGCTGCCACTCCAAGATGCTCTTTTTATACCCAGTCATGTTAATGACCTATTGCCAATTGACCTAATGAGTTGCAATTTGGTCCTCCAGCTGTTCCTTTTTTGTACCTTTAACTTTTCCAGCCTCTTATTGCCCCTGTCCCAACTTTTTTGAGATGTGTTGCTGTCATGAAATTTCAAATGAGCCAATATTTGGCATGAAATTTCAAGATGTCTCACTTTCGACATTTGATATGTTGTCTATGTTCTATTGTGAATTCAATATCAGTTTTTGAGATTTGTAAATTATTGCATTCCGTTTTTATTTACAATTTTTACTTTGTCCCAACTTTTTTGGAATCGGGGTTGTAGAAAATTCTAAAGGGTTCACAAACTTTCAAGCACCACTGTGTGTGTGTGTGTGTGTGTGTGTGTGTGTGTGTGTGTGTGTGTGTGTGTGTGTGTATAAGGGAAAACATTGCCAGCTTGGTATTGTGGATAACAGTTGAAATAATCCTGACTGCATGTTTGGGTGACAGTGAAATGAGCGGGTACGGGGAAAACATTTACTGAGTTATTTAGTTTATTATTTGCTCATTCTTTCATGTAAATGTTTGTTCATTTCATTAAAAAAACATGCTTGGAATCAAAAAATGTTATTGTCCAAAAATTTTAAATAATTTCCATTATTAGTTACCACATTATGACGATATAGTATATTATCATATTTTAAACACTTTATATTTCATTGTTTTTTTTAGTTAAAAACGAATGCCACGTGACATCATCTGGATTTAGCAACTACTGATGCCTTTAGTGAGAACGCACGCTGCAAAGATGCTCTTAAGACTCCTTCTTACGAGTGAGTTCAGGAAAACCACGTACAGAGACAATGTTCATTACTTAAGAGTGTCCTTAAACTCGCTTTTTAGCCCTAAAGTGCAACGTTATCAGGAAACCCAACCCAGAGCTACAGGGGTTAGGGGTGAAATCTTTACCTAGGAGACAGGACACCGCTCGTCATGTCATCAGTAGCTGACAGTGGCATGTGTGTAATACCCCAGTGACGAGGTGTTTCTGCTCAGACGAGTGAGGAAGTGTAAGAAATTTGCTACCGGATCATTTTACAAGGCTCATACACAGGACATAAATATCTGTGGTGGCTCAACCGTTAAGGCTCTGGGTTATTGATCAGGGGTTCAAGCCACAGCACGGTCAAACTACCACTGTTGGGCCCTTGATCAAGGCCCTTAACCCTCTCTGCTTCAGGGGTAACAAATCATGTCTGACCCTGTGCTCTGACCCCAGGGTCGTAATAAACTGGGATATGTGAAGAAAAGGATTTCACTGTGACAGATGAAAGCTTCTTTTCTTCCTCCCTACCCTACGTGGGAGCGCACAAAACGAAGTGGTAGGGCTAAGGGAGGACTAGGCCAAAGTGTCTGGTTCAGTGGAAGCGATATATTCTGTAGCTGAGAATGTTCTTAGCGTCGGCTGGTTTTGTGTCCGCAGGTAAGGTGGCGGTGAAGAAGGAGGACTTGCAGAAGTATCATGGCAAAGACACCTGGTTCCAACTGCAGCCTGTCAGCGCAGACTCCGAGGTGCAGGTGAGTAACTCCTCTTTCTTCCTCTCTTGTACTCCAATTACCGTATTTATCCTAATAAACGCGCCTGGGCGCGATGCAAAACATGAAGGGGGAGTGTCAATTTCGACCCTTAAATGACAAAAATCGAACATGACAAAATCATCGGAATTTAAAACATTTATTTTGAAACACATGAAAATGCAGTTATATGTCCAAAAAGTCAATTAAACAATGTCCAGCTCGCTTATAAGGATAACATTGGTAAGTAAACTATTTGTAGTGACGTCACAATTCACGTCATTGTCGATGTTTATGAGCTCACAAAACAAAATGTCGTCCTCAAAACGATCCTTCACCGCTAGTTTTAAGTTAAAGGTTGTAGAACTGGCAGAGCAGAAAGGCAAACACTTAGCTGCAAAAACATTTAATGTTCACCGTAAACGTGTACAAGAGTGGTGCAAACAAAAGGTACGTCTCCACCCGTATTGATATCCGCAGCAGAGTGAATGTCCGTATTTTATACTGTCCATGTTTACTAACACGATTTCCGGTAAAAAAAAAAAAAGTCAGCGGTGAAATTGAACGTCTCTGTTGTGGTTTGTTGGATTTAAAGTTTGTTAAATGAAGAAAATGGTTGGTAAATACTATTCTAGCTCTGAAAATCGTGGAGGCGTGTCAAATAGGGAGGGCGCTTCTATAAGGATAAATACGGTATACTGCCCGAACCAACAGCCAACATGCTGTCTTACTCTATAACGCAGGACTAGAACGCTAAAACTGACGGTTGCCGGTGCCGCATTGGATCATCTGGACCAATCGCCCTACACTTACATCACTTATGGTTCCTCTTGTACTGGGAGAGAACCTACCCAGAAGTAAGAGGCCCTTAAAACAGCTTTCAAGAACTATAATCATCTGCAGATCCTGCAGTGCGGACAAACCAAAAACGGGGAACTTCCTCCAACACATCAGAACTATGAAAAAGTTCCTCCCATCCAAACCCTCCTAGTAATTGGCAGTTCACAACCGACTGAGGTCTCTTGCTTCTCAGGCAGCTTTTTTTTGCTTTTCGCGAACAGCCCTGTTATTCCGGATGGTTCTGTTCAGTCAGAGTCCTTGTGAAAACGAGAGGCACTGCTGAATGAATGATTTGTCTAAACGCATAGTAATAAACGCATGATTTGTCTAAAACCACGACATACGCCTGATGCTGCGTTTTATCATTTTCTCTACCATATTTAATAACGATGTTGTGTAATGATGGTAAGATTCACAGATTAGTTAGTTAGACAGTTAGGAGTTAGGCGCCTTGCTCACGGGCACTTCAGCCATTCCTGCTGGTCCAGGGAATCGAACCGGCAACCTTTTGATCCCAAAGCTGCTTCTCTAAGCTTTCGGCTTATTTATTAATATAGAACTATTAGTAGGTGCCGGATTAGCTTTATTATTTAGAAACGAGACCAGCAATTTTATATTTAGACCGATTCCTCGTGTCTAAACTGTTTCTCAAGCGTTCACTCTCATCTCCACTGCTCATCTCTACATCTCCACTGCAGAATGAAGGAGGGAGGGAGGGAGAGTTACATGCAGCGTGAAGGATATTGAATTGAATCGCATTGTGTTGAATTGTACTGCATCACAGTAGCAGTGAATCACATCACATTGGTAGTTGCTTCATGTGTATCTATAATATATCAGATTATCGGCAGCACATAGAGATGTGTATCACATTGGCCTCACTGATGGAGATGTACATCCCGAATAATGACTATTACACATACACTGTCTTGCAAAAGTATTCATCCCCCTTGGTGTTTGTCCTGTTTTGTTGCATTACAAGCTGGAATTAAAATGGATTTTTGGAGGGTTAGCGTCATTTGATTTACACAACACGCCTACCACTTTAAAGGTGAAAATTGTTGTTTTATTGTGACAAACAATAATTAAGATGAAAAAAACCAGAACTCTGGAGTGTGCATTAACATTCACTCCCTAAAGTCAATACTTTGTAGAGCCACCTTTTGCTGCAGTTACAGCTGCAAGTCTCTTGGGGTGTGTCTCTCTTAGCTTAGCACATCTAGCCACTGGGATTTTTGCCCATTCCTCAAGGCAACACTGCTCCAACTCCTTCAAGTTAGATGGGTTGCGTTGGTGTACAGCAATCTTCAAGTTATGCCACAGATTCTCAATTGGATTGAGGTCTGGGCTTTGATTAGGCCATTCCAAGACATTTAAATGTCTCCCTTTAAACCACTCCAGTGTAGCTTTAGTAGTATGTTTAGGGTCATTGTCCTGCTGGAACGTGAACCTTCGTCCCAGTCTCAAACCTCTGGCTGACTCAAACAGGTTTTCCTCCAGAATTGCCCTGTATTTAGTGCCATCCATCTTTCCTTCAGTCCTGACCAGCTTTCGTGTCCCTGCAGATGAAAAATATCCCCACAGCATGATGCTGCCACCACCATGCTTCACTGTAGGAATGGTGTTCTCAGGGCGTTGGGTTTGTGTCACACATGGCGTTTCCCATGATGGCCAAAAAAATCAATTTTAATCTCATTTGACCAGAGAATCTTCTTCCACGTGTTTGGGGAGTCTGCCACATGCTGTTGGGCAAGCATTGACTTTTTTCTGCCCACTCTTCCATAAAGCCCCGGTTTAAAGTGGTTCTATGGACAGATACTCCCATCTCCGCTGTGGATCTTTGCAGCTCCTTCAGTGTTATCTTTGGTGTCTTTGTTGCATCTCTGATTAATGCCCTCCTTGCCCGGTCTGTGACTTTTGGTGGGCGGCCTTCTCTTGTCGGGTTTGTAGTGGTGCCATATTCTTTCCATTTTGCTATAATGGATTTAATGGTGCTCCCTGGGATATTCAAAGTTTGGGATATTTTTATAACCCAACCCTGATCTATACTTCTCCACAACTTTGTCTCTGACCTGTTTGGAGGCTCCTTGGTTTTCATGTTGCTTGCTTAGTAGTGTAGCAGAGTCAGGGTCCTTCCAGAACAGGTTGATTTATACAGACATCATGTGACACTTTAATTGCACACAAGTGGATTTTAATCAACTAATTATGTGAGTTATGAAGTGAATTGGTTGGAGCAGCTCTTATTTAGGGGTTTCATACGAAAGGGGGTGAATACTTGTGCACACTCCAGATTTCTGTTTTTTTTTTCATCTTAATTATTGCTTGTGTCACAATAAAACAACAGTTTGCACCTTTAAAGCTGTAGGCATGTTGTGTAAGTCAAATGGTGCTAACCGTCCAAAAATCCATTTTAATTCCAGCTTGTAATGCGACAAAACAGGACAAACACCAAGGGGGATGAATACTTTTGCAAATCACTGTATCAGGTGATGGAGAGAGCTAGCTAGTTGTGTGTGTGTGTGTGTGTGTGTGTGTGTGCGCGCTATAAATAATATCCATCCATCCATTATCCGTAACCGCTTATCCAGCTGACTATGAGTGAGAGGTGGGGTACACCCCGGCCAAGTCATCACAGGGCTGACACACAGACAACCATTCACACTCACTTTCGCACCTACTGTCAATTTAGAGTCACCAGTTAACCTAACCTGCATGTCTTTGGACTGTGGGGGAAACCGGAGCACCCGGAGGAAACCCACACGGACACGGGGAGAACATGCAAACTCCGCACAGAAAGGCCCTCACGGGCCACGGGGCTCGAACCCAGGACCTTCTTGCTGTGAGGTGACAGCGCTAACCACTACACCACCGTGCCGCCTGCTATAAATATTACATAGGCAATAAATCTAAAAAACAGCATAGCACTGTCTCATATGCATGTCATTCGATGTGATGTCGATGCATCACATCGAAGCATGGCTATGTCCGTGTCCAGCTAGTCAGAGGCTCAAACTGAATCTTTCATTTATTTGGCAATTGCTTCTGTCTAAAGTGACTTATAAGTATTTCAGAACACAAAGCACACAGTTGTGGGTTTCAGATCCTGCTGAAGGGTTCTGTGTAATCCCGGGGCTTAAACTCACAACCTCTTAAACTGGCCGAGATAAATAACTTCAGTATTTACGGAAGGGAAGTAGTCAGGGTCGGTCTATGAGACAACGATGCGAGCTGACATCAGGCTGGCTGTTGTACAAAAGCAGCGTGCATAAACGACGCCGAACTGTTCATGCTGATTTTGACCAGGATTTCCTGTGTTGCTTCCGACACAGGAAATGAACATATAAAGCGTATCAGCTGTTTCACACTCCAGCCTTTTGCCTTCATTGAGAGTCTACAGCAGGCTGATTAGACAGAGGTTAGAAACGACTGCAAGAATGAGTCATTGACTCCCTCAGGATCTGTTTAAGGGTGCACCTTTCAAATGAATCAGTGTGTTTGTGTGTAGAACAGATTCCCCACAAACAGACTGCTTTTTTTTTTAATAAATAAAAAACAAAACAAAACCCGAGATTAGTATTTAACGTAATAAGTCCTCTGCCCTAAGCGCTTGAAGGCATCATAACTTGTGTGAATTTAGTTCAAAGAAACGGCTCACACACAGACACGTTCTCTCTTCAGCCCCAAAGAAACATCTGTATTATTCAGAGGGCTAGATTTGCCCGAAAGCGGATCTCCAGTAACACAGTCGTATTCATTCGTGACTGTGAAGAACGGAAGCGTGTGTGTGTGAGAGAGAGAGGGAGGAATGGGCTGAAATGGAGGAGAAAGATGGAGCATCTCCATCCAATCATAGAGAGCACATTGTTTTGTGTGTGTGTGCGTGTGTGAGAGAGAGACAGAGAGGGAGAGTCCCCAGACGCCTGTCAAGTCTCATTTGCATATTGATGATGTCAGCTGGAGTTTGACAGTGCAGCTCTCCGAGGGTTTAAACACACACACACACACACACACACACACACACACACACACACACACACACACGTGCGCGCGCGCTTATAGATATAATTAGTACATTTATACCCTCACAAATCAATGATATAGTGAGGTTTCATTCATCATTGCAAAGAGCTGTACATCACCCAAATTACACTTCATTCAAAAAACATATTCTTTCGTTCATGTCATGATGAAGCAACTGCAATACTTTAAACTCCCCACATACCTTCTCTCTCTCTCTCTCTCTCTCTCTCTCTGTCTCACACATGCACGCACACCCTCACTTTCGGGTCTTCTTCTTCCCCTCATTCACCTTTTCTCACTGGGTGGTGTGTGTATCCATGGTAACGCCATCCCATCCTCCACAGGGAAAGGTTCATTTGGAGCTGCGCCTGAGCGAGGTCATCACAGACAGCGGAGTCGTCTGCCACAAGCTGGCAACCCGGTGAGTCAGCCAATCCCTGCTCTCCCTGCACTCCCCCGCCAGCCAATAGCAACGCCGCAAACGTCATTTACCCGACACGTAGGAAACCCAGTACAATTCAGAGGAGGGTCGGAATTGCGGAAAGGCGACATTTCTTTCTTTATTTATTTTTTTACTTGTTTTGCAGAAATCAGTCTAAACAACGGGTCACTGAAATGCCAGTGCAATTTGTTCCATCTTTAATGTGTTGTTTATTATTAGTATAAAAAGTGATCCTGACATACGATTTTTCATCTATTCATCCGGTATAGCTTTTCACCGTAGCAGGATTCATTAAGCTGGGAAACACTCTTGCGCCTTTTTTTTATTATGCTAAATGTAGAAAGACCTCAGAGAGGCTTGCAGGCATGCTTTAGGTCTATGAACATGTTAGCCAGCTACATTCCAGACAGAAACAAGGAGCTGTTTGGTCAAATATGTTTCAGGTCCCCCCACCCCGACTTGCCTTATGTTTCTACTTTTGTATTTGTTTAGGGCAAAATGGCTCACAAAAGAATAAACAGCATTCTCCGGGGAGGAATCTCGCCTTCTTTTTTGTCTTCCTTTATTTGTCGAACCCACTTTCTTTGTCTTTGTGCAGAGAAGTTTGTCCAAGGCAATATCCTGCCTGTATGGCTGTGTGTGCAACATCGAGCAGATCGTTTTACTCAACAGAAAGTCAATACTGTCATGTTGGAGAACGGATTGGCCTCCAGAGAACGGAAGGCTTTACATGGCTTTGATATGTTTAGAACAACTTCTGTATATGCAAATACACTCACTGGCCACTTTAATAGGAACTTGTTCTTGAGTCTAATACCCTGTCCACACTAGGGATTTTGTACCGATACGAAACTACTTTCGTACCGCAGCACCGGTCCACACTAGCAACTATACCGGTACTGTAGCGGTATAACTGTATCGGTACGAAACCCACAAATGTATGGGTTTCGTACCGGTACAGTATCGGTACTGTAGCGCTTCGCTGTAGTGTGGACAGATGAAGCGGTTCTGTATGGATACAAATATAATGCGCATGCGCAATGAACCATTCCTATGTCTTCCGGCAATACGCCCGCGCTTTCCAGCTGTAAATAAAACGTCAAAATGGCTCAAAACGACCGTGGAGCTACAGTACATGGAGCAAAGAAAGGGGGGAGGAAGAGGGGAAAAGGGAGAGAAAGGGAGGGGAAGAGGGAGAAAGTGAGGGGAGAGAAAGGGAGATTCATTTTCTTTGTTTCTTTCTCAACTGCCTCGCGCGTTTTATACGATTCGACTGAATAAATCACCACCAGAAATACAGACTGTACACTGACAACAAAAAGCACACACACGTTGTTTCATCTGCCATATTCTCGTAAGGAAATTACTCGGTAACCATGGAAACATTTCGTGCACGCACATTTCAACTACCGTGAAAGAAAACCGCAAACATTTCTCGCTAGTGTGGACAGATGCACTAAGCTGTACCAGTATACTTTGTATCGATACAGTTATACCACTTTCGTACTGGTATAAGTGTGAACACAGTGTAAGATTCCTGGTAGGACTGGAACCCAATGTGGTGTTCTGTTCTTGCATGCTGAGATGCTTTTCTGCTTAGCCCGGTTGTAAAGAGTTACTATGAGTTACTATATCCTTCCTGGCAGCTCGAACCAATCTGTCCATTTTCCTCTGACCTCTCTGATCAACAAGGCGTTTGCTTCCACCCACAGAACTGTCACTCAGTCACCTCGATGTGTTTTTTTTTTTTTTTTCGCACCCTTCTGTGTAAACTCCAGAGACTGTTGTGTGTGAAAACCCCAGGAGATCAGCAGTTTCTGAAATACTCAAACCAACACCCACAGTGAAAGAAAGTCACGCTTTGAGATCGCAGTTTTTCCCGTTCCGATGTTTGAAGTGAACATTAACTGACACTCTTGATTTGTATCTGCATGATTGTATGCATTCAAAGGCAAATACAGCCCCAATTACATACCGTATAACGGCGCCCAAATTACGGGCTTGTCAAAAGGCCCAAAATAGAACATACGAAAATCGGCCAAATTAGAAGAAAAAATCCTGTTTCATAAGGGTGGAGAACCCAAAATATTTTAAAATTATTGTTAAATGTCATTTTTTGGCATATATATTTCAATTTGTTGTTCAGTCGCTTCATAACATGAAGTGAACATGAAATGCGTCTAGCGATTACCGTAAACCGTATCTGAATGTCGTAAAATATACTTCCTTTGTTTATGTTGTGAAATTCTCAACGATTCATGATTAACACGTGGCTGTCGGTTTGTGATCATTCTAAGAGTAATAACTTTGTGTTGTTGAATGACTGTTAAACTAATTATACTACTGGACCTATTATTAATATATGTAAAGAGATACTACAAACTATTTTATGTGGTTCTATTATATATTGATATCTTGTTTTATTTTAATTGATATATTGTTGAATTGACATTCTAGCTTTTTCGATATGTATCAATAGCTTAATTTAGACGGATACATATATGTCATATTTTTGATATTTTGATATTTTATATCTAGATCATTATTGTTTCACTGTTTGAGATTTTAAAGTTCTCTGCTGCCCATACTCTTGTGCAAATACAGTGGTGCTTGAAAGTTTGCGAACCCTTTAGAATTTTCTATATTTCTGCATAAATATGCCCTAAAACATCATCAGATTTTCACACAAGTCCTAAAAGTAGATAAAGAGAACCCAGTTAAACAAATGAAATTAAAATATTATACTTGGTCATTTATTTCTTGAGGAAAATGATCCAATATTACATATCTGTGAGTGGCAAAAGTATGTGAACCTTTGCTTTCAGTATCTGGTGTGACCCCCTTGTGCAGCAATAACTGCAACTAAACGTTTGCGGTAACTGTTGATCAGTCCTGCACACCGGCTTGGAGGAATTTTAGCCCATTCCTCCATACAGAACAGGTTCAACTCTTCAACTCGCTTCAGGTCCTTCCACAACATTTCAATTGGATTAAGGTCAGGACTTTGACTTGGCCATTCCAATACATTAACTTTATTCTTCTTTAACCATTCTTTGGTAGAATGACTTGTGTGCTTAGGGTCGTTGTCTTGCTGCATGACCCACCTTCTCTTGAGATTCAGTTCATGGACAGATGTCCTGAAATTTTCCTTTAGAATTTGCTGATATAATTCAGAATTCATTGTTCCATCAATGATGGCAAGCCGTCCTGGCCCAGATGCAGCAAAACAGGCCCAAACCATGATGCTACCACCACCATGTTTCACAGATGGGATAAGGTTCTCATGCTGGAATGCAGTGTTTTCCTTTCTCCAAACATAATGCTTCTCATTTAAACCAAAAAGTTCTATTTTGGTCTCATCCGTCCACAAAACATTTTTCCAATAGCCTTCTGGCTTGTCCACATGGTCTTTAGCAAACTGCAGATGAGCAGCAATGTTCTTTTTGGAGAGCAGTGGCTTTCTCCATGCAACCCTGCCATGCACACCATTGTTGTTCGGTGTTCTCCTGATGGTGGACTCATGAACATTAATATTAGCCAATGTGAAAGAGGCCTTCAGTTGCTTAGAAGTTACCCTGGGGTCCTTTGTGACCTCGCCGACTATTACACGCCTTGCTCTTGGAGTGATCTTTGTTGGTCGACCACTCCTGGGGAGGGTAACAATGGTCTTGAATTTCCTCCATTTGTACACAATTTGTCTGACTGTGGATTGGTGGAGTCCAAACTCTTTAGAGATGGTTTTGTAACCTTTATGGTTGTTGATTCTCGGCTGGTTTGAGGATTTTAGAAACGGACGATTTACCTTGGATTTTCACACGCAACAGTTTCTAGAGTTTACCCAGAATAGAGAATAGTGCAAAAACCACAAAGCGAGATCTGCAAGTGGAAACATCTTTTTCAGGTCTGAGGAGACAGATTCGAACTGAAAGGAAGACTTGGGTAACTCAAACAAGCACTCTTTACAGCCGTGGTGAGCAGAAAAGCATCTCAGAACGCACAGCACGTCAAACCGTGAGGCTACAACAGCAGAAGACCAAACCAAGTTCCACTCCTGTCAGCCCAAAACGGGAACCTGAGACTACCTTGAGGCACAGACTCTCCCAAACCGGATGATTTAAAGATTTAGAAAATTATCACGTGGTCATTTTCCAGGTTGTTGCCACAGGATTGGATTATTGCATGAATGAGCAGGTGGAGAGACGTTCTTGTTAAAGTGGACCATTATGTTGCGTTCAGTTTACTTCAGAAGTTGAAAGTCGGAGCTGGGAATGACTTCACACCCGAGTTGATGGCGTTCCACAGGCCTCAACATTAACTTTTGACACCTTTAAATGGCCTCAAAAAATTTTTGCCTCCCCCTTGAATTTCCTTTTGCGCAAAAATTTTGCGGTTTTTCGGCAAATTTTCAAGCACACGGTTCAAGGCAATACTGATATGTTTTCTAGGCGTGTAATTGATTTGTAATTATTTAGACAAAAGTACATGTTTTTTAAAAAGCAACATTTATTTTTAAACATAACATTTATTTCTGCAACGGAAGAACAGGACAAGCCCTGAAAACATGAAACATAAATCAATATCGTATATGTAAGCGTTACATACGGTATTAGTATGTAATACGTCTTTTTATAGAGTTTAGGACACAAAACACACTTTGTTTTGCCGATAACAATGACTAGCAATATTGGAAACGATAAAAGGGGTAAGATATATTTATCTATGGGATAATTTGCTATGTAAATGATCTGTATTTACTGTAGAGCGTGTGGTTTACTATTTGAGACACAAAAGCATGTCTTTCCATTTAACTGAATGTACTTGCCACTAGCTTTTTTACACATACGAGGGGAAGTCAAAAAGTTCGAAGACAAATTGAAAAAAAAATCTTTATTTATGAAAATAACAAAGCTATTTCTCTACATACAGTGGTGCTTGAAAGTTTGTGAACCCTTTAGAATTTTCTATATTTCTGCATAAATATGACCTAAAACATCATCAGATTTTCACACAAGTCCTAAAAGTAGATAAAGAGAACCCAGTTAAACAAATGAGACAAAAATATTATACTTGGTCATTTATTTATTGAGGAAAATGATCCAATATTACATATCTGTGAGTGGCAAAAGTATGTGAACCTCTAGGATTAGCAGTTAATTTGAAGGTGAAATTAGTCAGGTGTCTTCAATCAATGGGATGACAATCAGGTGTGAGTGGGCACCCTGTTTTATTTAAAGAACAGGGATCTATCAAAGTCTGATCTTCACAACACGTTTTTTTTTTTCAAGTCAAGTCAACTTTATTGTCAAATATGCTATACATGCTGGACATACAGCACAGATGAAATTTCAGTCCTCTCTGACCCACGGTGTAAACAGGCAATGCAATAAATAAAAATAGAAAAATTGAAAAAACAAACAATATAAACACTCTAGATAAGAACTAGACATAGACTAAACACTCAGACAAACAGTATAAACAGTATGAATATAAACAGTGTAAACACTAGATAAGAACTAGACAAAGACTAAACACTCAAACAATATAAACAGTATAAACACTCTAGATAAGAACTAAACGTAGACTAAACACTCATATATACATACACACACACGCACACACGTAAATTGGTGCAAATAAACACCAATTTGTTTGTGGAAGTGTATCATGCCACGAACAAAGGAGATTCCTGATGACCTCAGAAAAAGCGTTGTTGATGCTCATGAGGCTGGAAAAGGTTACAAAACCATCTCTAAAGAGTTTGGACTCCACCAATCCACAGTCAGACAGATTGTGTACAAATGGAGGAAATTCAAGACCATTGTTACCCTCCCCAGGAGTGGTCGACCAACAAAGATCACTCCAAGAGCAAGGCGTGTAATAGTCAGCGAGGTCATAAAGGACCTCAGGGTAACTTCTAAGCAACTGAAGGCCTCTCTCACATTGGCTAATGTTAATGTTCATGAGTCCACCATCAGGAGAACACTGAACAACAATGGTGTGCATGGCAGGGTTGCAAGGAGAAAGCCACTGCTCTCCAAAAAGAACATTGCTGCTCGTCTGCAGTTTGCTAAAGATCACGTGGACAAGCCAGAAGGTTATTGGAAAAATTTTTTGCGGATGGATGAGCCCAAAATATAACTTTTTGGTTTAAATGAGAAGCGTTATGTTTGGAGAAAGGAAAACACTGCATTCCAGCATGAGAACCTTATCCCATCTGTGAAACAAGGTGGTGGTAGTATCATGGTTTGGGCCTGTTTTGCTGCATCTGGGCCAGGACAGCTTGCCATCATTGATGGAACAATGAATTCTGAATTATACCAGCGAATTCTAAAGGAAAATGTCAGGACACCTGTCCATGAACTGAATCTCAGGAGAAGGTGGGTCATGCAGCAAGACACAATAAATACACAAGTTGTTCTACCAAAGAATGGTTAAAGAAGAATAAAGTTAATGCTTCGGAATGGCCAAGTCAAAGTCCTGAAACTTAATCCAATCGAAATGTTGTGGAAGGACCTGAAGCAAGCAGTTCACGTGAGGAAACCCACCAACATCCCAGAGTTGAAGCTGTTCTGGGGGATGTCTTTCACACCTTTTGAAATTATAACATCTGTCTTAGAACTTTTTGACTTACCCTTGTATATGCGGACGTCCTGAAGTCAACCTGGGAAAACATAGAGGGCACCAGCGACCGCTCGTAGTGATGAAAAGCACAAATGCGTACGCGCGCCTGAAGAAAAAACAATACGGCGATCACAAGGGAGGCGAGGACGCTGGTTAATATGTGTTGTTTTTTGTAATGTACTCGCTCGAAAATCATTTTTGTGCTTAAAGAAGCCGACCATAGGTGTGCCGAACGGGCCCATCTCACTAAAATATTTCTGCCCGAGCATCTTGGTCAGGCAGCTCGGGCATTCGGGCAACGCCTGGCGTTGAGGCTTGTTCCAGTACAAGTCGGAAAAGCAATAACAGCAGTTCTCATCTCATCTCATCTCATTATCTCTAGCCGCTTTATCCTGTTCTACAGGGTCGCAGGCAAGCTGGAGCCTATCCCAGCTGACTACGGGCGAAAGGCGGGGTACACCCTGGACAAGTCGCCAGGTCATCACAGGGCTGACACATAGACACAGACAACCATTCACACTCACATTCACACCTACGCTCAATTTAGAGTCACCAGTTAACCTAACCTGCATGTCTTTGGACTGTGGGGGAAACCAGAGCACCCGGAGGAAACCCATGCGGACACGGGGAGAACATGCAAACTCCACACAGAAAGGCCCTCGCCGGCCACGGGGCTCGAACCCGGACCTTCTTGCTGTGAGGCGACAGCGCTAACCACTACACCACCGTGCCCCCCAATAACAGCAGTTAGCAATACCAATTCTTACGTAGCAAGGTTCGCTATTGGTATTAGCAATATTAGCGATACCAGTTGATAACATTGTATTATGTGGTATTTTGCACATACAAACACAGTAACAACATGTCCACAGACAGACGTTGAACAGTACTGTGTGTACGACTGACTTAATGAGGTACAAATAATTCAGAAGTGCTCATAAACTATACTATGATAAAGTTTATTACTACAGGTTCCACGATGTTGATGCGTGAAACAGCCATCTTTAATTTTGAACTCGGGGCTGTGAGGCTCGTCTGACTTTCCAAGCTGGAAATCCGACTTCAGGGGCGTTCTAGTTGACAGTTCTGACTGGGAACTCGGAAATCCTGAGTTCCGTTAGTGTAAATGTTGTGTTCTGAGTGTTGGCAGCACCCATGGATCATGGTTGTACGTCATGGCTGGGTGTATTGACGGCCTGCCGTGGCACCATGTCAACCGTGCAGGAAGTGCTGAAGGGACATAATATGACTGGAGAGAGATGCTGACATTAATGCAGTAAAGGTGTTGTGTCTGAGATATTGTCTGAATGAGCATGAATAATACTTGAGTATAGAGCAGTGTGAGTCACTGAGTGTGTGAGTAATGTAGTCCTGGCAGCAGTACATGGCTGTGCATCAGACGCGGTTATGTCGCGTGGGTAAGACTCAGCTTTGATCTCAAAAACCTGATCTTATCTATCATTTGCTGGAAACGACACAATGCTACTGGCTTAGTGACTTGTATACGCTGTGTTGATTTTCATGAACCAACACACCAACATGTAGGTGTTAAACAGAGGGATTTGTAGCTTTGCTTTGATTAGTGGTTGGTGGCCTTCCCTTGCGTACAAGTGTATCAGTGCACATACTCATGAGGATACATACAATTTAAGCATACACTGATCAGCCATATCATTATGACTACTAACAGGTAAAGTGAATAACACTGATTATCTCATTACAGTGGCACCTGTTAAGCGGTGGGATATATTAGGCAGCAAGCAAACAGTCAGTTCTTGAAGTTGATGTGTTGGAAGCAGGAAAAATGGGCGAGTGTAAGGATCTGAGCGACTTTGACAAGGGCCAAACTGTGATAGCGAGATGACTGGGTCTGAGCATCTCCGACATGGCACATCTTATGGGGTGTTCCCGGTGTGCAGTGGTCAGTATCTACCAAAAGTGGTCCAAGGAAGGACAACCGGTGACAGGATCATGGGCAGCCAAGGCTCATTGATTCACATGGGGCACGAAGGCTTGCCCATATGGTCCAATCCCACAGAAGGGCTTCTTGCTGTGAGGCGACAGCGCTAACCACTACACCACCGTGCCACCCGGAATGCATGTTTGATCGCTATTTTGTCACTGCTAGAGCAAGTTATGAGTGTTTGAAATATGCTCTGTAATATATCAGTCCATATGTCAAAGCAACGGCCATAAACGAGATTCACTGAGACCTGTGCGAGACGTCGTAGGACGGAAGTAAAACGTACAGCGGAAATCAAAGCGACCAACATCTGCCAACGTTGTCAAAAGACGCGCGCGCCCTCTTTCGAATGCTGATGTAATCAAGCCGGAAGTTTTCCCTGTGTCTGGAATCGCTCCCTACTCACTATATAGTGTGGACGCCAATTTGTAGTGCTGTCCGAAACCTTAGTGAGGATTATGTGGGAAATGCGCTCAGTATAATATGTATTTATTACAAAAAAACATGCATGTGTTTATTATTTTGAAAACCCACCAGCCGCCTGATCCGGCACGTTTTAACTGTGCGACAGTAATGACGTAAATACCAGCGCGACGGACTCGTCCTTATCCTGTCGTCTTTACAACTCTTCTCAGTTGGTTCGAAGTCGTATGGAATAATCTCCATGTCATGTACGCGAGGGAGGCGGATGTATGTGCAGAAGTATACAGTTTAATAAAGTGCAGAATATATATACAGTGAGACAGGCAAACGATCCAAAACGAGAATACGAGCAAAAGGGTCGGTCGAGGCGCAAACAGCACATCAAAGGCTAAGCGAGGACAAGAACGAGAAACAGGAAATCAAGACTATGGGTAGAAAGGCTCGGTAATGCGTACTGTAATACTTCGCGATGGAAATGCATCAGCACAGTCCTTAAATAGGCAAACACACAGTTCCTTAATTGAGCTCAGGTGCACCTTGTTCACGGCATGCGTGCTGGAGTCCACTCGGCGCGCTACAGCGCGCAGGACTGACACTCCGTCACTGATAAAGCTGGCGAATCTCGAAATTAATCTAAATTGGAATGATGTGGCGATCCGGTGTTCTGTAAAGTTATCCTACCTCTTGGATTTGTCCTACCAAGCCTACTGCGCATGCGCGAAATCCAGGAGGGTAGGAAAATTCAACAGACTCGTCTGCCGAGCCGTGCTGATTTACTCAACCAAATAAGCTATATTCAATAATTACAATGTAGGCATATTTGCAATTCAGAAACGTATAAAATACAGTATTTATAAACAAACGAAACGATGCCCTGTCATAACTTTGACTGCACAGTGCCCACTGCATGACAGAATTAGCAAGTTCTCATACAGACCGTTTTATTATTCAAAACAAGTCATGACAAATTATTTGACTCGGCCAAAAACTCGACCAATACGCACAAAACATAATTTTCTATCAGCCCAGCTGATCGGTAGGACAAAACTCGGTCCACATTCCAAGATATGACGTCATGTGTTCTGCGCATGCGCAGTGGGCTTGGTAGGACAAATCCAAGAGGTAGGATAACTTTACAGAACACCGGCCGGCCGCTGTGTAAACAGTTTTCAAAATGGCGGTGCTGACACTTCACGTTTGAAGTCTTGTACAAGTCTCGTGAAGATCGCGCGGATAAGCGACGCCTGCCGTGGACCAAACGAACTAAATTCAACATGGCTAAACACCAAAAAGGCTGATAAGTGTAATATATGCCAATACGAGTCACGTTATAAGGTTAATAAAACCGAAAATGTAATTGAATAACACGTTAATTAAGAAATGAAGCAAGTTTAAAAATGACTTCAGTTCCCTTTTAAGAGGTGCCATTGTAATGAGATAATCAGTGTTATTCACGTCACCTGTCAGTGGTCCTAATGTTATGGGGCTGATCGGTGTATATCACATTTAGCAATGCAAAGGCGAATGAGTTTGAGGTTTGTTTGTTTGCATTTTAAGCCTAGTGTGCCGAGCTACCTTTTTGTGGCTTATAGGTTATTATTCCTTAGAGCACTAGACTACTTTTGAGTGTTTTTCGGTTCCTTTATTATGAGGCTTCTAACATCGTAAGGTTTGAAACCTAGCGATAAAGGAACTGAAACTGAGATATACACAGTGTGTTGTTTTCATCCTGTGTAAACAAAGATTTCTGATTTGGTTCAAGTACGGTATGTACGGTCTGAGAACGCAGTGTCTTGTGTTGACGATGGCCCTTCAAGAATAGGGTTGGATAACATGGTTGTAAAAGCCATAATTCAGTCAGTCATTCATCCTCATTAACTGGTTGATCAGCAACAGTGGATCCGGAGTCCGTGAGGAGGGACTGCACCATGGATAGAACGCCCGTCCATCTAAAGCACCATGCACAACACACTTAGCAGTTTAGCATAGCCACTTACGAGCATGGTTTTGGGAGGTGTGAAGAAACCCAAAGGAAACCGACACGCACGAGGGAAGAACACGTGACACCCGACGCAGACAGGAAGCCGAGCTCCGGGTCGAACCAGGGACCTTGGAGCTTTGAGCTGCACCACCATGCCATAATTTCACTGAAAACATTGAACTGTAGGGAAATCAATTCATATTAATTATGAGGCATACACTACCGTTCAAAAGTTTGGGGTCACCCAGACAATTTTGTGCTTTCCATGAAAAGTCACACTTTTATTTCCCACCATAAGTTGTAAAATGAATAGAAAATCTAGTCAAGACATTTTTCTGGCCATTTTGAGCATTTAATCGACCCCACAAATGTGATGCTCCAGAAACTCAATCTGCTCAAAGGAAGGTCAGTTTTATAGCTTCTCTAAAGAGCTCAACTGTTTTCAGCTGTGCTAACATGAATGTACAAGGGTTTTCTAATCATCCATTAGCCTTCTGAGGCAATGAGCAAACACATTGTACCATTAGAACACTGGAGTGAGAGTTGCTGGAAATGGGCCTCTATACACCTATGGAGATATTGCGCCAAAAACCAGACATTTGCAGCTAGAATAGTCATTTACCACATTAGCAATGTATAGAGTGGATTTCTGATTAGTTTAAAGTGATCTTCATTGAAAAGAACAGTGCTTTTCTTTCAGAAATAAGGACATTTCAAAGTGACCCCAAACTTTTGAACGGTAGTGTATTTATTCCATTAATATAGGGATTCGTTATACAGTGAGTCCAAATGCAAGGTAACTTCAGTCGACATTTGGGTAATATGTAGGAGTGTGTTTTGTGAAGATGTCATTTTGAAAACCAGTGGCTCTGGCACATCTGGTGAAGTGAGTGTGTGCAGTGATGACACAGGAAAAGCAAAAACTCTTGATAGCGAAATGTTCACCAGCATGCATACAGATGACATTTAGACAGTGGGAAATCAGGAATTTTAAGCAGACCGTCACAGGACAGACGAGTCTGAAATATTGTCTGTCCGTCCAAATTTCAGCCTGTCCGAATGACGGGCCAAAGGCCCGGAACAAGGCGGCCTGGGGTCCAGAGCCCTGGAAGCTGAAGGGCTTTAGATGCCTGGAGAGGCTTCTCAGCTATTTCCAGGCACATTTTTGTGATCTTCAAAGGCCAAGTTACACTAGGCATTAGTTGCTAATTACAGTACAAACTGAATATAATTTACAAGAAAACGTCAGAAGATTCAAGAAAAACATGCTTAAAGTTCTACCCAAGAAAACAGGAGCACACACAGGTCGGTCCCATGTCTAGAAAAAAAACTACAGGGGCCCAAGGATGATCCAGTTGGTTACAACTTACTGCTACTCATATATAGGTACTATAATAACACTTGTGAAACATTATGTCAACGAGGACTTTTTTTTTTTAAGACTATAAGAAATGTAGTAATTAACAATACATCTCTTCTTACATAACAGACTTAAAATTTTTACTCTGAGATTCCAAGTAACATTGTAACAAAATGATTTAAAATGACTCGAAAGTAGACACTGTGATATCATTTGGCATTCAGACTCAAATCTGCTGGACTAAGAAAATAGAAAAAAATAAAAACTATTAAAATATAAATCTACATCCTACAAAGCATGTGACTGTCATTCTTATTATGAATAAAAAAAATGCACATAATAAGAACAACATAACCACTGATTGGCAGTTTGGCACTTAACATAATACTGTACCGGGGCGGCATGGTGGTGTAGTGGTTAGCGCTGTCGCCTCACAGCAAGAAGGTCCGGGTTCGAGCCCCACAGTTTGGCCCTTGTCAAAGTCGCTCAGATCCTTACACTCGCCCATTTTTCCTGCTTCCAACACATCAACTTCAAGAACTGACTGTTCGCTTGCTGCCTAATATATCCCACCGCTTAACAGGTGCCACTGTAATGAGATAATCAGTGTTATTCACTTTACCTGTTAGTAGTCATAATGATATGGCTGATCAGTGTATGCTTAAATTGTATGTATCCTCATGAGTATGTGCACTGATACACTTGTACGCAAGGGAAGGCCACCAACCACTAATCAAAGCAAAGCTACAAATCCCTCTGTTTAACACCTACATGTTGGTGTGTTGGTTCATGAAAATCAACACAGCGTATACAAGTCACTAAGCCAGTAGCATTGTGTCGTTTCCAGCAAATGATAGATAAGATCAGGTTTTTGAGATCAAAGCTGAGTCTTACCCACGCGACATAACCGCGTCTGATGCACAGCCATGTACTGCTGCCAGGACTACATTACTCACACACTCAGTGACTCACACTGCTCCATACTCGAGTATTATTCATGCTCATTCAGACAATAACTCAGACACAACACCTTTACTGCATTAATGTCAGCATCTCTCTCCAGTCATATTATGTCCCTTCAGCACTTCCTGCACGGTTGACATGGTGCCACGGCAGGCCGTCAATACACCCAGCCATGACGTACAACCATGATCCATGGGTGCTGCCAACACTCAGAACACAACATTTACACTAACGGAACTCAGGATTTCCGAGTTCCCAGTCAGAACTGTCAACTAGAACGCCCCTGAAGTCGGATTTCCAGCTTGGAAAGTCAGACGAGCCTCACAGCCCCGAGTTCAAAATTCAAGATGGCTGTTTCACGCATCAACATCGTGGAACCTGTAGCAATAAACTTTATCATAGTATAGTTTATGAGCACTTCTGAATTATTTGTACCTCATTAAGTCAGTCGTACACACAGTACTGTTCAACGTCTGTCTGTGGACATGTTGTTACTGTGTTTGTATGTGCAAAATACCACATAATACAATGTTATCAACTGGTATCGCTAATATTGCTAATACCAATAGCGAACCTTGCTACGTAAGAATTGGTATTGCTAACTGCTGTTATTGGGGGGCACGGTGGTGTAGTGGTTAGCGCTGTCGCCTCACAGCAAGAAGGTCCAGGTTCGAGCCCCGGGGCCGGCGAGGGCCTTTCTGTGCGGAGTTTGCATGTTCTCCCCGTGTCCACGTGGGTTTCCTCCGGGTGCTCCGGTTTCCCCCACAGTCCAAAGACATGCAGGTTAGGCTAACTGGTGACTCTAAATTGACCGTAGGTGTGAATGTGAGTGTGAATGGTTGTCTGTGTCTATGTGTCAGCCCTGTGATGACCTGGCGACTTGTCCAGGGTGTACCCCGCCTTTCGCCCGTAGTCAGCTGGGATAGGCTCCAGCTTGCCTGCGACCCTGTAGAACAGGATAAAGCGGCTAGAGATAATGAGATGAGATGAGATAATACTGTACTGGATCAATCAGATCCTGTCAACCCTAAAACACGAGTTCAACTGCATCGTGTAATAAAAACAACGGAGTGTATTATTATTGTCTTATTTAGTGTGCCACTCAGGGAAAGGGAGAGGTCTGTACATTTCGGCAAGGCCAGGACTATTGGTGGAAATCCCCACGCGTGTGCACAGCTGGAGCAAGGGCTCGTGCTAAAGCTTTCCGTGATCCACGTTCGCTCCTGATGTCGGATTGAGCCGAGCCTGGGTCCATTCGAAAGGTCTTGGGGAGAGGGAGGTGCCTGTAAAATATGGAGGGGCTAGGACAATCGGTGGCTGAGTTATGAATTTTTAAATGCCGGCTCGAGCCAGGGCCTCTTGTTAAAGTTTTTCCGGGGCGAACAGCGGGCTGAGCTGTGGTCATACTGGGCTGTGCCTGGGCTGGTTTGAAAGGGCTCGGGGAGCGGGACGTGCCTTTAAATTTTGGCAGGGCTAGGACCATCGGTGGCCAAGTTATGAATTTTTAAAGTTGCGCCCGCAGGGGCGCCTGTTTCACAGGCCGTGTTACGACATTATGTATTCACCCAGTGTAACATTTGGAAGAAAATTAGAAGTAGATTAGACCCATATCTTTACAATTTATCATGGGCCATCTGATTTGATGCTTTTGAAATGCAGACAGACAAATGCGAAAATAACCAGTAAATGTCCGCCGGTCCGGCTGTATTTCCCCACGCTGTTTAGATATTAAGATACTGCCAGATAATAAATTACGGGAGCCATAAACAATCCTTTATCATCATGTAGGTCCAAAATATCATCAGACAGGGTCGTAAAGTGATTCCAAAATATTAATTCCAGCATTACGATGTCAGACTTGATAGCAGTAAACTGCTCAGATATTAATGGGGTTCTAAGGTTAATAAGAAGATTTACTCATTTAGCATCTTTATCTTCTTTCAGATAAGATAAAGTGCATCAGTTGTGGAAATATAAATTTAGGAAACATTGACTCCCTGCAGTCTGGCTTGTGTTTCAATCTAGACTGGTCTCGATTCCAGCTTTAAGTTCCTCAGAGCCTTCTGGTTCTGGATCTGCTGCATTTTCATTGGGGAAATGAGTGAAGTGAAATCTGATTAGTTCCAGATTGCTGCCCAGGCAACAGCGTCCAAAAATACACTCAGTGACAAGGCTGTGATTCGTCTGGCTCTTCAGGATTGTCAGCATCCCTTAGATATTCCTCTGAAATTGAGTTATTATTGTTTAAAAAATGTTTGGGTCACCAAGGTGATGTGAGTCGTATTTTTACTAAGCTGGTATGTGAACATTTGTGAGCCACATCATCAGTATTTGATAAATAAAATTGTTTTGTAGTGAAACAACTTCAAAGTTGCTGTTCAGGGGTCACCATGTTTTCTCATGACTCCGACTTTTCGGAATTTCACCCCACGACCACATCTTTACTCGTTTTAGTTGCACAATTGCATTACAGTCCTGTCTGTAATTTCCAAATATTTAACAGTTATTCCACGGAATCGAGTCGTACATGAGCTGATAGCTGACGAGGTGCGTAGCACTGAGTCGGCTATAAGCCATGTACGACAAGATTGAGTGGAAGAACTGTTTTATAGGGAGGGAAAGTAATCTCATCGCCCCCTACTAGATGCGTTCCAACCTCTATGGCAAAATGAATGGAAATATCTTTTCAAAAAATTACATTTCGGGTTACACTTCAAAGTTAAGACAATGGCTTCCGTATGTTGTGCATGTCGGGCAGCTCTATCGATCCTGGTGATCATACTTTATTTTTTCCACCGATTTGAATCATTTTGAATGTTTTTGAATAAGCTGATCAAAGACTACACGGACCTGACGTCGCGTATGTGACGTCACCGCAAGTCTAGCGCCTTTCCAAATCTGTAGCAGGTAGCGGCCGGCGAGCAGCCTACATCAACGTGCCGATTTGTATAGCGTGGTTGGCGGAGTATTTCTGTACCAATAAGAAATGCATCCCTCGTGGGGGTAACCATTACAGATCAGGGCATGTAGTCAACTGCCGCTATTCACAGGGAGAGCTGTCCGCACTCGTAAGGACTAGTATGAAGAACAAAACTTATCAAGCCTACTGCTGACGTAATATGAGCGACTCTGACTAGACAGTTTGGTTGTAGTCCGTTTCTGACAGGTTTCGATCTTTTAAAAGACGGCGAAATTTCACCTGATACTTTCACAGTTAGTAGATAATCCCAACATATACAACATATTTTTTGGGGGTGTACAAGTTCTACGTCATAACTTCGTGGGATTTTTTTTAAAAATCGGGTCTATGGGATTTTCAATAGTATGGCTCTCGGCTTAGGAACGCTACCACTAGGATCGCTGTGTTTCACTTTCCCTCACTATTCTATCCACATTCACTGGATTTTGAGAAACAGAGCATTTTTATTTTTTGCAAATTCGATAAATAAAAACTTTATATTGTCAGATGTTTTGTATAATTTTTGCTTCGAATGTAAACAAACCGGCGAAATGACAGTAGCAATTTTTGAAAAATGCGGTAACAACAATTCTTGAAAATTTTAAAAAGACACGTTTTTACCATCAAATATTTTTATTCCATGTTTTGTTGCCGTTTTTGTATTTTTTGGGGTTTTATTTTCGAGTAGAGTGTTTATTTTGTCCTCGGTTGGTTCACAACACGCCCCACCATTTTGTTTTTCTCTACTCACAGTATGTGAGCTGATATCCTGGTAGTAGAGTAGCTAATCAGAGTGGGCGATTGCTCATATCCAGTGAATGTGGATAGAATAATCCGAATTATATTAATACCGTATCATTTAGATTATTTGTGTTTCAGTGCTGATTTTAACATCCCCATCTTGTCTGTATTTAGTGTACAGTGGTGCTTGAAAGTTTGTGAACCCTTTAGAATTTTCTATATTTCTGCATAAATATGACCTAAAACATCATCAGATTTTCACACAAGTCCTAAAAGGAGATAAAGAGAACCCAGTTAAACAAATGAGACAAAAATATTATACTTGGTCATTTATTTATTGAGGAAAATGATCCTATATTACATATCTGTGAGTGGCAAAAGTATGTGAACCTCTACAGGCTTTCGTCTAAACCGGGGAACAGGGGCACTGCGCCCTCTTACTCTCGGCGTGCGCCCTCTTACCGAAATGCTGATTGAACCCCAAGTCACACTTAGGCCATGCACTTGTATGCTACTGCACAACATGCAATCTTTCTCAAAACGATCTTTTCTCCGTGAAAACATCCCAGCAACACCACGTGACAATGTGTCTGATCATCAAATACGTTATAATTACTCCAAAAATATTCCAATCATAGTAGATACACCGCCAGACGGTGCAAAAACAATCCGAATTGGCGTTTTCCAGACTGAGGCGCCATGTTTAGTTGTTTACTTGTCGCAGCTGCTCTTGCGAGATTTGACATGGGTTACATACAAGGTCAGCTGACTTGTAGAGCGAGATTTCTCGAGACAGAATGACCTTTCACCCACCGGCGCAGGAGCTTTTGACAGAAGTAGTTTGCGAGTTGTTTTTGTTGACACTTGGGCATTTAAAGATGTCATCCCGCGGCACGAAACGGAAGAAAGCCAAAGACTATCCAGGGCAGAAGATTACTTTTCTTTTTCAATGTTGACAATTTGTTACAATTCCCCTCTCAGATAGCCTCAGAATGTCCCATTGTAGCCTCAATTTTTCAAAGGATTCGCACGGCGGAGGGAGGGGGGGGGATGGACAAGCGGCACCATCCCCCCCCGCTTCGCTCCCTCGCCAGAAAAAACCCTGCTCTAGGATTAGCAGTTAATTTGAAGGTGAAATTAGAGTCAGGTGTTTTCAATCAATGGGATGACAATCAGGTGTGAGTGGGCACCCTGTTTTATTTAAAGAACAGGGATCTATCAAAGTCTGATCTTCACAACACATGTTTGTGGAAGCGTATCATGGCACGAACACAGGAGATTTCGGAGGCCCTCAGAAAAAGCGTTGTTGATGCTTATCAGGCTGGAAAAGGTTACAAAAGCATCTCTAAAGAGTTTGGACTCCACCAATCCACAGTCAGACAGATTGTGTACAAATGGAGGAAATTCAAGACCATTGTTCCCCTCCCCAGGAGTGGTCGACCAACAAAGATCACTCCAAGAGCAATGCGTGTAATAGTCGGCGAGGTCACAAATAGGGTATTAGGCAGAAAAAGAAATTTACCAGTCAAAAATAATATTTTATATAATCCTGATAAGCGCCGCAGGTGCGAAGACGAGCGCCGCAGGCGCGAAGTCCCTCTAGGGGGGTCTGGGGGCATGCCCCCCCAGAAAATTTTTGAAATTTAGACTTCATTTCCTGCATTCTAGGACATTTTCAGGGTGAAATGGCGTGTAATTTTTGATCAGAAATATTGCATATTTTTACTTTGTATTTTTTTCAGTTTCACTCCTGAATGTATCAGATGTATGTATGGTGTCTGATTTGGTAACAAAAGTGAAAAGAAAATAAACAACAATGAATTGTATATAATCTTTTGATCTAGTTACAGTATTTAATAAAAAAAAAAAACCCAACAGTATTCTATTTTACCATACCCCAATGAAACCCCCTTGTTAATCAATGTATCACACATACCTTTTCTGTCTTTTTGTGGAAAAACGAATCAGTTTTTGTCACATTCAATTTGGGGCGTTTGTTGGGATTCATCTTGATCCAGAAGAGTGAGTCAGCAAAAAAAAATGCGGTTCTCCCGCCAAGAAAGAGGAAACTACAACGCAGGGTGTTTGGCAATTTTCGACCAATCAGAATTCGCGATTTATTCAGTCCGCATGTTACAAGATTCAGTGCGGGCCAAAATGGCGGAAACGATGAACTATTCTGATTTTTCATTTCAAGCTTTCAGTATTTTTCGTATTAAACTGTGTTTCTTACGATTTGTAAATGATGGCGGAACCACACACGGACTGGCCATCGGGAGTAGCGGGAGTTTTCCCAGTGGGCCGGTGGTTCAGTGTGGGCCAGCGGAGAAAAAAAAAAAAAAAAAAACAGTTGCGCGCTGGCCTTTAATATGATAAGCAATGTTAACAGTTTCTTTAACAAACTGTTAACATTGCTTATCATATTAAAGGCCAGCGCGCAACTGTAATAAGCAATGTTAACAGTTTGTTAAAGAAACTGTTAACATTGCTTATCATATTAAAGGCCAGCGCGCAACTGTTTTTTTTTTTTTTTCTCCGCCGGCCCACGCTGAACCACCAGCCCACCGGGAAAACTCCCGCTACTCCCGATGGCCAGTCCGTGTGTGGGCGGAACATAACTGGATTTATCGGATGACATGTGGGAGTATTCATGTGCGAAAATTTTCGGCATTATCGTCCGTTTCAGTATCCGTCTGTGTGTATACTTGCCCGTTGAAATCGGCAATCGCCCGTCAAATTTACGGGTGGACGGGTCTCTGCCTAATACCTTAGTCACAAAGGACCCCAGGGTAATTTCTAAGCAACTGAAGGCCTCTCTCACATTGGCTAATGTTAATGTTCATGAGTCCACCATCAGGAGAAGACTGAATAACAATGGTGTGCATGGCAGGGTTGCAAGGAGAAAGCCACTGCTCTCCAAAAAGAACATTGCTGCTCGTCTGCAGTTTGCTAAAGATCATGTGGACAAGCCAGAAGGCTATTGGAAAAATGTTTTGCGGATGGATGAGACCAAAATAGAACTTTTTGGTTTAAATGAGAAGCGTTATGTTTGGAGAAAGGAAAACACTGCATTCCAGCATAAGAACCTTATCCCATCTGTGAAACATGGTGGTGGTAGTATCATGGTTTGGGCCTGTTTTGCTGCATCTGGGCCAGGACGGCTTGCCATCATTGATGGAACAATGAATTCTGAATTCTACCAGCGAATTCTAAAGGAAAATGTCAGGACATCTGTCCATGAACTGAATCTCAAGAGAAGGTGGGTCATGCAGCAAGACAACGACCCTAAGCACACAAGTCGTTCTACCAAAGAATGGTTAAAGAAGAATAAAGTTAATGTTTTGGAATGTCCAAGTCAAAGTCCTGACCTTAATCCAATCGAAATGATGTGGAAGGACCTGAAGCGAGCAGTTTATGTGAGGAAACCCACCAACATCCCAGAGTTGAAGCTGTTCTGTACGGAGGAATGGGCTAAAATTCCTCCAAGCCGGTGTGCAGGACTGATCAACAGTTAGCAGAAACGTTTAGTTGCAGTTATTGCTGCACAAGGGGCTCACACCAGATACTGAAAGCAAAGGGTCACATACTTTTGCCACTCACAGATATGTAATATTGGATCATTTTCCTCAATAAATAAATGGCCAAGTATAATATTTTTGTCTCATTTGTTTAACTGGGTTCTCTTTATCTACTTTTAGGACTTGTGTGAAAATCTGATGATGTTTTAGGTCATATTTATGCAGAAAAACAGAAAATTCTAAAGGGTTCGCAAACTTTCAAGCACCACTGTGTATATAATACAAGATCATTTATTAAGAAAGCTTCCTGAGTTAGCTTGGTAATTAGCAAGTGCAGATGGTGGAAAAAGTAACAGCAATGAACAGTAATAACATGAATGTAAAGGACCAGCTTTTGCCTCCAGAACATCTTTAATCTTATTTGGAAGTCCAGAACGGCTTGCACGGGATGTTCAGGAAGAAAACCTTGTGATTGGGGAGGCCATGCAAAGCAGCTGGCGTCATGCAGTTGTTTATCAAACCAATCATTTTAACAGTACATATGGGGGAATTATGACCCGGGAATATGGGAACATCATTAGGAAAGAGTGAATGCACCAGTGGATAACACCTGGCCTTGTAAAATGACATCATATTTGTTGGGTGTTATATGACCATGCAAAGGACCTAATGATTTACACAACACCGCGATATGCCTCGAGCATTACGGATCCCCCATGACAGTTAAGATTTTTGCATGAAAGGCATCCTTTGTCTTCCTCCAAACATAAATCCATCCAGATGGTGAAAGTTGACTCATCAAACGAAATTTTTTTTTTTCCCCCGTTCTTCACGGGTCCAGGTTTTGACTTGGTCTTTGATACAGAAGGTTTCTGAATGGCATCTGATCCATGAATTCCAGCTTTGTTAGGTTCAGTTTTTCTAATAACCCCTCATAACATTTCATATATGGTACCAGTCAAAAGTTTTGACACCTTCTAATTCAGTGGTTTTTCTTTACGTTTATTAATTAAAAGTCACTTCATGTCTAAAAGTAAAGTAATGATGGATGTCGTTTCTCTTTACTTAGTTGAGCGGCTCTTGACATAATATGGATTACTACAGTTGTGGAAGGGCGGCACGGTGGTGTAGTGGTTAGCGCTGTCGCCTCACAGCAAGAAGGTCCTGGGTTCGAGCCCCGGGGCCGGCGAGGGCCTTTCTGTGTGGAGTTTGCATGTTCTCCCCGTGTCCGCGTGGGTTTCCTCCGGGTGCTCCGGTTTCCCCCACAGTCCAAAGACATGCAGGTTAGGTTAACTGGTGACTCTAAATTGACCGTAGGTGTGAATGTGAGTGTGAATGGTTGTCTGTGTCTATGTGTCAGCCCTGTGATGACCTGGCGACTTGTCCAGGGTGTACCCCGCCTTTCGCCCGTAGTCAGCTGGGATAGGCTCCAGCTTGCCTGCGACCCTGTAGAAGGATAAAGCGGCTAGAGATAATGAGATGAGATGAGATGAGATGAGATGAGATGAGACAGTTGTGGAATAGGGCTATTTATTTTTTATTACTTACTATTTACTGTTTGAAGGTAAGAAACTTATCCACTAACTTTTGACGAGGCACCTGCTAATTGAAAAGCGTTCCAGGTGACTCCCTCATGAAGCTGGTTAAGCTAATGCCGATAGTGTGCGAAGCGTCATCAAGGGAAACGCTGGCTACTTTGAAGAATCTAAAATATGAAACGTATTTTGTTTTTTAACACTTTTTTTGTTTACCACATCATTCCATATATGTTCTATGTGGGCGGCACGGTGGCATAGTGGTTAGCGTTGTCGCCTCACAGCAAGAAGGTCCTGGGTTCGAGCCCAGTAGCCAGCGAGGGCCTTTCTGTGCGGAGTTTGCGTGTTCTCCACGTGGGTTTCCTCCGGGTGCTCTGGTTTCCCCCACAGTCCAAAGACATGCAGTTTAGGTTAATTGGTGACTCTAAATTGACCGTAGGTGTGAATGTGAGTGTGAATGGTTGTCTGTCTCTGTGTCAGCCCTGTGATGACCTGGCGACTTGTCCAGGGTGTACCCTGGGATAGGATCCAGCTTGCCTGCGACCCTGTAGAACAGGATAAGCGGCTACAGATAAAAGATGGATGTTGTATGTGTTCTTTCATAGTTTTGATGTCTTCAGTATTGTTCTCCAATGTAGAAAAGTCAAAATACAGAAAAAACTCTGAATGAGTTGGGGTGTCCAAACTTTTGACTGGTACTGAATATGAAATTCATTTTGCGTTTGTCACAGGGCTTCTTGACATGCAGTAAGTTTATGCTGTGCAAGAACTAGTTGTAATAATGTGAGTGAAGCGGTTAGCGCAGATCAGTGAGAGTAAGACTCAGCATGTCCGAGATAATGCAACATAGTCGTATCATGTTCGAGTGATATCTTTGTTTCCCTTTCACTTAGTCTGTGTTCTGCAACATTGCAGTGTGCAATTAAAGGAGAGCTGAAGGCAATTTTTGATCGCTATTTTGTCACTGCTAGAGCAAGTTATGAGTGTTTGAAATATGCTCAGTAATATATCAGTACGTATGTCAAAGCAACGGCCGTAAACGAGATTCGTTGAGACCTGTGCGAGACGTCGTAGGACGGAAGTAAAACGTACAGCGGAAATCAAAGTGACCGACATCTGCCAATGTTGTCAAAAGACGCGCGCGCCCTCTTTCGAATGCTGACGTAATCAAGCCGAAAGTTTTGTTTGTTTTGATAGCAATCAGGAAAGTTTGAAAAAAGTAGGCAGTGATCGTCATTTAAACTCGTTTTTGTGCAATATTTCGTTTGGAAAACAGTTTTCAAAATGGCGCAACTGACACCTGGCTAACACTTAATGTTTCGAAGTCTTGCACAAGTCTCGTGAAGATCATGCGGATAAGCAACGCCTGCCGTGGACCAAACGAACTAAATTCAACACGGCTAAAAACCGAATAGGCCTATAAGTATAATATTTAATTGCAATTAGTTGCCAATACGAGCCACGATATAAGGTTACTAAAACCGAAAACGTCATTGAATGACATGTTAATTAAGAAATAAAGCAAGTTTAAAAATGACCTCAGCTCTCCTTTAATGCAATTGGTTACTGGAGCTTCTTCATACTGACAAGAAAAGCCAAACTTTACACACGCACTTTGCTCTATCCTATTTCTGTACGCTCATGCGGTGATTGTTTCGATAAAGACTGGGATTATTACAAGATATACAGTCCTGTGCACAAGTCTCAGGCACCCTATTTTTTTTTTCATAGAAACTTTGTTAGAGATTTCTATTTTGTGACTTCTACATTATCGAGTTGGTACAAAATTCATTTTAACGTTCATTTTCCAGCACAAAATTAAATGTTAGAGAAAAAATGTTTGTATCTGAGCAGCATATTACATAAGAGAGCACTTTTCAGATTAAAAAAGAAACCATAATGAAGGATACTGGGTTTTGGTGCAAAATGAAGACGCAAATGTGACAGTCAAAGTGTCCAGAAGAACCGTTGCTGGTTCTGTAAGATGCTCAGTGAAACCTACAGCTCATTTCCGCATAAAACTGCACTCACTGTACCTGACACTACTCTTGTTTTTTAAAGCAAAGGGTCGTCTCATACCAAATACTGACTTTGTTTCATTTATTATGGCTTACTGATTATTGTTCGTAGTATTTTTTTAAATTTTGAAACATTTCATTTCATTATTTTTAAGCCATTTTTGGTCGTCAGCTTTTCTTTACATGCGCTTAAGACTTTTACCCAGTACTGTATATCCCAGTTCTGGTTGATTAATGACTGCTCCGCATTTCATGATTGTTGGTAAGCTTGAGTAGGATTCCTTGATTAGTTTGTTTAAATTAGAGGGGTAAAGCAGTTCAAATAAAAAAAAAAAATTCCCTGAAACCTGAATAATTTACTGAATTATTGCTAACTGGATTTTCATATAGAGCGACTGTAGGCATGTAACGATTCACCCAGTTCATGATTTGAGTCATGATATTGGGTTTACGATTCGTTTTTCCCCATTATATTTTTGTAAAAAAAAAAATTAAATGAAGAAAAAAAATTTACCAAAAAAAAATACAACTTTTATTTTCCTGTTCATCAACTTAAATATTGCTTTTGTTAAATTAAAAAAAAACACACACACACACACACACACACACTTTTGCTTCATTTTCTTAATAACCAGCAATAATTATTTACCCACGTTTGTAAAGGTGGCATAAAATATAATGCCTCTTAACGAAAATATTCCTTTTATTAAAAATGAAAAATTAATAACAAATAAGCCTTTTCTTAATACATTTTTATATAAACATTTGTATTATCTCCATTTCCTTCTCTTTTTTTTCTGCTTTAATCAGTCTGTGGTAAAAAGAAAGCTCTGATTTGTACAGTCAATCACACAACAGCTCTTTCTCATTTTCGATCTGTTTCTCGTGTGTTTTGGCAGCATTAGAGCTGTGTTACTTCTGTCTACGGTGAAGTAATGTGTATTCCTGCTATTGTTCATTTATTGCTGTCTGTATTGTACCTCTGCTGTGTAAACAACGCAGTTACATTTGTATTGCGATTTATTGTGCGGAAAATCGAATCACGAATCAAATTGTGAATTGGGTGAACCATGACATGCCTACTATTAGGACAAGTCAGCGAGGGCAGGTTTAAAACCGGACTTATTCCTCTTCAGTTTTACTAATCCTAATGATCCTGATAATTGTGTTTTTTGTTTTTTTTTCCCCACAGTGTGTTAGAATGCCAAGACTTGCCTATCGTTAATGGACAATGCGATCCTTACGCTGCAGTGTCCTTACAGGGGCCATCCAGGTAAACCTGCCACAGTACCAGCACAAACCCCCTCGTGTTTGGTAGTCGCACACACCATTAATGAAAACTGAAAGTTTGTGTCTGTGTCTTGTGAGAGCCATCATGTTCACAAGCGTTAAGCTCAGTGGATGCACCCTCTCATATTTTCTCTCTCCTTCCCTGTGTCTTTCATCTCCAACAGATCGGAAGCCAAAAAGACCAAGGTCAAGCGGAAAACCAACAACCCACAGTATGATGAAGTCTTCTACTTTGAGGTAGAAAAAAAGAACGCAGATGTCTTTCAGGTTCCTCTGAAACTAATTCTGCCCGAGTAAACATTAACCAGTAGAAACCTTCTCTGAACCGTTATTATTACACTTATGTGAAATGGAGCGTGACGTTTCAACCACAGCCCAAGCTTTGATTGAAACTCGTCACGAAGAGGAATTTTATTCGACTTTAAGCTATTTTTATGCCTTGAATCTTTGGATTGACTCTGTAAAATCTGATCACTTGCAGCTTGGATGTCTTTGTCAGCATTGTTTGTCCAATCATATTTCATTCTCTTTGCGATCCTTCAAACGAACGTGAGTCCGAGGCGAACGCTTACAGTTTGTGGTTTTCCGCTTGACAAGTGTCCACACCCTCATGACCTCGTCAAAACGGACATAACGATGTCTTAGCGCACAGTTTACAAACAAGCTGAATGCAGATTGCGAGAAGTGATAAGTTGTGGTTGACTGCTGTGGAAACAAAAAACAGAATGAAAGTGCAAGTATGGGGATCGAAAACGGAAGGAGGACGTGTCCACACCCCTGCACTTGCCTTTGCTTCATGAGCCACTGCTTTCAGAGAAACCTCAGCAGAGTTGTTGGTGTTTAAACTCCCGCGTGAGGGCTTCCGAGTGAAAACGATCACCTCTCAAACTCATCATGATGATCAACTCTCTCCGCTCTACTCCATGTTGTCCGTCCTGGACAGAACTGTCTAATGGCTCCGTTGGCACACTCGCACATACTGGTGGACAAGCGAAGACAACAGCAGGATTGATTCCAATGCCGCAAGATGCACAATCCACTCCATTGATCTCATCCCCCTCACAGTCACGGTCTTTCCCACACAAAGCACACCACACAGACATACCGAACCCTACAGTCCAGAGTTCATCACAGTGCCACATAGCTCACCACCAACTGCAGCACGTGCTGGCTACAACCGAGACTTCCTGCATTTAATTAAAGCGCTACATGACATGAGCTAAACTAATCTAATGGAAGATGCAGCTGCTTGGTTGGATCAGTTGACATGTCTACAGTTTGGGACTGTCATAGGAACTGCAATAGGTTGTATCCAGTCACGTGACTTTTGCTTGCGAGTTTACTTCCAGTGAATGAAGTGCTGGTCAGGCAAACCAATTCCAGACAGTTGATCTGGGTAACGTCATCCAAAAACCCCTGTTCAAAAATTAATATCCCACTCAATCGACTTGCGCCCTACATGTTGCAGCCCATCAGAACCAGAACCAATCTGGCTGCCATTATGCAAAGAGCTCGTGAAACCGTCTCCAACTATTTTCGCAGTTTAGAGGCCAATGCACGGTCAAGATACCTTCGGAAAGTTGCTTTTTGCAATAGATCCTTAGACGTTAACAGCGAAGGAGTTGGAAAATTATCCATCCATTGAGTTCCCCGACATCTCAAACTACCTGACGCTGCAGACATGGTTCTACACGGACAAACAGATGAAAAGCATGGAGGAGTCCAACTGGGTTAAAGATCTGGGGATCAGGATAGATCCTGTATCATTCATGCCCCGGTAAGTCGGCATTTCTGGGCTTTTTGTACGCGTCTTTGCAGTGTCTGCTAGGACTTCTTCTTCTTCCTTGTCCAGCACTGTTGCCAGGTCCATGTGGACCCTACTGATCCACATGTCATATTAATTGCAGCATAGTTTTACACCGGATACCCTTCCTGCCGCAACCCTCCTGTTTCTGGGCTTGGGAAACAACTATTCACACACATTCACACCTATGGGCAATTTAGAGGAGCCAGTTCACCTAACTTGCGTGTCTTTGGACTGTGGGGGAAACCGGAGCACCTGGAGGAAATCCACACAGACACAGGGAGAACATACAAACTCCACACAGAATGTCGGCCACTGAGCTCGAACCTTCTTGCTGTGAGGCGACCGTGCTAACCCCTACACCGCCGTGCCGCCCCGTGATGTTTGCTAAGACGCTACAAGTTTTAGTATCGGGTTACTCTTCTCTTCCTGGTAAATCATTCACAAAGATCCACAGAAAGACCTTTAAAGACCTGGGTATTACACATATTATATGCAAGTTAGTTTACAGTATGGCAACCACGATCAAACAGTAAACAAAAAGGGCTTCCATCTGAGGACTTAAGCGTCTCCGGAACTTCAAAACATCACGAAATAACGGAAAATGGCGAGAAAAGTGACTTGCGAATCCGGACGAAATAAATCCGAGGAATTTTCCAAGCCTTTCACAAAGTGATCACTGCAGTTCTTCAACTCCACTCGCAGCGAAAGGTTCAAGAGCCACCTTTCTCGTCGTCTTTTGGTAAAATCCTTTACTCTTTCACCCGTTATCACTTCACGGGGAATCCAGAAGAAGCTTTTATCAGTTTTTACGGTTTGTTTGATTCGAACAGCCCAAAACAGTGCAAGCGTAGGGTGTTTTAACGACTAGCAAGGCACTCCAGCAATAGTGACAGCAGTGGCGTGCACAGATAGACACGAGGTGGTGCTCAAGCACCTGCCCCTCTGTCCAAAAAAGTGCCCTTTTGAATTTTTTTTTTTACAGTTTACTGAGGCCAATGTCGACATGATCTTTTAGAAAAGCCGCGGCATTAAAAGCGTGTGTGAAAATAATGTCCCGATGTGTGCCCCCTCCGCACACACACCGGACCTCTGTCTCTCTTGCTCTGTCACGTGAACAAGCGTGCAGTGCATTCAATGTGAGGTTGCAGCAGCATAGCGTCCTGGAAGCCACGGCCTTGTCGTAGCGCAGACAACACATCGGGCAGTCAGTCAGCTCTCCCCCGCCCCACCAGCCAGGTAACACATGAATCGAGTGAAAATGTATTGTTTGCCCTCTAAGCCCAAGCTGTAATTATTTTGTCGTGAAGTAGCCCGTCGCATACAGAAACAACTGCACATAAGTATTATATTTTTTGCTAGACCATTTTCAGATTTAGGAAAACAAAAATTTCTTTTTCTATTTTGTTCAACTAGAGATTCCTGGCAAAGTCAAAAAGCCTTGGTGTAATAAATCAACATTAAGTGGTTGTTTTACACCTTTAAAAACTAAAACGGGTCAGTGGCGACCCGAACACAAGAGGAGGGTTAAATCTCAGACTTTTATAATAAGGTGTTCCACATGCGCAAAAAAGTGCCCTTTTTCCCCCCCAGAGCACTTGCCCCCCAAAATGTCTGTGCACGCCACTGAGTGACAGTTTGTGAACAATGACTCAGCTGACCACCACTTCATGTCTTGCATATCAAATGAGGCGCTTATGACGTGACGCAGCCCCCCTATACCATGAAAGGAACTTCTTGTCAATTAGCTATTTGGTAAAGTTTACATATGTGTCAGCATGGCTTTTATTTCTTTTGCAATCATTGGTTTTTGACAGATGATCCCTGGTGTGAGTTATTATAGACTTCCTGACAGCTTAAACCGGTCTGACCTCTCTCATTAACAAGGCATTTGTGCCCCACAGAACTGCTGCTCACTGGATGTGTCTGGTTTTGTGCACCATTCTGTATTAACAAAGGCCAAAGCCACCGAGATCACATTTTTCTCAGTTCTGATGCTTGACGTGAACTGGAAGCTCTTGACCTGTATCTATGTAATTTCGTGCCCTGTTTTCTGGGGGGCGTGTGCTCGTCTCATCTCTCCTACTCCACTCACTCCAGTAATTCTGTAGCGATACTGCAGTTGTGATGATTTTTTTAAAAAAAATTAATAAATAAAATAAAATCTACAGCCCTGTTTGAGAGCTTAGCGAACGAAAGATAAAATCCTCGTCAAGCATAAGCAAGGCAAGTCCTGCATCAGTTTCCTGCACCTGCATGCCCTCATACCTGCACTGGAGTACAAACACTGCATCACTTGGTCTTCATATTGACCTCCGGGATATCGCTGTGCTGCAGCAGCTTGCTAGCTTCAGACGTAACTTTCCAAATCAAGCAGGATTTTATTGTGGAAACCAGTACTCGTGCCAGCTCAGACATTCGTCAGTGGCCAATCTGGAATAACGGCATGCTGAAGCTGAGTGCTTTCCTGTTCTTCTGCCTGTCAACAAGCACTCGGGAGTTAAACATGTTCATCACCTGCCCCACAACATCCTGTGCACATCTGAGCCGATATGCAAATTAGATCTGAGACACAACAAAAGATTGTTGTTACTGTGTCAATCACAGGTTAAAGTAAACACCACATTTCTTTTATACGCATGCTATATGGCTGGTCTTTATATCTGACATTTCATGCAGGTGTACATGGAGATTTGGACAGAAAAAGGTTTTCAGACATCAGCAGCCAGCGCCTTTTAGCCACAATCGCAAACTGTGCTGCTTAGCAGACGAGCGCGGAACAAGAAGAAGTTCACCTGCACTATCACGATGGATCTGAATTCACTCATAGTTTCTCGTAATGTTCTACGTCAACGATCCACGATCGTTTGCCTCTCAGCCACCCATTAGTCATTTGTTATAATTATCTTTCTTTAAAAAAGAAACCGCGCCGAGTGATGACAGCACTGCCTTGGGCTCAGCGAGGGGAAGTTGAACACTTCCCTTGTCTAGGAACTTCAGAACCACACAAACCCTATTTTTAACAGCGACAGACTAAAACGGCATATGCAAATGGACCACAGCATTCAAAGTGATAAACTGATTATTTCTATAATTTAAAAGCATATAAAGGTAGCATACTGCATTACAGCTTGTCGTCATAGTTATCTGCACCACCTCAATGTTTTATATGAAGAATTTTTTTTACAAACCTGTCCTTGCAGATCACCAGACCACTCAACTACACCAAACGGCAGTTCGACGTGGAGGAGGAGGATGTGGATAAATTAGCTCTCAGGTGTGTTGCATATGAGCGTCAATATATGTGCACAGTCAAGTAAGGAATAACACACAACATGCACAGGCATGCTGTTATAGGAAAATAACACATCCATGATGGGGCGATGTGATGTGACGTGATCTGTTTGTTAAAGCCCCAAGATTATGATTTTCTTATAAAAGCACATCCTGGCCCTGTGATGACCTGGTGACTTGTCCAGGGTGTACCCCGCCTTTCGCCCGTAGTCAGCTGGGATAGGCTCCAGCTTGCCTGCGACCCTGTAGAACAGGATAAAGCAGCTAGAGATAATGAGATGAGATTATTATTAAAACCACAGCAATTTGCCAATGATTATTCTTACAACCCTGTTTCTAAAAAAGTTGGGGCGCTGGGTGAAATGTAAATAAAATCACAGAAACCCTATATTTCATTATAACTGGATTGATCTGTTGTAAAAGAGTCCAGGTGCTAAACTGGCCTGCCTGCAGTCCATACCTGTCTCCCACTGAAAACATTTGTTGCATTATGAAGCACAAAATACAACAAAGGAGACCCCGAACTGTCGTTTAGCTGAAATTGTATATCAGGCAAGAATGGGACAACGTTTCACTTTCAAAACTACAGCAAATGATCTCCTCGGTTCCCAAATACAGGACTGTTCAAAAGTTTGGGGTCAATTTGAAATGTCTTTATTTTTGAAAGAAAAGCACTGTTCTTTTCAATGAAGATCACTTTAAACTAATCAGAAATCCACTCTATACATTGCTAATGTGGTAAATGACTATTCTAGCTGCAAATGTCTGGTTTTTGGTGCAATATCTCCATAGGTGTATAGAGGCCCATTTCCAGCAACTCTCACTCCAGTGTTCTAATGGTACAATGTGTTTGCTCATTGCCTCAGAAGGCTAATGGATGATTAGAAAACCCTTGTACAATCATGTTAGCACAGCTGAAAACAGTTGAGCTCTTTAGAGAAGCTATAAAACTGACCTTCCTTTGAGCAGATTGAGTTTCTGGAGCATCACATTTGTGGGGTCGATTAAATGCTCAAAATGGCCAGAAAAATGTCTTGACTAGATTTTCTATTCATTTTACAACTTATGGTGGTAAATAAAAGTGTGACTTTTCATGGAAAACACAAAATTGTCTGGGTGACCCCAAACTTTTGAACGGTAGTGTATTTGCAGCGTTGTTAAAAGTAGAGGTGATGCAACACAGTGGTAAACATGGCCCTGTCCCAAGTTTTTTTGAAAAGTGTTGTTGGCATCAAATTCAAACCGAGCATATATTTTTCAAAAAACAATAAACTTTCTCAATTTCAGTATTTCATATGTTGTCTTTGTACTATTTTCAATAAATTATAGAGTTTCCATGATTTGCAAGCCATCGCGTTCTGTATGTATTTACGTTTTCAACAGCGTCTCGACTTTTTTGGATTAAAACAACATGCCATACTTTTACAGTTATGTTTAATGATGTGAACCGTCCACATAACAAGCCACTTCCTGTTATCGCTTACATTATAACACCTATACACTGTTGTTCACTCACCAGCTTCACGCTGACTCTCTGCTTGACGTTAAGCAGACAAAATTTCTATCTTGTCATGTTACAGAGAAATCACTCTGTCCTGAACACTCTCCAGTGTTAGAAAACTTCAAACTACAGCCTTGCATGTAACTGACTGTTACAAAGCGTTCACACTGGAGACTTCTTCTAAAAATGTTCAACACCTAACAGAAAATGTCACCATATGAATAAATACAGTTAGGTCCTTATATATTTGGACACTGACACAAATTTTGTTTTTTTACCTGTTTACTGAAACATATTCAAGTTATAGTTATATAATGGACATGGACATAAAGTCCAGACTTTCAGCTTTCATTTGAGGGTATCCACATTAAAATTGGATGAAGGGTTTAGGAGTTTCAGCTCCTTAACATGTGCCACCCTGTTTTTAAAGGGACCAAAAGTAATTGGACAATTGACTCAAAGGCTATTTCATGGGCAGGTGTGGGAAATTCCTTCATTATGTCACTCAATTAAGCAGATAAAAGGTCTGGAGTTGATTTGAGGTGTGGTGCTTGCATTTGGAAGATTTTGCTGTGAAGAAAACATGCGGTCGAAGGAGCTCTCCATGCAGGTGAAACAAGCCATCCTTAAGCTGCGAAAACAGAAAAAACCCATCTGAGAAATTGCTACAATATTAGGAGTGGCAAAATCTACGGTTTGGTACATCCTGAGAAAGAAAGAAAGCACTGGTGGACTCATCAATGCAAAAAGACCTGGACAATCACAGAAGACAACAGTGGTGGATGATCACAGAATAATTTCCATGGTGAAGAGAAACCCCTTCACAACAGCCAACCAAGTGAACAACACTCTCCAGGAGGTAGGCGTATCAATATCCAAATCTACCATAAAGAGAAGACTGCATGAAAGTAAATACAGAGGGTTCACTGCACGGTGCAAGACACTCATAAGCCTCAAGAATAAAAAGGCTAGATTGGACTTTGCTAAAAAACATCTAAAAAAGCCAGCACAGTTCTGGAAGAACATTCTTTGGACAGATGAAACCAAGATCAGCCTCTACCAGAATGATGGAAAGAAAAAAGTATGGTGAAGGCGTGGTACAGCTCATGATCCAAAGCATACCACATCATCTGTAAAACACGGCGGAGGCAGTGTGATGGCTTGGGCATGCATGGCTGCCAGTGGCACTGGGTCACTAGTGTTTATTGATGATGTGACACAGGACAGAAGCAGCCGGATGAATTCTGAGGTATTCAGAGACATACTGTGTGCTCAAATCCAGCCAAACTGATTGGTCGGTGTTTCATAATACAGATGGACAATGACCCAAAACATAAAGCCAAAGCAGCCCAGGAGTTTATTAAAGCAAAGAAGTGGAATATTCTTGAATGGCCAAGTCAGTCACCTGATCTCAACCCAATTGAGCATGCATTTCACTTGTTAAAGACTAAACTTCAGACAGAAAGGCCCACAAACAAACAGCAACTGAAAACCGCTGCAGTAAAGGCCTGGCACAGCATTAAAAAGGAGGAAACACAGCGTCTGGTGATGTCCATGAGTTCAAGACTTCAGGCAGTCATTGCCAACAAAGGGTTTTCAACCAAGTATTAGAAATGAACATTTTATTTACAATTATTTGATTTGTCCAATTACTTTTGAGCCCCTGAAATGAAGGGATTGTGTTTAAAAAATGCTTTAGTTCCTCACATTTTTATGCAATCATTTTGTTCAACCCACTGCATTAAAGCTGAAAGTCTGAACTTCAACTGCATCTGAATTGTTTTGTTCAAAATTCATTGTGGTTATGTACAGAACCAAAATTAGAAAAATGTTGCCTCTGTCCAAATATTTATGGACCTAACTGTACATACTTAAAAAAAATCTGTTAATGTAGAGCGTCTAACAAAAATCCTTGTGTAAGTTGTGACTATAGAGCAAGTGCGTTAATATAGAGCTTGCAGCCAGAACCACTGTCAGCACTGCTGTTACAGAAAATTAATCAACACCTTCTGACCAGGCGATTTGAGAAGTCAACAGTGCTGTGGTGAAAGAGTGCATGCCAGGGTTTTTTCATCCTGAATGTGACTCAGTGGCAAACTCTATCCTCTTGGTTTTGTTTTCCAGGGTGGATCTGTGGAACGCCAGTAACCTGAAGTTTGGAGACGAGTTTTTAGGAGGTGTTCGGGTGCCACTGAAGGTTTTGGGCCAGGAGGGCGTTCATGATGCATGGTATTATTAAACCATTTCAACCTACAGTACTGGGTAAAAGTCTCAGGCATGTGTGAAGAAATGCTGAACACCAAAAATGCCTTAAAATAATGAAATGAAATGTTTCAGCATTAAAAAATCCTATAATCAGTAAGCCATAATAAATGAAACAAAGTCAATATTTGGTATGAGACGACCCTTTGCTTTAAAAAAAAAAAACAGTAGTCTCAGGTACAGTGAGTGCAGTTTTATGTGGAAATGAGCTGTAGGTTTGACTGAGCATCTTACAGAACCAGCCACAGTTCTTCTGGACACTTTGTCACACTCGCGTCTTCATTTTGCACCAAAACCCAGCAGCCTTCATTATGTTTTTTCTTTTTTAATCTGAAAAGTAGGCTCTTACATAATTTGCTGCTCAGATATAAACATTACAAGCGTTTTGGGGTTTTTTTTCTGTAACATTTAATTTTGTGCTGGGAAACGAACGCTTGGAACTCTAAAATGATTTTGTACTGACTCGATAATGTAGAAGTCATAAAATGCAAATCTGTAACAAAGTTTGTATGGAAAACAATAGGGTGCCTAAGATTTAAGATAAGAATATAAGATAAGAAGATCTTTATTATCCCACAGTGGGGAGATGAAACACACTTATTGCACCTATCAGTTTGCACTTGTAAATACTGTAAGTGCAGCAAAACTTATAGTCTCATGACTTCAACTTCTTTCATAGGTGTCATTAAGAAAAAGTACAAACTGATACCTGATTTTATTTTTTTCGCGGTCCGGTTTCCATCAAATCCTGTGCTCTGATTGGCTGGCGAGCGGGTCCGTATCCTACGGTACAGACCCCGGTTACGGACCTCTGGCGACTCGCTCGTTCACAACAACAACAAACATAGTAGCATTTTTTGTCAACATTTATCTTTTTTTTTTTTAATAAGATTTATTTAAAAGATTATCAAAAATCTTATAAATGTTTGCCAGCATTTCTCAGGAGAATAGCATTAATTTTACAGCATGGATAGCGATAACGACAGTGTTCACAGCGAAAGCGAGTTTTACTACCCTGAGGAAGAAGAAATAAAAGAAAACATTTCAGGAGAAAGCTAAAAACCTCTAACTGTTGCTAACGCCGAGCAAAAACATGGCTGAATCCTGAATGACTCCTATTTGTATAAATAGGGGACGACATAGGCGGCAAAATGTAATTTTTTTTTCCTGTCATGGAAGTGCACTTGTATACCGAGGAGGAAGCCATTTGCATTACAGCCGTGAATGAGGATTCAAAATGGCAGCTCGGTTCGGTTTTCCCTTTCGGGCGCTCTCGTTTTCTGTTAGAATTTAGTAAAGAAAAAAATAAATATATTATTTACCAGCTTAAGGTCGGTCCATATCGTGAAATACCCTGACCTCGGCCTTGAATACTGGCCTCGGCCCAGAGGCCTCGCTCAGTACTTTCAAGACCTCGGTCACGGTATTTCACCATACGGACCTCCCAGCTGGTAAATAACATACATGTATGTGCCGTGTTTACCTGAAAGAGCTCAGTGTGCATGTATCAGTGATGGATATCTAATACCATGACCAGGCTTGTAGTACTCGAGTCCGACTCGTGCCCTAATTTTAAGCACTCGTGACTCGACTTGGACTTGAGCACCGATGACTCGGACTCATACCTTAACTGCATTCGGACTCATAAATTGGAGACGAGGACTCAGATTTTTTCTTTATTTTTTGTAACGTGCCATAGTAATTTGGCATAAGATATTTATATCGACATTAATTTTTATACTAATTTCGTGCAAGAGTGTCACACCTGTGCGCCTCGGCGCGTGCATCAGATAGACTCTCGGGCGTGCTCCGGACAGCGCACACATGCCAAGCGGACTCTCAAGCGAGTGCTGTAAACGACTCGCACCTGCACAGGATTAAGGCACAATCAGCGTGCCTGTATGAAGACTGTGAAAGCACACATACTTTGCGAAGTATTGAGTTGCGTTGCTGACACGTTACCGAGCCTTATTTCCTTGTTTGGTTTCCTGATCCTTGATTTCCTGTTTCTCGTCTTTTGATTCTGCCGAGTCTACGATAGCCTGTTTGTGCCTCACTCGACCTCGCTGGATCGTTTACCGTCTTCACTTTGCATTAATAAACGCACCTTCTGCACTTACATCCGTCTCCCAACCGTCTCTGACAGAATACTTCACACTCGCTGATAAAGAGAAGCACATTCACCTGTTCATACGGCACGTTCAGGAACAAACTAATGCCTCGGTCACAACCGGCCGTACGTGCTCCTACGGCCGGTCTACGTGCAAAAAACGCAAGAAACGCACGGAGGGCGCGTGTGAAACGCACGGAGGGCGTGCGTGTGACGTGCTGATTTTCGAGCCGTAAACTGGCCGCAGACCGGCCGCAGAGGTTCTTTGTCATGTCAAACAAACTCTACGGGCGCTTACGTTTTTTTCAGGTTGCAAGACAAACTTGCGGCCAACGTTCGTCTTTCTCCACGAACAAAAAAAACGCAGCGATTTGGGAAACACCAAAAATCGCACGGCCAAAAAATCGTACGTCCGGTTGTGACCTAGGCTTAATGTTAATGGTGCTAAAACAGCCACCGACAAACGGTGCAGACGGAGTCTTGGATTTGACTCGGATCAAAATTTTCTTTAATGACTTAGACTTGGGGCGGCACAGTGGTGTAGTGGTTAGCGCTGTCACCTCACAGCAAGAAGGTCCGGGTTCTAGCCCCGTGGCCGTCGAGGGCCTTTCTGTGCGGAGTTTGCATGTTCTCCCCGTGTCCGCGTGGGTTTCCTCTGGGTGCTCCGGTTTCCCCCACAGTCCAAAGACATGCAGGTTAGGTTAACTGGTGACTCTAAATTGACCATAGGTGTGAATGTGAGTGTGAATGGTTGTCTGTGTCTATGTGTCAGCCCTGTGATGACCTGGCGACTTGTCCAGGGTGTACCCCGCCTTTCGCCCGTAGTCAGCTGGGATAGGCTCCAGCTTGCCTGCAACCCTGTAGAACAGGATAAAGCGGCTACAGATAATGAGATGAGATGAGACTTAGACTTGACTTGGAGTTGAACACTGGTGACTCAAGACTGGACTCGGACTCGAGGTTTAGTGACTTGAGTACAGCATTGACCATGAGTATATCTTGGTCCCTCTGGGTCTTTCTGTCTTTTTTTTATTCTCTCTCTCTCTCTCTCAGGTACTTCCTCCAACCGAGGGACAACAGCGGTAAGTCGGTGAAGGCTGACGAACTGGGTTCTTTAAGACTCAACATTGTTTACACAGAGGACCATGTCTTCCCTTCAGAGTGCTATAGTGACCTCACGGACCTCCTGCTGCAGTCTGCTCGGATGGAGGTGAGCGTCGTGACATGTGCTCACTTCTGCACAACAAACTGGATTTGTTTAAAGGTGCTTTAGGTAAAGATTAAATCTCTAACGGTTAAGTGGGTGGATTCAACATTTGAATGATTTTTTTTTGAACTCCTTGAGACCGCCCCCATTCCCGCATGTGTTCACAAAGCTCCAGCTCCATGATCTGATCTATGGTGGTGTGTACAGTAGAGTGTCTGTAAAATGACTCACAGGAAGCACATCCAAACCCAAACAAGCAGCGCTGAGTTTTCAGTGTTGTACATTCCAGTGCACAAAACCGACCAGTTCAATTCATACAGAAAAAATACAGGTTAAGTATCCGGGCTATCCAGAGATCGGCAAAGGCAGTTGAGTCTGCTATAAGAGACTGTGTGCTGATTGGATAGATCAGTGCAGTTTGTTGCATTCTAGGCTTTTAAGGTTTGTATGAAATTTCTGTTCATCGATTAGGAAGCTTTGAACGTTGTCCTCTATGCAGTTGTACTGTACAAACGTGGAGTAGCAAATACTGTAGTATTGGACTGTGTGATTATAATATTGTGATTTTTTTTTTTTTTGCCATGACCTTCACACCTATAACCATATGTTGTGTCATCGTTCCCAAACATAATTATGATTGTAAAGTGTGTGTGCACGCACTGTTGTAGCCTGTCTCAGCGTCAGCAGCCCACATCCTTGGAGAAGTGTGCCGGGAGAAGCAGGAAGCAGCCGTCCCGCTCGTCCGTCTGTTTCTGCAGTACGGCAAAATCGTGCCTTTTGTCAGTGCAATCGCCAATGCAGAGGTTAATCGCACACAGTGAGTTCAAACACACACACACACACACCCTTATTTACTGTCTTTACAGTCATTTTAAAACTTGCTTTATTTCTTAATTAATGTGCTGTTCAATTACGTTTTCGGTTTTATTAACTCGTATTGGCATATTATATTACATTTATCAGCCTTTTCGGTGTTTAGCCATGTCGAATGTAGTTCGTTTGGTCCACGGCAGGCGTCGCTTATCCATGCGATCTTCACGAGACTTGTCCGAGACTTCAAACGTGAAGTGTCAGCGCCGCCATTTTGAAAACCGTTTACCCAGCGGCCGGATCACCATATCATTCCAATTTAGATTAATTTCGAGATTCGCCAGCTTCATCAGTGACGGAGATTATTCCATACGACTTCGAACCAACGTGGAGTAGAGAAGAGTCAGAAAGACGACAGGATAAGGACGATTCCGTCGCACTGGTATTTACGTCATTACTGTCGCACAGTTAAAACGTGCCGGATCAGGCGGCTGGCGGGTTTTCAAAATAATAAACACATGCATGTATTTTTGTGATAAATACATATTATACTGAGCGCATTTCCCACATAATCCTCACTAAGGTTTCGGACAGCGCTACAAAATGGCGTCCACACTATATAGTGAGTAGGGAACGATTTCGGACACAGGGAAAACCTCCGGCTTGATTATGTCAGCATTCGAAAGAGCGCGCGCGCGTGCGGCTTTTGACAACGTTAGCAGATGTCGGTCGCTTTGATTTCCGCTGTACGTTTTACTTCCGTCCTACGACGTCTCGCACAGGTCTCGACGAATCTCGTTTACGGCCGTCGCTTTGACATATGGACTGATATATTACAGAGCATATTTCAAACACTCATAACTTGCTATAGCAGTGACAAAATAGCGATCAAACATGCATTCCGATATTTAATAAAATGAGAAATAGAATTTTGATGATAATAAAAAAAACTTCCTTCAGTTCTCCTTTAAGCGGTGGGATACATTAGGCAGCTGGGACTGTTATTCACTATATGCCAGTATACAGTAATCATAATGGAAAATAATGTAAATCGGTTAATTATTTACCTGCATATTTACCTACAAAGAAGACATGCCGGCTGGATTTCTCTCCATAAACATAAAGTCATAATACGTACGTCTCGCACCACTGACCTGTGACGGGAGCACGCACGCAATGTGTAAAGCAGCAAGCTGGATATTTTGATTACACCGGAGCGAGGTACTGTGAGAAGGCAGTCTTCATGATCACGTCCTATCACCTTGAATTAAACTCTGATTGCATGTTGAGATGTCTAGAGATTCCCACACCTTAGTATTTACAGAGTTGCAAATTGAGTCTTGGGTATTAATAATGTAGTCATTTTTGAGTCTCCTAGCAGTATCTTGCCGTCCTTCAGGGATCCTAACACGATATTTCGGGGCAATTCATTAACATCCAAATGCATCGATGAGACCATGAAGCTGGCAGGGATGCACTATCTACAGGTCACTCTCAAACCCATTATTGATGAGGTGAGCCTCTCTTTCTCTCTTGAAAATATTGTTTTGTTCGGTTTTAACGTTTGTGATTATTATTGTGTGTGTGTGTGTGTGTGTGTGTGTGTGTGTGTGTGTGTGTGTGTGTGTTCTGTGGCATAGATCTGCACGGAGCACAAGCCTTGTGAAATCGACCCTGTTAAGCTAAAGGAATCAGAGAACCTAGAGACCAACAGGGTGAGTCATACGTCTCTCAGTCTGCATGTTTATGAGCCTGTGTGTGGTTTCCTTGTGTGTGTGCATGTGTTTGAGGCTGTACAGTGGGGCAAAAAAGTATTTAGTCAGTCACCAATTGTGCAAGTTCTCCCACTTAAAAAGATGAGAGAGGCCTGTAATTTTCCATCATAGGTACACTTCAACTATGAGAGACAGAATGAGAAAAAAAATCCAGAAAATCACATTGTCTGATTTTTAAAGAATTTATTTGCAAATTATGGTGGAAAATAAGTATTTGGTCAATAACAAAAGTTCATCTCAATACTTTGTTAAATACCCTTTGTTGGCAATGACAGAGGTCAAACGTTTTCTGTAAGTCTTCACAAGGTTTTCACACACTGTTGCTGGTATTTTGGCCCATTCCTCCATGCAGATCTCCTCTAGAGCAGTGATGTTTTGGGGCTGTCGCTGGGCAACACAGACTTTCAACTCCCTCCAAAGATTTTCTATGGGGTTGAGATCTGGAGACTGGCTAGGCCACTCCAGGACCTTGAAATGCTTCTTACGAAGCCACTCCTTCGTTGCCCGGGCGGTGTGTTTGGGATCATTGTCATGCTGAAAGACCCAGCCACGTTTCATCTTCAATGCCCTTGCTGATGGAAGGTTTTCACTCAAAATCTCACGATACATGGCCCCATTCATTCTTTCCTTTACACGGATCAGTCGTCCTGGTCCCTTTGCAGAAAAACAGCCCCAAAGCATGATGTTTCCACCCCCATGCTTCACAGTAGGTATGGTGTTCTTTGGATGCAACTCGGCATTCTTTCTCCTCCAAACACGACAAGTTGAGTTTTTACCAAAAAGTTCTATTTTGGTTTCATCTGACCATATGACATTCTCCCAATCCTCTTCTGGATCATCCAAATGCTCTCTAGCAAACTTCAGACGGGCCTGGACATGTACTGGCTTAAGCAGGGGGACACGTCTGGCACTGCAGGATTTGAGTCCCTGGCGGCGTAGTGTGTTACTGATGGTAGCCTTTGTTACTTTGGTCCCAGCTCTCTGCAGGTCATTCACTAGGTCCCCCCGTGTGGTTCTGAGATTTTTGCTCACCGTTCTTGTGATCATTTTGACCCCACGGGGTGAGATCTTGCGTGGAGCCCCAAATCGAGGGAGATTATCAGTGGTCTTGTATGTCTTCCATTTTCTAATAATTGCTCCCACAGTTGATTTCTTCACACCAAGCTGCTTACCTATTGCAGATTCAGTCTTCCCAGCCTGGTGCAGGTCTACAATTTTGTTTCTGGTGTCCTTTGACAGCTCTTTGGTCTTGGCCATAGTGGAGTTTGGAGTGTGACTGTTTGAGGTTGTGGACAGGTGTCTTTTATACTGATAACGAGTTCAAACAGGTGCCATTAATACAGGTAACGAGTGGAGGACAGAGGAGCCTCTTAAAGAAGAAGTTACAGGTCTGTGAGAGCCAGAAATCTTGCTTGTTTGTAGGTGACCAAATACTTATTTTACCGAGGAATTTACCAATTAATTCATTAAAAATCCTACAATGTGATTTCCTGGATTCTTTCCCCCCCATTCTGTCTCTCATAGTTGAGGTATACCTATGATGAAAATTACAGGCCTCTCTCATCTTTTTAAGTGGGAGAACTTGTACAATTGGTGGCTGACTAAATACTTTTTTGCCCCACTGTATGTGAGTTACAGAGGCATGTGATCCTGGACGCTTGTTTACTTAGCTATGTGAAACCAAGCAATGCAGACAGACAAAACTCTAGACCGGACGTTATGAAAGGCATTTCTAATTTCCAAATGTTTTCACAGTTGTCTGTTTTCATCTACATGATGGCACAAACACGGGCATGCATAATTGTTCCCTAGCAGTGCGCGCGCGCGCGTTCTTTCATCTCCCTTTCTATACCTGTTCTCAGGAGAACCTGCGGCACTACGTGGATCGCATCTTCAACGTCATCACTACCTCTGGCGTCAGATGCCCCACGGTCATGTGCGATATTTTCTTCTCGCTCCGAGAATCTGCCGCCACCCGTTTCCAAGGTAACCACGTACATACGTCACGTGACCTTGAGTTAGCGGCTGAATGCTGCGAAGCACAGACCAGTCTCTTGCTTTCATTAGTGGTGCTAGTGGAATTCAGCGTCACCCTGACCTCAGATCAGTTCTGCTCTTTCTCATACAGTGTGTGTGAGGTTCGTTTTCACTTTACAGAGTTTCAGAAATGAATGATCACTGAGGAGTTTCTGAGTTGTCTGCCCGTTCTTGATCCCTTTGGTCACTCTGCATTCCCTGCCATTTGTATGTCCTCATTTGCTTTCACGTCCTGTTCACTGTCCCTGGTATTTGAAAGAAGTCAGTGACAGATTGGAATTGGAGTTGACACGATGCCTCCTGCTGGACAGTGAGGCACATTGCAGTGACATTCTACACAAACAGGAGAGCGTTAAGATGAAGACTTTTAGGAATTACGTCATTTTTCAGTGTCTGTCTGAGCTATCAAGTGGAGCAGAAGCATGGATGCCTCCATGTTCGTCTTTTGTTCGCAAAAATCTAACAAGCTAAGTGTGATGAGGCGATGTATATTTACCTTCTCATAGATCGATTTAGCGAAGCTTGTATGATAGATCTATATTTGTCTTTAAAGTATAACACATTTAAAAATAAAGAAGGGCTACATTTTATTGTTTACTGTTGGTGCTGTGAGCCGCCATGATGATTTAACATCACATGCTGAACTCCCAAAGTAGGAATTGAGGGGGTGTTTTCTTTGTTTTTTCTGAGTCACAGATTAGAAATTCGTATGCATATTCTCAGGCAGGCAGCTGAAACACACAAAAATCGGACTTATTTCCATTCACGTTCAAGTTACATTTGTGTATCTCAGTTTGACCAATCAAATTAGGGTTTTTTTTTGTACCATTCATTGCACTGCAGATTTTTTTGTCAGTAATTTGTAATAAGAACAGTAGTCAAGTCAGTTTAGTTATAGCACTTTTAACAATAAACATTGTTGCAAAGCAGCTTTACAGAAAAATATAGATTTTAAATTTATGAATTTATAAATGGGGCGGCACGGTGGTGTAGTGGTTAGCGCTGTCGCCTCACAGCAAGAAGGTCCTGGATTCAAGCCCAGCGGCCGACAAGGGCCTTTCTGTGCGGAGTTTGCATGTTCTCCCCGTGTCCGCGTGGGTTTCCTCCGGGTGCTCCGGTTTCCCCCACAGTCCAAAGACATGCAGGTTAGGTTAACTGGTGACTCTAAATTGACCGTAGGTGTGAATGTGAGTGTGAATGGTTGTCTGTGTCTATGTGTCAGCCCTGTGATGACCTGGCGACTTGTCCAGGGTGTACCCCGCCTTTCGCCCGTAGTCAGCTGGGATAGGCTCCAGCTTGCCCGCAACCCTGTAGAACAGGATAAGTGGCTAGAGATAATAGATGGACGGATGGAATTTATAAACGTATCCCTAATGAGCAAGCCTGAGGTGATGGTCGCACCAGAGGAACCATATTCAAAAGGGAGCCATCCTCATTCTGTGTGAAAACGGATTACATGATTATAAATAACTCACTTCTATAAGAGTGTCCTGTATGGTCAAAAAGTGCAGTTGTGTAACCAGGAAATTCATTATAGTTTTGACATGAAGTCTATTTTGTTCAAGTTATCAGTTGTTTACAGATGGAGACTTGAGTGCAAAACTGTTCATGACAACTGCAGTCCTTAAATTATCATGGCAATTGTAGTCCTACCTAAGCCATTGTAGCAAAACTGTTTGAACTAAGTGTCTGGAGCCATCTTCTAAGGTACATTTGGAGCCGTCCTCACAGGAGCGAAGTGATGAGAACTCCAGCCAGAAATAGGGCATCAGGATGGATCAGGGGCTGTGCAGATGGGGCAATCTTCACAGGAGCGAAGTGATGAGAACTCCAGCCAGAAATAGGGCATCAGGATGGATCAGGGGCTGTGCACATGGGGCAATCCTCACAGGAGCGAAGTGATGAGAACTCCAGCCAGAAATAGGGCATCAGGATGGATCAGGGGCTGTGCACATGGGGCAGTCCTCACAGGAGCGAAGTGATGAGAACTCCAGCCAGAAATAGGGCATCAGGATGCATCAGGGACTGTACATATGGGGCAATCTTCACAGGGATGAAATGATGAGAACTCCAGCGAGAAGTAGGGCATTAGGATGGATCAGGGGCTGTACATGTGGGGTCATCCTTACAGGAGCGAAGTGATGAGAACTCCAGCCAGAAGTAGGGCATTAGGATGGATCAGGGGCTGTACATATGGGGCAATCATCACAGGAGCGAAGTAATGAGTACTCCAACCAGAAGTAGGGCATCAGGATGGAGCTGGGGCTCTATATATGGGGCCATCCTCACAGGAGTGAAGTGATGAGAACTCCAGCCAGAAGTAGGGCATCAGGATGGGTCAGGCAGGTCTGGAGAACAGGAGACATCAGCATCACTGGTATCTCAGCAGTGACATGGGTAACTTGACAGAGAGACAGGGAGAAAAAGGTATGCCCATTGTCACCTAATGATTAAAAATGGTATACATTGTGCACTGAGTGCAAGCAGGGACTCTGGCAAGACTAACTATGACAGCATAACTAAAAGGGAGAGCCAGAAGGTAACACAGACGTGAGGGAGCCCTGAGGCATAAAACAGCTAGCCACTAGACCGTCAACAAACCCGAGTGAACGTGTGAGATTGGAGGGGGGTCAGAATCCATACATCCCAGTTCACCAAAACTCTCTATGCCTGAGGTAGCCTGGGAAATCCCATGCTGCTTTGCACAATCGTTCCGATCTGAAAAGACAGCATGGAAACTATGGTCTAAAGGCTCGCCTGAGTTAGGGAGCCAATCAGAGAGTGGGGAGGGGTGGAAAGACGGTGATGCGTACTACTCGACAAACGGAAGCTTGTAGTTTATTTGGGACTGTTTACGGATCACATTTAACATGGCGGCGAGCGATACGAACCAAACTTTCGATCAAGCTTTAGACACTGTTCTGAATAGTTTAGAGTGAAAGTTTGTTTTAAAAAAAGAACAGCGTTTGGCGTTACAGTCTATTTTTGTTTTGCCTTCTCTTTCTCTTTCTTTTTCTTCTTCGCCTCTTCGTCGCTCTAACTACGTCACCGGGTACAACTGCCATGATTGGCCATGGGCTACGTATACGCCAAATGATAGACATTCGCAACGTCCAATAAACGGCCGTTGACAATCGTAAACCACACCTCCCCTACAAGAAATTCAATAGGCAGATTCCAGACCATATTTCACTTGTGATATGGTCTGGTGTTAACCAGACTATGCCTGAGGACCCTCCAGATCTACTCCTTTACCTAATTAAAAGCTATTAACAAAAGGCTTGACAAAACAATTATGTTTTCAGCCCAGACCTGAACCCTGAGACTGTGTTCAAGTCCAGAACACTACTTGAATGTCTGTTCCATAACTATAGGGATTTTGTAAGAGAAGGCTCTACCCCCTGCTGTACTGTAGCTTTCATGATTTGAGGTACCAACAAGTAGCCTGCACCTTTTGATTTAAGTAGACGTGACGGGTCATAAAGGACCAGAAGTTCGTTCAAATACTGTGGCTCGAGACCATTCACTGATTTTATTGGTCAATAGGAATATTTTATAATCGATATAAAATTTAATTGGGAGTCAGTGGAGTGTGGATAAGGTAGGGGTGATGTGGTCATATCTTCTAGTTCTGGTAAGGGTTCTTGCTGCTGCATCCTGGACTAATTGAAGCTTGTTTGTGCACTCTGCTGGAACATCCAGACTGTAAGGCGTTACAATAATCCAACCTAGAGGTGACAAAAGCATGAACTACAGTAGTTTTTCTGCATTGTGTAATGACATTATATTTCTTATCTTAGCAATATATAATACTGGTGTCAATAATCACACCAAGGTCAATAACATTGTTTTCAGTTTTTGTTGCAGTTGTGTGCAATGAATACATTCAGATCCACGACTGGACATTGTACACAATATAGTTCATGAAAAAAAAAAAATCTTGCTACTTTTTTAGGTAATTAGCTATCTAGCTAATGTCCTATAAACAAATGCCTGGGCTGTTACTATAACAGCAAGGAAATATGACTACAGTCCCAAACTGGATTGTCAAGTGTTAAAATCTGGAACTATGTCTGTATGATGATGATGATGATGATGATGGAGAAAAGGAGTGGTGATGTTTATGTTTGTGGATTTTCACAGTGGACCAAGATGTGAGGTACACAGCAGTCAGTAGCTTCATTTTCCTGCGTTTCTTCGCCCCAGCGATCCTATCACCCAACCTTTTTCAACTTAGGCCGCATCATCCAGTGAGTGTTTACTCCCTACTGTACATGCAACATAACATACATCATCATAATGTACATGTGATCTGCCAGGCCTCAACATTAACTTTTGACTCCTTTTGCCCTCCTTTTGCTAGCCATTGTTATTTTGCCAATAACAATGGCTAGCAATACTGCAAAGAGGAATTATAAAACTAAAAACAGGATTCTGTACTGCAGTACTGTCTTATCATTCGGTTTGCCATTGCATTTAGGAGGAAATTAAACAACCTGTCGTCCTCATCTACATCAGCTTCCTGTGCAGCCTCTGTAAATTGTGGGCGCCGTTCACACTGTCCCTCCATCCACCATAGGTGGACTGCCCTCTCTGCATTATATGCATCAAGATCCGGGCCCTGTAGAGCAGGGGTTCTCAACCTTTTCTGCTTCGAGGGCCACCTATTCATACACTACCGTTCAAAAGTTTGGGGTCACTTTGAAATGTCCTTATTTTTGAAAGAAAAGCACTGTTCTTTTCAATGAAGATCACTTTAAACTAATCAGAAATCCACTCTATACATTGCTAATGTGGTAAATGACTATTCTAGCTGCAAATGTGTGGTTTTTGGTGCAATATCTCCATAGGTGTATAGAGGCCCATTTCCAGCAACTCTCACTCCAGTGTTCTAATGGTACAATGTGTTTGCTCATTGCCTCAGAAGGCTAATGGATGATTAGAAAACCCTTGTACAATCATGTTAGCACAGCTGAAAACAGTTGAGCTCTTTAGAGAAGCTATAAAACTGACCTTCCTTTGAGCAGATTGAGTTTCTGGAGCATCACATTTGTGGGGTCGATTAAATGCTCAAAATGGCCAGAAAAATGTCTTGACTATATTTTCTATTCGTTTTACAACTTATGGTGGTAAATAAAAGTGTGACTTTTCATGGAAAACACAAAATTGTCTGGGTGACCCCAAACTTTTGAACGGTAGTGTACTTGTACCAAGTCAGGGCCCATTAAAAAAGATCCCCAATTATTTTGGCTCATCTATTCTATTAGAATCTAATAATCTATTTTAAAGTGTATTAATGGGATGCAACATCACCCCCTGTTACAGATGGGAATTTAAATAAATACAATAAAAACAAAATGTTTAGATTGTAGGTATTGTATTTAAAACTGTATGGATGTGCCAGAAGCCAACCCATGTATGCAGGGCATTCTCAGCCAAAAAAGATTAATGATCCAAAAGTGGAGTCTGGTCCATTGACACAAGAACTTATTGCCATGTTTGTGTCCAGCAAACAAGAAAGTTATTAAAACCAAGAAGTCCACTCAAAAGAAGTGGATGTAGAAACCACTCAATGGGATTAGATCCTTACACGCTAACAAAGAAGGATTTTTCCTGTGAAAGAAATTTACTAGCTAAATTTGACATTAGTAGAATACATTTTGATCCTATTGTAGCCGTAACTAAATACAAAGACAATAGTTATGCATACTATTAATTAACTTAATGTGAAGATAATTAACAGATAATCAACAGATTTTAAGTTGTTTTTTTCCCAAAAGATTGTGTAGATTTTTAGTCTTTTGTATTTGTAATTATTTGTATCTGTACATGCACGACCCCACCAGCTCTGCTCATGAACTTACCATGTTTAAATAAAGTTATTCATTCATTATGAGATGGAAAATTATCAATCTGTTGAGTTCCCGGACATCGTAAATTACCTGGTGCTGCAGACATCGTTCTACACGGACACACAGATGAAAACCTGGAAGAGCGTGGAGGGAAACAACTTTTTATATGTGGCTGGGTTAAAGAGCTGGGGATCAGAACACTACAAGATAAATCTTGCATCGTTTTTGCCCGGGTAAGGAGGAGTTTCTGGGCTTTTTGTCCGCGTCTTTGCGATGGTTGCTAGGATACTACAAGTTTTGGTATCAGGTGTAAACAAACCACAACCGCTTGATTCTCAGTTCTCCCTGCTCTTCTCTTCCAGCAGGCATCACAGATCTATATAATTTACCCACAAATGTATCTCTCGCTCTGTGTGTGTGTGCGATCTCTAGTCACTTGTGATTCTTTTGACTGCTGAGAATCCCCGGTCACAGATGCTACTTGATAGGGGGATGGTAAACACTATATGCACCACTTCAAGAACACGCACACAAATACGCACACACGCCTGAAGCGAGCCAATCAAAATCGCCGTTACAAATCCGGAAGAAAAAAACAAAATGATGATCACAGGGGAGGCGAGGATGCTGGTTAATACGTCTTGTTTTTGTAATGTACTCACCCGAAAATAATGTTTGTGCTTAAAGAAGCCGACCATCGGTGCGCCCGAACGGACCTAACTCACTAAAATATTTCTGCTCGAACATCTTGGTTGAGCAAATTGGGCATTCAGGCAATGCCTGGCGTTGAGGCTAGTCTGCTTGCTGATAATAACGTCCTACACATGAAATGGGAGGAATTGGATTTAACTGATTGAAGGAGCCCGCAACTGTTACCAGTGTGTGAAACTGTATGTTTGTGTGAGTTCCTTGTATCACTGGTTAAAATCCTTCTTGTTTTTCCCTTAAAAGGATCCTTGTACATCACGGACTCTGACACTCATCTCCAAAACCATCCAGACCCTGGGAAGCCTTGCCAAGTCGAAATCAGTAAGTTAATGGATATGGCTCTGGAAACATTACCACTTGTTTGTTTGTTTTTTTTTAAACAGAAAAATGTTTGCCTTGTCATCATTTCATTCATAAAATGCCCATGACGTGCTTTGTTCAAAATCCCACAAGGACAAAGCACAACAGCTCCCTTCTCACCCTGTCCAAACAGCCCTGGTCAAATCGGCTGATTTGATTGAGTGCCTGTTCCTTTAAATGATAATGAGCCACTGCTCACCCCACCCCACCCCACCCCTCTTCCACCAGCCAATCGGGTAGCACTTTCCTCATCAATATTCCTTTACAAAGGCAGTTCTCAAGCCATGAGTGGAGATGCAGTTGAGGGGGTGGGATAATGCCAATGAGCTCCCCTTGTGACATAGAAAGGGGAGTCGCTCATTGAAGCACGTTTGCTGAAATAGGAAGAATAAAAGAAACCGACTGGGTTCTCTTCTATCGGAGTTTGTGGGTTGATAGGCTCCAAATACCCAAGCATATGTGCACAAGCACTGAAAAAGTGAGTTTTATATAATACGTCCCCTTTAAAGGTTGCTGGTAAACTGAACAGCTGACTCTGCAGTCATGAAGATTGGTTTAGATGTCAATTAAACTACAAACTTGAAACAGTCGTTCTCCACTCAGTGCTGAAATCCATCCATCCATTATCTGTAGCCACTTTATCCTGTTCTACAGGGTCGCGGGCAAGCTGGAGCCTATCCCAGCTGACTACAGGCGAGAGGCGGGGTACACCCTGGACAAGTCGCCAGGTTATCGGCTGACACATAGACACAGACAACCATTCACACTCACTTTAGAGTCACCAGTTAACCTAACCTGCATGTCTTTGGACTGTGGGGGAAACCGGAGCACCCGGAGGAAACCCACGGGGAGAACATGCAAACTCCGCACAGAAAGGCCCTCGCCGGCCACGGGGCTCGAACCCGGACCTTCTTGCTGTGAGGCGACAGCGCTAACCACTACACCACCGTGCCGCCCACATTAGTTCGTATTGTCTGTAAATTTAAACACACCAATGAAGACCAAATTTCTCATGTAAATCAGGGGCGTAGCTAGGAGTTTTCAGGGTGTGTGTGTGTGTGTGTGTGTGTGTGTGTGTGTGTGTGTCTGTCTCGCACACTGACTGGCAACCTGAGTACATTATGTAACAAAAAATAATTACCATTGCTAGTTTTAGGCAGCTTAGAAACCGGCTCTTCCATTATTGCTGTTTCTTCCACGTTTTCTTGATGTTGTGTTCTAGAAACGGCACTAAAACTTAGGGTGTTTTCACACTTGGTCCCTTTCAGCCATCTAACCGAACTCAGATCGATGAATCAGCATTTTTTGCGCATATGTGAACACTCCAACCGTACCTAGACCCCTTTAAAGCGAACCGAACTGAGACCACCTCAGGAGGTGGTCCCAGTACTGTTCACTAAAAATCAACGGTACGGTTCACCTAATCTGCGCATTGTGAACAAAAAGCGCACCGGGTTCACTTCGCCTTTTTCACTGTAGTTTAACCTTCTTCGTTTGCCGTAGTTGGTCACGTGACTGTAGCAGGGAAACTCAACTTCCTTTTGGAACTTACCACAGCCGCTTTACAGTTCTCTGAACTTACTGACTGATGAGTCGGCCACAATAATATAACTATATTATAATATATATATATATATATATATATATATATATATATATATATATATATATATATATATATATATATATATAAAAAATATAATAAATTTATTTTCCTTAATCCGCACTATTTTGATCAAAGAATACAGCAGGGCAAGCATGGCAGCAGACATTTTGATTCAAGAGAAAATTAGCCAGAATTCCGTGCACTGGGGGTCTGAGGGCTCTAGAGGACCTGGTGTGAACAGAAAGAGGACTGAGGCCCCATCAAAGCTTAACTGGACCAGAAAGAGAACCCAGTCCTCTTTGTAATAAATTCACAGTGTGAACACAAAAAGAACTGAGTTCTTTTTCTGTTGGTCCACTTTTTGGTCCACTTAAAGAGGACCGAGTCTGGTTCCTTTAAAGGGGACCAGGTGTGAAAACACCCTTAGCTTCGAAACCACAAAATGCAACTTTGATGGGAAAAATATATATAATAAACTGCTTACCTCTGTTCACGTCGAAAGAAGGAGGAAAGTTTTGCTTGTTTTGACATGGCTAATTATTAACACGAGGAAATGCTTGTAATTCGCAACTAAAAAGACTGCAGCTACACTGGCAGCTTGATCATGCTTTCTAGTGCGATTGTGTTGCACAGAACGGTGTCAGTCCTGCGCGCCTTAGCTCATGCACCTGAAGGTGTGCCTAACGAGCTCCGGCACGCGCGACGTTAACAAAGAACACCTGTCTTTTTAATCAATGAACTATGTTTGGGCTATTTAAGAACATGCAAACTGCACACAGAAAGGCCCTCACCGGCCGCTGGGCTCGAACCCAGGACCTTCTTGCTGTGAGGCGACAGTGCTAACCACTACACCACCGTGCCGCCCAGTGCTGAAATATTGTGTATTTTTGAAAGTGCTAGTGATCTCAGCTTTTCTCACTGTTCTCCAGGGCAACTTTAAAGAGTCTTACATGGCTGCGTTTTACGATTACTTCAACGAGCAGAAGTATGCAGATGCCGTGAAAAATGTGAGTTGCTTATTTGTGTTTTCTAACTTGTGATATATATATATATATATATATTTTTTTTTTAAATTCAAAGTAACATGGATTTTTCTTTTGAGTCTTATGGTGCATGTCCACTTGCCACGCCACATCCTGCTCATTTCGGTGTGTGAAGCTCTGCTGTGTCAGCGCAGTGCATGACAACTGGCTCTTTCATTTAGACTATGACATTACTTTAAATAAAATAGCAATTTTGTCCAGTTCAGTATTGTTTATTCCCAGGTCAGACGGCAGAAAGACGCATGCTGCGATCGGGTGGCGACCGATCGCAGGCGTTTTGCATCAAATCCTTCGTTGTGGTCAGACGTATTGCAAGACGCAGAGTTTTTAAGCTGAATCAACCAGTCGGAAGCAGACGCAGGTTGACGCAGCGCACAGAAAACCTTTAAAAAAAAAAATGAGGCCATAAGACTGCTCGCGGGTTGTTGCAAACTATTTGCAGGTGCAGTCTGCGTCTACCTGCGATGCATCGCAGCCATCTCTAAAGACTCGTCTTCCCCTGCGTCTACTACCTGCTTCAACCTGCGATTGGTCGTTCAAGCATTGCACGACCGCCTGCCTCTACATCCATCGACCTGCTATTTGCACCGATTGGAAGCGAATTGCAGCTGAAATGCGAATAGATCGTGATCCACTTGCGTCAGCCTGCCTCTGCTAACGACCCTCTGCAACACTCTGCCGTTATCTGCGTCAGTGCAAGACCAGTCTTGCACTGCGTCTACCTGCGATTTTGTTATCGCAGGTAGACGCAAGTAGTTGAAAACTAGTTGCAGCCTGCCGTCTGACCTGGGCATTACTTGACTTCCATAGAAACAACCCACTCATAACCAAACCTGTGTAATTGTCAGAGAGAGAGAGAGAGAGATGTGGCAACAAAATGTAAAAGCGGACACGTCCTGTTAACTCCTCTTCACATTTTTTGCCATTTTCCTTCTATTTTAAACCCCAGCTTTAATAAAGCACACTTATCCAGTCTGCATTATTTTCTGTGGATGAACCCATAGGTGTTTAACAAATGCTGCTGGTTCCATTCCTTCTGATGTTTTGTGCTTGTGTGCAGTTTCTCGATCTGATTTCATCGTCTGGGAGGTGGGACCAGAAGAGCATCGAGACGCCGATCATGTTAAAAGAAGGGTAAGCAAGCAGCGATACTGTGCTGTATTATCTACCATCTTGTGAATGGCTAACCCAAAGATGAATTAATGCATGCCGTAAATGAAAACCTTGTATCTTTTGCAAGTTGGAAACTCGCAGCTTAGCTCAACTTAAGTATTAACAGCAGAGCCAATGGAAAGGATACGTGTGTGTATCTCTAATCTGTCTGTCAGATTCAGGTCCTGGCGGCCACAGCTCTTTAGAGATATGTTTTCTCTTCCACCATATGACATTTTAGTCCTTGATGAGTTGAATTATGTGTGTTAAATGAGGTATAATATTAACTAAGCTCTGCAGTGATGTGACCCTTTAGGACTAGGGTCTGACTCCTCTGGCCTTTAAGACACATTCAGGTGTCTTTTTTTCTTGTATTTCTCTGCTGGGCACAGGAGCGTTAAACTGACTAATAAGAGGGTTGATGGGAAGGGTTCTTGCAGGTAAGCTGCACCCGATTGGCCGCTTCTCTGAGCCTCACAGCCCTTTCCACTTCCCTGATACGTGTAAATTGTATAGACAATTATCAGGGAAGTGCCGAACCGAATAAAATGCCAAAGTAAATGCAGACGAAAGCTCCTGCCATTGTTCTTTTGTGTTGTGTGTTTTGTGGCCAAAGACATTATCAGAAGAGGAGACGGTCCACTCATTGCAAGCCATCCTGGCAATGTATTTTCAGCCATACAAGACCTATCTGACTAGACGAGAAGAGGCCTACAAACTTTTCAGGATAGCCATACTGATGCTTCTAACAGGCGTGTAAGGCTTCACCCAATTCACATTTCGATTCAATTCATGATATTGGGTTTCGCGATTTGATTTTCCCACGATATTTTTTGAAAAAAGTTAAAGGAAGGAAATTTTATAACCAAAAAAAGCAGCATTTATTTTCATGTTCCTGATCAACTTGAATATTCCTTTTGTTAAATTAAAAAAAAAACACTTTAATTCTTTAAAAAATTAAGGAGATTACTGAAATGACTGGAATTGGGTTAAGAACTGCCAACGCATTATTAAACCCTGAAGGATAGTAGTGAACCATCAACTTTGTTGAAAAAATATGGTTGGAAAAAGTCTTGACTGACTGTTAAACACTTGTTGAAATCAAAGCGTAAAAAAAAAAATCAACAGTAGAACTCATAACTGTAAAAGGATTTACTAGGAAGCATAAAGATTAGACTCTGGAGTAATGAAAGAAGGCCATGTGGCCTGATGAGTCCAGATTGACCCGACTCCTGAGTGATGGGCGTGTCAGGGTAAGAAGGGAAGCGCATGAAGCGATGCATCCATCCTGTATAGACCCTTTTCAGTCACGTGGCCTTCGTAAATGCGACCGCCATTTTGGACATGAAGAAATAACGGTTTATGGCACAGACCCTTTCGGTTCTCGCTCATCTAGCTGCTAGAATGACTGCTTAGACTGCAACAATATTACCTAACACACATTTAAGTATCCGTCGTAAAGACGTGAAACTCGTCGAGTGACGAGCGTGTTCATTGATAAGCTAACACAATCTAAAAGTAGACATACCATCACACTGCCCTGGCGCTGTGTACAGTTTACCTTCTATGGTTTGTGCACTCACTATTTGCCATTACTTTCTCCAACCCAGTGTTCGAACTATGCCGATATTTTCGGGGGGTCCCTTTTTTTCCCTGGGGGGGGGCTTGCGCTTGTCTCAGAGCGCGGATCTCCAAACACATGAGAAGCCTATCTTACGCACATATCACGCGGACTCCACACCTCCACACGCATCACGTCTGAAGTCATAACTCATCAGGGGAAATCGTGTCCGCATTGGCATGTTCAAAAAACAACCTCGCGTCAACAATGATGCCACACGCAAGAAAAAAAAAAAACAGTCAGGCTACTCAACACATCTGATCCACAGCAGCACCAAAGCATCACTGGAAATCATGTCAACAACCAATCTTCCATTTCAACACGCGTCAACAAACAAATGGCACCACAAACATGAACAAATCGGTCAGGCTACCGATTCCAAACCCACAGCAGACGAATAATTAAATGCATCTTACCTTAAAGCAGAATCGACCACAAAGGAAGTCTGTTGGCACACTTCCTTTCTACTAGTTTGTGTCCCCAACCTGGCAGCAGCAGTCGTTGTCATATCGGTTTATTTTATCTTTGATGTAAACACAACACTTCGGATATGCAAATGCTTCCCGTTACACACGATTGCTATGTCAATAAGCATCATTTTGCCAATATTTTAGAGACCATCCATCTTCTCCGTCGGTCAGCATCTGTCGGGATCCGATAAAATGATAAATCTTGCCTTGTGTGTTGATGGTTACTACATCCAGGTGCACAACAATATAATGGCATGATGGAAGTCTTGCTGAAAGTAAAAACTTTCTCTGATGGCTATATTCCTTTCGATGCTTCGCCGTCATTCCTCGTTGTTGGCTGTGGTAGACTACTGGTAGTTCATGTCCAAAATGGCGGCCGCGTTTGTCGTGACGTCACGTGAAAAGGGTCTATAGTGGCCCCTGTACAAGCCTCTGGAGGCAGCGTTATGATCTGGGGTTGATTGAGTCAGCTTGAGGCTCAGGAACGTTATGGGGCAATAAAATGGAGTCAGCTGACGACCTGAATGACCAGATTATCACATCAATGGTTTTTTTTCTTCCTTGATGGCACGGGAATAAAATTAGGGCTCAGATTATGAAAGAGTGGTTCAGGGAGCATTTTCACACATGAATTGGCCTCCACAGAGTCCCGACCTTAACCCCTTTTCAAAGTCTTTGGGATGTGCTGGAGAAGAGTTTACGCAGTGGTTCGACTCTCCCATCCTCAACACAAGATCTCGGTGAAAAGTTCAGGCAACTCTGGACTGAAATAAACGTTGTGATTTTGCATAAGGTGAATGTGCGCCATAATCAAAGCCCAAAGCGGTATATTTGTGTGTGCAACTTTTTGTGGTCGGGCAGTGTATATGGCCTGAAAATGCAAACACGTTGTATTTCAGCAAAACTAAAACTTTATTCTTTTTGTTGTGTTAGTGGTCATCTCTGATGTCACAATAAATAAAACTAAGCAGTTATATTTGTGTAAAATCCTGTAATATTGCTCTGCCTTGTCAGTCATCGTGTTTCTTTGACTCCTGCCGGTGTTACGGTTCAACTGGCTTCAGCTTATAAACAAACGCCCATGCACAGCTGTCCCTGAGTGGAGCTCGTAGCACGACTTGTACTTACATCAGTGGCGTGAAATAGTGTATTACACTCCACAACTGTAGGGGGAGCGCGAGAGCAAAAAATATCAATTCTCACATAATGCAGCTTGGCTTTAATAACCAACAGTAAAGGTTGGGCGATTTGCTCTAAGACAACGAGGGAGGCTCAGCCTCCTCTAAAAATTCTGGATCTGAAATAGCAATGTTATAACATTGCTATTTCAGATCCAGAATCATAGAAATATATGTGCTCAACCCAACTACAGTGCGAAATCATTCCATTATAACTTTCCCCAGTTCGCCTAATGTGTGCGTGAGTTTTTCCCCTTCGTGACAGCGCGATGCAGCCCAGCCTCAGTGGACTTCAATGGCATTTGGGAGCTCTGCGCTTTCAATATCAAAATGCAAGACGATTATTGGACAAATACTGCGAAAATGCCCGCCCACGGAGTCCCACAGACTCCCAGCCTCAGTGGACTTCAATGGCATTTGGGAGCTATGCGCTTTTCAATATCAAAATGCAAGACAGTTATTGGACAAATACTGCGAAAACGCCCGCCCACGGACTCCGAGCCTCACAGTGGGAGGGACATGGCAGTTTCCGCAAGGAGACTGGTGATTGGTGAAAGCGGCCGGATATTTTCAGGCAGCGGTGAATTTCAGTTCAGTCCCATGCGGATTCGCAAGTGCTGTGGTGTATTGTAAGAGATCAGCTTACATTTCGATTTCATTCATTACATACGGTTTCTACCAGCTTTTTTAGTTTGTATATATTTTCATTGTAAATAAAGTGTAAATATAGTGTTGTCAAGTTTGCTATCTTAGTTCCAGAAATTTCGTTTATTTGAGTGACTGAACTTGAACTTGAGGGGGCTAGTCAGCTAGCAAGAAAGCTGCGCACGGATGCCAAGCATTGCTGATTTAATTTTGGCGAAGCCATTTGCCAGTCTTCCTTTCGAGGATAAAATTAAAGAGCAGGGTAGACCAACGCCTCAAATTGACTTGGTGAAAAAGGTAGGGAATAATACTCGTTCCTTTCAGCTCTCCTGCTACGAGAAAGTGAATTGGCTAACAGCAAGTGACCCACATGAACAACAGTAAATAGGCTACTTTAGTAATATGTCATGGATGGACCAAAAATATAGAATCTATTTAAAATGTTTATGCTGAGTATATTATATTGGAATATATATTTCTCTGGATATGAATTAAACACAGCTACAATTTGGAAAACATTTTTAAACAAAAACACAGCCGAGAACATTTCACACTACAGACCTGGATTAAAAGTGAAGGGTTATCAAAATTGTCAATAAAACATTTCTCAGTCAAAATAAGTAAAATATAGGGAAAGTGTCATTGAATGAAATGTGTGGCACCCAGCTCTATGTTTGGCTCCCCAAGGTCAGTGCTTGTGCCTATTCCAGAACACTCTGCTGTTACTGCTGAGGTTCCTGACAAAGAGCTGCTTTCAATAGTGATCAATTTTTAAACAACATGCCACAATTTTATAATATAAAATGTTAAAATATACCCCTCCCCCCCAACACCACCATCATGTATATTGGACAGTAGGCTAATGGGCCAAAAGAACCTGTTATTAGTTTGTGACCCTGCCAACAATCAGCCAGATCAGAGGCAAGAGTATGGGCAAAATTGATGTTTTTTCTTTTTTCTTTTAAAATCTGGAAATATCGTAACCAACCAGCCTCCCCTGTTTGAAAGACTACCAGCCGCCACTGATAATAGCCTATTAACTAAAATGTTCCTTTTATTAAAAATGAAAAATGTTAATAACAAATCGGCCTTTTCTTAATAACCTTTTATGAACATTTGTACGACCTGCATTTGCTTCTCTCTCTCTTTTTTTTTTTTTTTTTTTAGATTTCAGCAGTCTCATCTCATCTCATTATCTCTAGCCGCTTTATCCTGTTCTACAGGGTCGCAGGCAAGCTGGAGCCTATCCCAGCTGACTACGGGCGAAAGGCGGGGTACACCCTGGACAAGTCGCCAGGTCATCACAGGGCTGACACATAGACACAGACAACCATTCACACTCACATTCACACCTACGGTCAATTTAGAGTCACCAGTTAACCTAACCTACATGTCTTTGGACTGTGGGGGAAACCGGAGCACCCGGAGGAAACCCACGTGGACACGGGGAGAACATGCAAACTCCGCACAGAAAGGCCCTCGCCGGCCACGGGGCTCGAACCCGGACCTTCTTGCTGTGAGGCGACAGCACTAACCACTACACCACCGTACTGCCGATTTCAGCAGTCATTATTGTGTATTTATTGTATGTTATTGCACCCTCTGCTGTCTAAACAACATGGTTACAGCTCGGAAAAACTAAGATGACACAGCTTGATAATAATCACAGTTCATTTTTTTTTCATCAATTCGTATTGTCATAAATTTGTATCATGGTTTATGGTTACACGATCTATCATTACATGCCTAGTTTCCAGAGGTGGACAGAGTATCCAACTTCATTACTTAAGTCAAAGTACAGATCCCACTGATCAAATGTTACTCCGATACAAGTGAAAGTTGTCCAGTCAAATTTTTACTTAAGTACTGAAGTACTTGCTTTTAAAAATATTTAAGTATTAAAAGTACATTTTCTGTCAACGCATTGTTGTATTATTGCCACAACGCTTACAAACTTAATGCCGTTACCAAAGACAGAAATGTGAATTCACAAAATGAACGCATGCTCTGCATCATGGTGGTTTAACGTTAAGCTAGCTAGTCAGTGAAGCTCCACCTGACATGCTAGCAAACTCTTTTCAAACTCGAAATCATATTGGGTAGCTAACGCTACTAGAAAAGAAACATTTCTACATTCTGTTTATTTGGCAAGATTATGCTAAACATATTTCTGAAAGGACTTCAGATAAGTTAACGTTATTCATGTTAGCATAACTGTTTTTACATGCTAACTAACAGTGTTCAAGTTAACTAGCTATGTGTTAACGTTAGCCGTGGACAAGGCGACAAGGCAACTTGGCGGGCAAATCCATAGAAAGTCATTTGACTAACCAGACTGCATAGCTATTGCAACGTTATCGCTAGCTCTAAAAGCACAGACAACTTCGTTACAAGCTTTCTCTTGGAATAAAACGTTTATATCCCTCAATATGCTTCCGCAGGTTGGATGGCGAGTTTTTGTAGGCCGTGATGTGGTTCATTTTTGGCAAACAAAGCAAACATTTAAAACGAAACGAATCTTTAATCCTTTCAGAAAACTGAAACATGGGTTCTGGGTAAAGCCATGAGTGCGTTCATTCCCCAGAAGAACCGCCTCCTTCCATTCTGCCATCAACTGATCGTGTTAAATAACGCTGCTGAGAAATCACTGAACTTGATTTTATACAGTCTATGGACGTGACGTGACCCGAGTGATTACTGATCGGCTGTCTCAGGGTCACCTGCGAAAAAACCATCACATTTTAGAAAAGAAAAAAAATCCACTTTCAAAGCTGCTTCATAGTAACGAGGAGCTTGATAGAAATGTAGTGGAGTGAAAAGTACGATGTTTGTCTTTCAAATGTAGTGAAGTTAAAGTCATATGTTTCCAAAAAAAAAATATTCAAGTAAAGTACAGATACTCAAAGTGTACTTAAGTACAGTACTCAAGTAAATGTACTTCGTTACTGTCCACCTCTGCTTAGTTTCTAATGCAGCTTTCAAATCACTGTTTGAGGCCAAGTTTACATTAGACCGTATCTGTCTCATTTTCTTCGCGGATGCACTGTCCGTTTACATTAAAACGCCGGGAAACAGGAATCCGCCAGGGTCCACGTATTCAATCTAGATCGTGTCTGGTCCGGTGCTGTGTAAACATTGAGGATACGCGGATACACTGTGCTGAGCTCTAGCTGGTGTCGTCATTGGACAACGTCACTGTGACATCCACCTTCCTGATTCGCTGGCGTTGGTCATGTGACGCAACTGCTGAAAAACGGCGCGGACTTCCGCCTTGTATCACCTTTCATTAAAGAGTATAAAAGTATGAAAATACTGCAAATACTGATGCAAATACTGCCCATTGTGTAGTTATGATTGTCTTTAGGCTTGCCATCCTTCCACTTGCAAGTGGTAAGTGATATGCGCTGAGATCACACACACAGCGGCTCAGTCCCGAATCACTGCTCGTGCACTTCACTCACGCGCTCTGTGAGCTGCGCGGGGCCGGAGTGCGCACCCTCCAGAGGGCACTCGCTGTTCAGGGCGGCGTGATTTGGAGCGCAGGATGCCTGCGGAGCCGAGCGTATCCGTGTATTGGTGTTGCTGTGTGCACACGAATCATGTATTGGTGTTGCTGTGTGCACACTAATCGTTTTAAAAACGTTAATCTGATGATCCGCTGATACGGTCTAATGTAAACCCCACCTAAATCTGGTTAGAACGATATAAGTAATTAGCAGTCTTTGGCTCAGGCCAAGTTTACATTAGACTGTAGACATAGATCCGCTGATACGGTCTAATGTAAACCCCACCTCAGACAGAACTAAATACGATGTTCCACCTGTTATGGGTGTGAATACCTACACAAAAGGGAGGTGTGTGTGTGTGTGCTAGTTTTCATGATATTAACTTTCTGTACGGCTGTTTTTATGGGAACAGAGACCTCCAACTAAGAGAACATCAAATCTCAAATGGCTTCTGACTGCCTACGTGTGCATTGTGGAGGACAGGGATTGTCAACTGGTGGACTGCAGTCTGGCTGCGGACTCGGCAAAGTATTTCAGCAGAATAAAACAAATACTTAATACAACCCCGATTCCGAAAAAGTTGGGATGCTGTGTTAACTGTAAATAAAAACAGAATATGAAGAGTTACAAATCTTGGAAATCCTATATTTCATTGAAAATAGTCCAAAGACAAAACATCAGATGTTGAAACTAAGAAATTTTATTGTTGGGTTTTTTTTTTAATAAATGCTTATTTTGAATTTGATGGCAGCATATTGCTCTGAAATGTGTATACAATATATCATTCAGCATTAATGATGCCTTCCCAGATATATATAAGCTGCCCATGTCATGTGCACTAATGCACCCTCATACCATCACAGTTGCTGGCTGTTGAACTGTGCACTGATGACAAGCCGGATAGTCCCTCTCCTCTTTAGTCTGGAGGACGTGGTGTTCATGATTTCTGGAAAAAATTTCTACTTTTGATTCGTCAGACCTCGGGACAGTTTTCCACTTCGCCTCAGTCCATCGTAAAAGAGCTCGGGTCCAGAGAAGGTGGCGCTGTTTCCGGATATTGTTTATATCTGGCTTTAACTTGCATTTGCGGATGCAGTAATGATTTTCACAGATGATGGTTTTCTGAAGTGTTCCTGAGCCCATACAGTGATTTCCACTACAGACACGTGTCTGCTTTGAATGCAGTGTCGCCTGAGGGCCTGAAGATCACAGGCAGCCAATGTCAGTTCTCAGCCTTGTCTCTTGCATACAGAGATTTCTCCAGATTCTCTGAATCTTTTAATGATATTATGGACCATAGATGATGTGATCCCCAAATTCTTTGCAATTTTACACTGAGAAATGTTATTCTTAAATTGTTGCACTGTTTGCCCACGCAGTCTTTCACAGAGCAGTGAACCCCTCCCCATCTTTACTTCTGAGAGACTCAACCTCTCTGGGATGCTCTTTTAGTACCCAATCATCTTACTGACCTGTTGACAATTAGCCAAATTTAGTTATTGTTTTTTTCGAATGACAAGTTTTTCAGTCTTTTGTTGCCCCGTCCCAACTTTTCTGAAACGTGTTGCTGATATCAAATTCAAAATGAGCATATATTTTTCAGAAAACAATAAAAAAAATTCCCAGTTTCAACATTTCATATGTTGTCTTTGTACTGTTTTCAATGAAATACAGGAATTATAAGATTTGCAAAACTTCACATTCTGTTTTTATTTGTTTTACACTGTGTCCCAACTTTTTTGGAATTGGGGTTGTCTATGAAATTGTAGGAAAGAAATAATTGGTTGGATAAAGAAATAACGTGGCATATCCAATCACATGCATTTATGTAAATAATTTAGCTGAAGGAAGCTCATCAGACCAGAGAGAGGTCTACAGGTTTAGATACATTTAGTCAGAAAGGGAAGAGTTTAAGGGCGGCACGGTGGTGTAGTGGTTAGCGCTGTCGCCTCACAGCAAGAAGGTCCTGGGTTCAAGCCCCGTGGCCGGCGAGGGCCTTTCTGTGTGGAGTTTGCATGTTCTCCCCGTGTCCGCGTGGGTTTCCTCCGGGTGCTCCGGTTTCCCCCACAGTCCAAAGACATGCAGGTTAGGTTAACTGGTGACTCTAAATTGACCGTAGGTGTGAGTGTGAATGGTTGTCTGTGTCTATGTGTCAGCCCTGTGATGACCTGGCGACTTGTCCAGGGTGTACCCCGCCTTTCGCCCATAGTCAGCTGGGATAGGCTCCAGCTTGCCTGCGACCCTGTAGAAGGATAAAGCGGCTAGAGATGATGAGATGAGGGAAGAGTTTAAAAAAAAAAACAAATTTAAAAAACATTTTGAATTGGCATACTTTTATACGTAATTTAATTATTAGTGTTTATGCATTAGTATGTGACTGTCGTCACCATTCACTGATGTTAGATGCTTATCCGGATCTTTGTTAGCAATGAGTTTTATGTGGGGCGGCACGGTGGTGTAGTGGTTAGCGCTGTCGCCTCACAGCAAGAAGGTCCTGGGTTCGAGCCCCGGGGCCGGCAAGGGCCTTTCTGTGTGGAGTTTGCATGTTCTCCCCGTGTCCGCGTGGGTTTCCTCCGGGTGCTCCGGTTTCCCCCACAGTCCAAAGACATGCAGGTTAGGTTAACTGGTGACTCTAAATTGACCGTAGGTGTGAATGTGAGTGTGAATGGTTGTCTGTGTCTATGTGTCAGCCCTGTGATGACCTGGCGACTTGTGCAGGGTGTACCCCGCCTTTCGCCCGTAGTCAGCTGGGATAGGCTCCAGCTTGCCTGCGACCCTGTAGAAGGATAAAGCGGCTAGAGATAATGAGATGAGAATGGGATGAGTTTTATGTGACTGGACATTTACATACTGCAGTTTAGTTAAATACGCCTGACATAATGGTCATAGGAGGCCATTTAGGATTCACCCTACAGCAAGATTTGTTAGCTGTTCTTCATTTTATGGTTTATTTGTCTCATAAATATGTATCTAAGCAGTGCCTGAGCTAAATCTCTTTAAGTATCATCCTAACGTCTAGTTAAGAAAAGATTTATATTCTTGAGATCACTGAAGCATGGCATCAGTGGTATGAGAGCTTTCGTAATAATAGTCAACACCAAGTCAGTACTGTGGCGGAGACAGGAGCACTGTGTTAATGAATCTGATAGGTCTGGCTTTATCTAACTTATACCTGATTGGCTTCCATAATCCAATGATCATGCAGAGCTTCGTGCACAACCCCAGTCATATTTCAACCCGTGAACTGTGTCCTCTCTTGATAATGTCTCTGGTTGTGGCCTCTCAGTGTTCTTTGATAGCACCACCTCCCCTTGGTTGTCATAGAGGCTGGACATGGCATGGTCCAAGCACAGACATGTTCTACAAGTTAGTTAGAATGAAGTCTGTGAGTCTGTTTAGCTACCGTACAACATGCAGTATGCTGCGACCTGGTGTGCCATTTCAGTGTGCTTGAAATTCACACAGCCATTTACTTTAATCTGTGGTATTTTTTGTCATCACTGCTTTTCAGTCATTCAGTAAGCATCAGAACAATGATTTTAGGTGTAAAGTCTGTGCAAGTGTTCGTAACAGTAAGCATTTAGGTTTAAAAAGCATGTCAGAAGACATTACGAAATCAACTTACACCTGTAAGTAATGCTTGTGACGCAGAAAACGTCTAATAGTTTAATAGTTTTAACACACTCTGAGCTTAACGTGTGCTGTTTTGTCTTTTCTGTCTTTTCCTTCATACATTGGCTGACGGCCAGATTTATGATCAAAAGAGCGCAAGGGAGGAATCGATTTGGCATGAAGAACTTTAAGAAGAGGTGGTTCCGGCTCACGAATCATGAGTTCACTTACCATAAAACCAAAGGTAATGCAGAAGTTACTCTGACTCTGACCATGTTAGGCACCTATTCATACACTACCGTTCAAAAGTTTGGGGTCACTTTGAAATATCCTTATTTTTGAAAGAAAAGCACTGTTCTTTTCAATGAAGATCACTTTAAACTAATCAGAAATCCACTCTATACATTGCTAATGTGGTAAATGACTATTCTAGCTGCAAATGTCTGGTTTTTGGTGCAATATCTCCATAGGTGTATAGAGGCCCATTTCCAGCAACTGTCCAGGGATGAGAATTTTCCGCCGATTGGCGGATTTCCGACTTTTTCAGACCAAAATGATCGTTTTTGAGATCGATGTAAATCCGTTGAGAAATTTTTTTTTTTTTTTTTTTTTTGGGGGGGGGGGGTACGATTAACGATCTGTGGTCACCTTATAACGCAGACATCCCAAGTCTCCCGGAAGTTCCGGGAGTCTCCTGCATATTGATAGAAGCGACCAAGAGCATGCGCGCGCAATATTAAGGTCTGCATCACGCATCTTAGAATGTGCGCGCATGAGGGGATGCGCGAGGGAGACTGTGTGCAGTGTTGCCAGATACTGCTGACATTTTCCAGCCCAAAATATGTTCAAAACCCGCCAAAATGCACTTAAAAGCACCCAATCTGGCAACACTGCCTGTGTGCCTGTTCATGTAGCGCATGCCAGACAAAGAGCATCCTGATTGGGTTACTCAGCAAAATAAGCCAATCAGCTTTCAGTGTGGGCGGGCTTTTATCTCTTTTCTCGAGGACCGGAGTTTGAGTCAGTGCAGCCTATAGGATCGGCATGACAGAGAGAGAGCGCGCGCCCCAAAAATATATCAATTACATGTCATATACAAGTGTGTATCTTTTATAAATGGGGTTAACTTATCTAATGTAGCATGTTGGGGAGAATCATAGTATCATATCTATATTTCTGATAAAATTTTAGGTATGATAGCATGTATAACTCTCCTACTTATTGCCCATTTCATGGGGAGAATTGCTGGCATGTGCCGCGCGGGAGCGTCTGCCCAAATTTTTTAGGCCGAGATGAACTTATAGTTTTTGATTTAAAAAAAAATTTCCAGTATGTAATGCCCATTGTACATGCCTGTTCTTTAATTCAAAATCACCATCTCGATCTTCAGATTGACCATATGGTATCTGTATTACATTACACAGCATCCTGTCCAGATAAAACCTAGTTAGTACACACAACAGTTGAAAGGGAAGTGATGAGTGATGTTGAATGTTGCCTGCTTAATATGCAAGACCTCCTGCTACCATGATAACATCAGAAGAAAGCTTCAGAGAATTATATGATAGAACTTTTTTCTGGTTTGCACTTCATTGTAAAGGATTAGAGTATTCAAAGATGAATCACAAAAATGCAGAAATATAATACTGTAGAGCTCGTTTATATTAAAAGGTGCATTGATTTTTTGAAATCATCAAATGTGAATTGATTAAAAACAAGTCTCTTGTACCATATTAATCATTTTCACCTGGGAGTCCACCAAGAAGGGGAATTTATTTCCAAATACATTGCAAATTTTTGCTGATAAAATTAATGGTTTTGGGGTTAAAAAAAAAAATAGCCAAAAATAATTAGACCCATGCCCCCCCCCAGTTTTTTCAGACTTTTAAAATATTTTTCATTCTCATCCCTGACTCTCACTCCAGTGTTCTAATGGTACAATGTGTTTGCTCATTGCCTCAGAAGGCTAATGGATGATTAGAAAACCCTTGTACAATCATGTTAGCACAGCTGAAAACAGTTGAGCTCTTTAGAGAAGCTATAAAACTGACCTTCCTTTGAGCAGATTGAGTTTCTGGAGCATCACATTTGTGGGGTCGATTAAATGCTCAAAATGGCCAGAAAAATGTCTTGACTATATTTTCGATTCATTTTACAACTTATGGTGGGAAATAAAAGTGTGACTTTTCATGGAAAACACAAAATTGTCTGGGTGACCCCAAACTTTTGAACGGTAGTGTATGTGGTGTTGGTGGTTTATGCACATAGTCCAACATACTCATTTTTAAAATGTTCATATACAGTATGAAAGTGTGGGTAGTTGCCACGACAGAAATGTAAATCTGGGTTTGTGGAAATCTTTGTATTGTGTTTGAATTGACTCAGGTTTCAGTTTTTTGCGTTGATCCTTGTGTAAAGGTGAAGGAGCTTTGTGTCGAATCCCTATTGAGAACATCTTGGCCGTGGAGAGATTAGAGGAGGAGTCTTTCAAGATGAAGAATGTAAGACGCAATGCTGCACACACATACACGTACTGTACTGTACACCTAAGAAAGCTCATTACACCCTGCAGCTCTTTAAAGCACTGCGTGACCAAACGTACCAGCTACTGTACAGTTCACAATGGCAATGACATTCACACTTTAGTAGACAGTTTTTGGGGTTTTTTTATCCCCCACTGGCTGAAAGGCCTGAAGGGGGATTATGTCGTGGCGATTTCCGTCCGTCTGTCCGTCCCGGGAAGGGTGCTCACCTTCTGAAATCAACTCCTCTCACAATTTGTGGAGGAATTTCACCAAACTTGGCAAAAGGCCTTGTTATATGTCGGTAGTGCGCATATTGTAATTCCGTTAAATTCGGTCGCATTTTACCAGAGTTACAGTCCTTGATTTAACAACCTTGTACTTTGACAATTTCATGAAGGTGTGCTCGCCTTCTGACATCAACTCCTCTTACAATTTTTGGACGAATTTCTCGAAGCGTGGCAAAAGGCCTTGTTATATGACCATAATACGCATATTGCGATTTAATTTCGTTTGTGAAAATTTTACCAGAGTTTTGACCCTTGATTAAATAACTTGTACTTTGACAATTTCATGAGGGTGTACGTTCTTTTGAAATCACCTCCTCTCACAATTTGTGGAGGAATTTCACCAAACTTGGCAAAAGGCTTTGTTATATGACCGTTATACGCAGATTGAAATTTCGTTTAATTTGGGCAGATTTTACCAGTTATGCCCTCGATTATTAACAAACTTTGGCAATTTCATCAAGGTGTGCTTGCTTTCTGAAATCAACTTCCCTCACAATTTTTGGAGGAATTTCATGTAATTCGGCAAAAAGTTTTTCTCCCCCACTGGCTGAAAGGCCCAAAGGGGGATTATGTCGTGGCGATGTCTGTCTGTCTGTCCCGGGAAGGGTACTCACCTTCTGAAATCAAGTCCTCTCCCAATTTTTGGAGGAATTTCACGAAACTTGCAGGATTCTATGTCGGTAATACGCATATTACAATTTTGTTCAATTCAGTGGCATTTTATCAGAGTTATGGCCGAGTTGCCAGCTGGGATATTGTGCTCTCAGAGCACTCTTGTCTTCTTTTCACATTGACATACACATGAATTTATGACAAAAGCAAAAAAAAAAAATTGTAAGCAGAACCAAAGTGAGTCTGTGAGATTTCAGTGTTATCCAGTACATTTGCTGATTTGTCTGTCCAGTAGATATACGAATTAATGAATTCTGGAGACAATAGAAAAATAAAATAAACTCGGTTCCACAGACGACATAAACACTTTGTGACCTTTTTGCTTCTGCTTTTATATTTTCGCTTTCCAGATGTTCCAGGTAATCCAACCAGAGCGGGCGCTATACATTCAAGCCAACAACTGTGTAGAAGCGCGGGACTGGATCGACATCCTCACTAAAGTTAGCCAGTGTAACCGCAAGCGCCTGAGCACCTACCACCCTTCAGCCTACCTCAACGGCCACTGGCTGTGCTGCAAACAGGCCATCGACTCTGCTCCAGGCTGCACACCCTGCACCGGGTCAGTCAAATACTTGTTTATTATTATTATTATTATTGTGGTAATGCCAAGAAAGGCTTTTATATTTCCTAGATTATTGCACCATTGTACTGAAACACATTATAATTGACTGTTCAGTGCTTAGTCCAGTTGATGTCCTGGTGGATTGCAGGCTGTGGAGCATATTTTTGTGCAAGATGTATTAAACATATTACAAGATTCACCAAATTGTAAATGTTGAAACAGCTCACGGACAGGGCAAGGATAAGGGTCAATGGAACTGTTGCTCTACATTGCATTTAAGGTGTACGCCTTCCCTTCTCTCCACCCACCTGTCAAAATGTTTCAGTTTATTATAGGGGTATAACGATACGCTCCAGTCAATTCAATTCAGTTCAGTTCATGATACTGGATTCATAGTTCGATTCAATTTGATGCTCAGAATATACAGTACCAGTCAAAAGTTTGGACACACCTTCTAATTCAATAGTTTTTCTTTATTTTTATTAATTAAAAGACACGTCATGTCTTAAAGTAATGATGGACGTCGTTTCTCTTTACTTAGCTGAGCGGTTCTTGACGTAATATGGATTACTACAGTTGTGGAATAGGACTACTGTATTTTTATTATTTACTATTTACCGTTTGATCTCAAACGCATTAATAAGGTAAGAAATTGCACTAATTACCTTTTGACGAGACACCTGTTAATTGAAAAGCATTCCAGGCGACTTCCTCGTGAAGCTGGTTAAGATAATGCCGATAGTGTGCAAAGCATCATCAAGGTAAACGCTGGCTACTTTGAAGAATCAAAAATATGAAACATTTTGGTTTTTAACACTTTTTTGTTTACCGCGTAATTCCATTTTATTTTTTCGCGGTCCAGTTTCCATCAAATCGTGCGTTCTGATTGGCTTGCGAGCGGTCTGGAATCCTACGATACGGACCCTGGTTCTTTGGCGACTCGCTCGTTCACAACAACAACAAACATAGTAGCAATTTTTTGCAAAGGGCAGAAAATACAACAAGAAAAGACAACCTACAACCTCAATGTATTTGGGAAGTTCTGTCGAAACCTAAATGAAGGTTGAAAGGTGGAAGACATACAGTGGTGCTTGAAAGTTTGTGAACCCTTTAGAATTTTCTATATTTCTGCATAAATATGACCTAAAACAACATCAGATTTTCACACAAGTCCTAAAAGTAGATAAAAAAAGAATCCGGTTAAACAAATGAGACAAAAATATTATACTTGGTCATTTATTTATTGAGGAAAATGATCCAATATTACATATCTGTGAGTGGCAAAAGTATGTGAACCTTTGCTTTCAGTATCTGGTGTGACCCCCTTGTGCAGCAATAACTGCAACTAAACGTTTCCGGTAACTGTTGATCAGTCCTGCACACCGGCTTGGAGGAATTTTAGCCCATTCCTCCATACAGAACAGCTTCAACTCTGGGATGTTGGTGGGTTTCCTCACATGAACTGCTCGCTTCAGGTCCTTCCACGACATTTCCATTGGATTAAGGTCAGGACTTTGACTTGGCCATTCCAAAACATTAACTTTATTCTTCTTTAACCATTCTTTGGTAGAACGACTTGTGTGCTTAGGGTCGTTGTCTTGCTGCATGACCCACCTTCTCCTGAGATTCAGGTGGGGTTTACATTAGACCGTATCAGCGGATCATCAGATTAACGTTTTTAAAACAATTAGTGTGCACACAGCAACGCCAATACACGATTCGCCTGCACACAGCAACGCCAATACACGGATACGCTCGGCTCCGCAGGCATCCTGCGCTCCAAATCACTCCGCCCTGAACAGCGAGTGCCCTCTGGAGGGTGCGCACTCCGGCCCTGCACAGCTCACAGAGCGCGCGAGTGGAGTGCACGAGCAGTGATTTGGGACTGAGCCGCTGTGTGTGTGATCTCAGTGCATGTCGGGCATGCGCGTCACTTACCACTTGCAAGTGGAAGGATGGCAAGCCTAAAGACAATCATAACTACACAATGGGCAGTATTTGCATCAGTATTTGCAGTATTTTCATACTTTTATACTCTTTAATGAAAGGTGATACAAGGCGGAAGTCCGCGCCGTTTTTCAGCAGTCGCGTCACATGACCAACGCCAGCGAATCAGGAAGGTGGATGTCACAGTGACATTGTCCAATGACGACGCCAGCTAGAGCTCAGCACAGCGTATCCGCGTATCCACGTATTCTCAATGTTTACACAGCACCAGACCAGACACGATCTAGATTGAATACGTGGACGCTGGCGGATTCCCGTTTCCCGGCGTTTCCAGGCGTTTTAATGTAAACGGACAGTGCATCCGCGAAGAAAAAGAGACAGATACGGTCTAATGTAAACTTGGCCTCAGTTCATGGACAGATGTTCTGACATTTTCCTTTAGAATTCACTGGTAGAATTCAGAATTCATTGTTCCATCAATGATGGCAAGCTGTCCTGGCCCAGAGGCAGCAAAACAGGTCCAAACCATGATACTACCACCACCATGTTTCACAGATGGGATAAGGTTCTCATGCTGGAATGCAGTGTTTTTCCTTTCTCCAAACATAACGCTTCTCATTTCAACCAAAAAGTTCTATTTTGGTCTCATCCATCCACAAAACATTTTTCCAATAGCCTTCTGGCTTGTCCACGTGATCTTTAGCAAACTGCAGACGAGCAGCAATGTTCTTTTTGGAGAGCAGTGGCTTTCTCCTTGCAACCCTGCCATGCACATCATTGTTGTTAAGTGTTCTCCTGATGGTGGACTCATGAACATTAACATTGGCTAATGTGAGAGAGGCCTTCAGTTGCTTAGAAGTTACCCTGGGGTCCTTTGTGACCTCGCCGACTATTACACGCCTTGCTCTTGGAGTGATCTTTGTTGGTCGACCACTCCTGGGGAGGGTAATAATGGTCTTGAATTTCCTCCATTTGTACACAATCTGTTTGACTGTGGATTGGTGGAGTCCAAACTCTTTAGAGATGGTTTTGTAACCTTTTCCAGCCTGATGAGCATCAACAGCAGTTTTTCTGAGGTCCTCAGAAATCTCCTTTGTTCATGCCATGATGCACTTCCACAAACGTGTGTTGTGAAGATCAGACTTTGATAGATCCCTGTTCTTTAAATAAAACAGGGCGCCCACTCACACCTGATTGTCATCCCATTGATTGAAAACACCTGACTCTAATTTCACCTTCAAATTAACTGCTAATCCTAGAGGTTGACATACTTTTGCCACTCACAGATATGTAATATTGGATCATTTTCCTCAATAAATAAATGAACAAGTATAATATTTTTGTCTCATTTGTTTAACTGGGTTCTCTTTATCTACTTTTAGGACTTGTGTGAAAATCTGATGATGTTTTAGGTCATATTTATGCAGAAATATAGAAAATTCTAAAGGGTTCACAAACTTTCAAGCACCACTGTACCTGGCAAAGAACTAAACATGTTGCTGTGCAACTTTTTCATGTCCGCAACAAAGAAAAATGGCGAGGTGTACAAGCCGTCCTCGCTCACGTCTTGTAGCAGGTTTGTTCTAAATATGGTTTCCGTTTCGGGTGCTCTCATTTTCTGTTAGAATTTAGTAAAGAAAAAATAAATATATTATTTACCAGCTTAAGGTCGGTCCGTATCGTGAAATACCGTGACCTTGGCCTTGAATACTGACCTCGGCCCAGAGGCCTCGGTCAGTATTTTCAAGACCTTGGTCATGGTATTTCACGATACGGACCTCCCAGCTGGTAAATTCCAGATGTTATTTCATAGTTTTGATGTCTTCAGTATAGTCACAATACAGAAAAACCTATGAATGAGGAGAGTAGGGGTGTACAAACTTTAGACTGATACTACAAATAAAAAAATGAATACTGAAAACAAAACATACTACAGGTTCAGCATGTCTTAAAAATGCATAAATAAATGTATAAATCCTCCCAAACATTTGATTGAAGTCTCTGATACAGGGATAATGATCGACTGAAATCTGAGGCATCAATTTAACTGGAAACAGCTCAAACGTTGACAAAAATGCCCGTTTTTCACGACCTCTTTTCTTAGATCATGGTGGTGTGCTGCTGGTGTCATTTTCAAACTACTGAAGAACTCCTTATAACTATTATAATGTAAAGTATAACTGTATAACGCGTCTTGGTTGCTCCGGAGCTAATGGGCCCAGCGTACTCTCTATACAGTGTATCTGAACTCTGTGGGTTGCACAGATTGGGACCTCCGTCCAAACTGTGAAATTGCAATAGATGCATAATTAATACAATGCTGAATTTCACCATGAGAATCACACATTTCAATGATTCACGCCAGATTATTTTGTATTTGATAAATCGTGTCACAGTGCACTATTACAACCCAAGTTTGTTGGGGAAACTTTATTAGAAAATTGGTCAGAAGAGAAGTCATGATAGCTGGCCAAGATGTGTTTGTGGTTTCTCTGTGTTTTTGTTTTTCACACATGGTTATATTGGGTGAGAGTAAGTTACAGTGTCTTGCAAAAGTATTCATCCCCCTTGGTGTTTGTCCTGTTTTGTTGCATTACAAGCTGGAATTAAAATGGATTTTTGGAGGGTTAGCACCATTTGATTTACACAACATGCCTAACATTTTAAAGATGAACTTTTTTTTTGGTGACACAAACAATAATTAAGATGTGCATAGGTATTCACCCCCCACCCCAAGTCAATACTTTGTAGAGCCACCTTTTGCTGCAGTTACAGCTGCAAGTCTCTTGGGGTGTCTCTCTATTACTTTAGCACATCTAGCCACTGGGATTTTTGCCCATTCCTCAAGGCAAAACTGCTCCAACTCCTTCAAGTTAGATGGGTTGTGTTGGTGTACAGCAATCTTCAAGTTCTGCCACAGATTCTCAATTGGATTGAGGTCTGGGCTTTGACTAGGCCATTCCAAGACATTTAAATGTTTCCCTTTAAACCACTCCAGTGTAGCTTTAGCAGTATGTTCAGGGTCATGGTCCTGCTGGAATGTGAACCTTCGTCCCAGTCTCAAACCTCTGGCCGACTCAAACAGGTTTTCCTCCAGAATTGCCCTGTATTTAGTGCCATCCATCTTTCCTTCAGTCCTGACCAGCTTTCCTGTCCCTGCAGATGAAAAATATCCCCACAGCATGATGCTGCCACCACCATGCTTCACTGTAGGAATGGTGTTCTCAGGGTGTTGGGTTTGCGCCACACATGGCGTTTCCCATGATGGCCAAAAAGATCAATTTTAGTCTCATTTGACCAGAGAATCTTCTTCCATGTGTTTGGGGAGTCTGCCACATGCTGTTGGGCAAACTCCAAATGTGTTTTCTTAAGCAATTACTTTTTTCTTCCCACTCTAGCATAAAGCCCCGCTCTGTGGAGTGTATGGCTTAAAGTGGTCCTATGGACAGATACTCCCATCTCTGCTGTGGATCTTTGCAGCCCCTTCAGTGTTATCTTTGGTGTCTTTGTTGCATCTCTGATTAATGCAGCTTCCGGGAGTGTACGCTGGCGTGCCTGTCTGCCGCTGCTCGCTGGACCTGATCCTCTGTTGTAAACTTTGTTTGGAGTTTACTTGGATCTACTCACTTTTTACGGACGTATACTAAATTGACATCACCTAACCTGGGATTACTATTGTTGTACCAATTTAAATAAATGTTGGATTACTACTTTCGGCTGGAACTTGCTTTCTCTCCTGTGGGTAACGCCAACGATTACACCGGCCTAACTCGAGCTCTCTCAGCCGCGAACAAACTCAGACTGCTTGGCATAGGCATGTGTAAGTTTCTCCTTTCTCATGTTTGTGCTCGGGTTTGCGCTATAGCCAGTGCTGGTAGTCACCACTGCCCTCACTGATTTGTGTCAGTCTGTGTGTTCAGGTTGATGGCCTATCGAGGTCAAAATGTGGTTGTGTATAGTTAGCTAACCTATCATTCTATGGGGAGTTTTTCAAGATGCGTTCTGGCGCTGAAAGTTGGAGTAGCCTCAAACTTTTCTGCCCATTGCTGTGGATTTTATGTAGCATTACTATTGGGTGTTCTCTAACCTAATGTGTGGCCATGGGCTTATCATATATCCCAGCCGAACTGCTAAAAATTAACTCGTCATCCCTCCATCTAAATGTGGATGTCTACAGCCTGTGCATCGACCTTTCCATTGCTCGCCAGCCTCGCTACATACACAGAGGTTCTCGTCGCAAAGTCTGTTGTTATACAGAATTCTCGGGTGTCATCCCCACCCAAATATCCACAACGTCAACTTGTCCTTCGTCTACAGCATTCAGAAAGGGAGGCGTAAATTAAGGAAACCTTACGACATTACCGTCGAGCCCTGCTCCTCTGCCTCCCACTAACTATATCCCTGTCCACTGGTTGCCACGTTCCCTCCCTGTAAACAGAGCTGACGTTAAAAACCTGCGTTCCCTAACATTCCACAGGATTTTACCGGCAGCAACTACACAACGATCGGACTCATTTAACGCCAAATTCGCTCTGTTCAATGCTAGGTCTCTATCAAATAAGACATTTATTTTAAATGACATTATGTCTCTCGTATGCTGGACTTCTTATTTTTAACAGAGACTTGGTTAGCCGTTGGTGACGTCTCTCCTTTTGGAGACCTCTCCTTTTGGAGACCTCTGCCCCTCCCACTGCAGCTTCCTGAACTCACCTAGACTGACTGGCCGTGGGGGTGGTATAGCCACCGTTTTTAAAACTTGCCTTAATTGTAAATCTGTGCCCACTGATACTTATTCCTCTTTTGAAGTTCAAGTTCTCAAAATCCATGTCTCAGTTCCTATATTATGTGCTCTTGTCTACAGACCTCCTAAAACCAACAGCCTGTTTATTCAAGAGTTCTCCGACCTCTTATCAACTCTGGCCTCCCAATCTGATAAACTCTTAATATTAGGTGATTTTAATATACATGTTTGTTGCCCAACCAAACCCATGGTTAAAGAATTTGTAAACTTAATTGACTCTTTCAGTCTCTGTCAATCTGTCTCTGGTCCAACACATTATAAGGGCCACACTTTAGATCTTGTCCTATCCTCTGGCCTCTCTGTGTCTGGTCTTGACACGGGAGTCTCTGACCACTCCTTGATAGTGTTTGATTCCTCTTTACCCCACCTCAGTCCAAGCCCTCCACTGCCCCCCTCGCTGACCAGGCGCATAAACTCTGCCACAGCCTTACATTTCTCTAACACTTTCATGGTCTCACAAGCTCAGCACATTTCTTCTGTCCTCTCTTCCTGTAATGATACAGAGGAGCTACTCTCTCTGTTTAATGCCTCCTGCTCTGTCACTCTAGACTCTGTAGCGCCCTTAACACCTAGACAGCCCAACCTTACTTTTGTGCGCACCCCTTGGCTAAATGACTCCACCCGTTCCTCAGGACAAGCCTGTAGGAGGGCAGAGTGAAAGTGGAAAAAAGACAAGCTACAAGTGCCTTATGAGTTGTTCAGGGATAATTTAAAAACGTATCAATGTTCTGTTAGGAAGGCCAAAGAACAGTATTACTCAGACTTAATTTCTACAAATGCCCACCGACCTAAAGTGCTGTTCAACACCATAAATTCAATTTTAAATTCTGTTACCACTGCTGGCACATTTACCCCATCTAATGAATCTTGTGAGCGCTTCTCAACCTTCACCAACAAAATTGATCTGATAAGAGCCGGTATCATTCTTCCACTATCAGACCCCTCAGATTCTCGTGCCATCACCTCCCATTTCCAACACTTTCAGTCATTATCATGCTCACAGCTAACAGAAGTGGTTCAAAACATGAAGCCTACTTACTGCCCTCTGGACATCCTGCCATTACGTCTCTTTAAGGAGGCTTTCTCTATCCTTTGTCCCATTGTCTTGGCCCTCATCAAAAGCTCCTTAATGAGTGGCAGTGTCCCTTTGAGCTTTAAACATGCCATTGTACAGCCACTCCTCAAGAAACCCTCACTTGACAGTTGCCCCTTTTCCACCAAAGCAGTTCCAGGGCTGGTTCGGGGCCAGTGCTTAGTTTGGAACCGGGTTTTCTGTTTCCACTGACAAAGAACTGGCTCTGGGGCCAGAAAAACCGGTTCCAGGCTAGCACCAACTCTCTGCTGAGCCAGAGGAAAGAACCGCTTACGTCAGCGGGGGGGCGGAGTTGTTAAGACCAACAACAATAACAAGACCACGAAAGATCGCCATTTTTAAGCGACGAGAAGCAGCAGCTGTACAATCGCGAAGTCATCCATTATTATTATTGTTGTTGTTGCTGCTGCTGCTGCTTCCGTGTTGTTTTTGCTTCGATATTCGCGCCAAGGTTTATGCAAACGTAGTGACGTAACTGACGTATACAGCAACGTAACTGACGTATACAGCGACGTAATGATGTGTCTCCTCTTAGCACCGCGAGCTATGGAAAAGCAAACTGGTTCTCAGCTGGCTCGCGAGTTGAACGAGTTGTGAACCAGCACCAGCACTGGCCCCGAACCAGCCCTGGAACTGATTTGGTGGAAAAGGGGTATCTGACAACCTCAAAAATTATAGACCCATCTCTAAGCTGCCTTTCATGTCAAAGATTCTAGAAAAGGTTTTTTTAACCAGATTTCCTCTTATTTGAAAACATTCAATATTTATGATAAATTTCAGTCTGGCTTTAGATCTGTGCACAGCATAGAATCTGCTCTTTTAAAAGTACACAATGACATCCTTCTCACTATTGACTCTGGGTCTTGTGCTATTTTAGTACTGCTTGATCTAAGTGCAGCTTTTGACACAATTGACCATGACATTCTTTTTAAAAGACTAGAGGAAGACGTTGGTTGGAAGGGGCAGGTACTAAAATGGTTCCACTCCTACCTAACAAACAGACACTTCTCTGTCAGGATTGGAAACTGCTCATCCTCCTCCACCCCTATCAAATGTGGAATCCCTCAAGGCTCCATCCTGGGTCCTCTTCTGTTTTCTTTATACATGCTTCGGCTTGGGTCAATTTTTAAGAGACACAATATTTCCTATCACTGCTACGCAGGTGATACTCAGTTTTACCTGCCAGCTTCACCTGATCCCTAGTCTGGTTAACACCAGACCATATCACAAGTGAAATATGGTCTGGAATCCGCCTATTGAATTTCTCGTAGGGGAGGTGTGGTTTACGATTGTCAACGGCCGTTTATTGGATGTTGCGAATGTCTATCATTTGGCGTATACGTAGCCCATAGCCAATCATGGCAGTTGTACCCGGTGACGTAGTTAGAGCGACGAAGACGACGAAGAGGCGAAGAAGAGAAGGAAATATGTCTTTTCAGATCGGAACGATTGTGCAAAGCAGCATGGGATTTCCCAGGCTAATTCAGAACAGTGTTTAAAGCTTGATCGAAAGTTTGGTTCGTATCGCTCGCCGCCATGTTAAATGTGATCCGTAAACAGTCCCAAATAAACTACAAGCTTCCGTTTGTCGAGTAGTACGCGTCACCGTCTTTCCACCCCTCCCCACTCTCTGATTGGCTCCCTAACTCAGGCGAGCCTTTAGACCATAGTTTCCATGCTGTCTTTTCAGATCGGAACGATTGTGCAAAGCAGCATGGGATTTCCCAGGCTACCTGATCCCCACTCCACAAACAGCCTCATTAGCCTCCTGAACGATATTAAACGTTGGATGGCAGGAAACTTCCTTCAGCTGAATGACAGCAAGACTGAGGTGGTCATCTTTGGCCCCTCCAATTCAGCCACCAGTATCACCCCCACCCTTGGTCCCTTGTCTGCATATTTGCACAGTGAGGTTAAAAACCTTGGTGTTTTTATGGACAATACTTTGAGTTTTAACCAGCAGGTGGCAAATGTGGTGAGAGGTAGTTTTTATCATTTGAGAAACATTGCAAAGCTAAAACCAATATTAGCTCCAAAAGACCTAGAAACAGTTATTCATGCTTTTATTACTTCTAGGTTAGACTACTGCAATGCACTTTATCTGGGGTTGCCTCATTCCACCCTCACACACTTACAGATGATCCAAAACGCTGCAGCTAGGCTCCTTACTGGTACAAAGAAAAGGCAACACATCACTCCCATCCTAGCATAGCTACACTGGTTACCTGTGAGGGACAGAATTGATTTTAAAGTATTGCTGTTTGTTTTTAAAGCCCTAAATGGTTTGGCCCCTCAGTACATTTCTGATCTCCTCATACCTTGTTCTGCTCCCATATCCCTCAGGTCTTCATCACAACTTCTTTTTTCAGTGCCCCGCACACGCCTAAAAACCAAAGGTGACAGAGCCTTCTCTGTTGCTGCCCCTAAGCTCTGGAACAGTCTCCTATATGTCAGATCCTCTCCCACCATTGATTGTCTCATCTCATCTTATTATCTCTATTTATCCTGTTCTACAGGGTCGCAGGCAAGCTGGAGCCTATCCCAGCTGACTACGGGCGAAAGGCAGGGTACACCCTGGACAAGTCGCCAGGTCATCACAGGGCTGACACATAGACACAGACAACCATTCACACTCACATTCACACCTACGGTCAATTTAGAGTCACCAGTTAACCTAACCTGCATGTCTTTGGACTGTGGGGGAAACCGGAGCACCCGGAGGAAACCCACGCGGACACAGGGAGAACATGCAAACTCCGCACAGAAAGGCCCTCGCCGGCCACGGGGCTCGAACCCGGACCTTCTTGCTGTGAGGCGACAGCGCTAACCACTACACCACCGTGCCGCCCACCATTGATTGTTTTAAATCCAATTTAAAGACGCATTTTTTTCCCTTGCTTTTGGCACAATCTGAAGTAGTAAATTCTATTTTCATTTTTAATTTTGATTTTATTTTCAATTTTAATTAGTGATGTCAAGCCTACCCCTTTTATTTTAATTACTTTTATAAATTGTTTTGTTCATTTATCCTTATATTTTACATATTTATGCTATTTTTCTACTTTTTTTTTTTTTGCTAGCTTGGGTTTTAATCTAGTCCAATTTCTTTATATATTCTGTTTCCCTGTAAATGTTGTTCCAAATCTTGTGTTATGTTGTGAAGCACTTTGGGTCCAACTTTGTTGTATTTAAATGTGCTATATAAATAAAATGACTTGATTAATGCTCTCCTTGCCCGGTCTGTGAGTTTTGGTGGGCGTCCTTCTCTCGTCAGGTTTGTAGTGGTGCCATATTCTTTCCATTTTGCTATAATGGATTTAATGGAGCTCTGTGGGATATTCAAAGTTTGGGATATTTTTATAACCCAACCCTGATCTATACTTCTCCACAACTTTGTCTCTGATCTGTTTGGAGGCTCCTTGGTTTTCATGTTGCTTGCTTAGTAGTGTTGCAGAGTCAGGGTCCTTCCAGAACAGGTTGATTTATACAGACATCATGTGACTGGTCATGTGACACTTTGATTGCACACAGGTAGATATTAATCAACTAATTATATGACTTATGAAGTGAATTGGTTGGACCAGCTCTTAGTTTCATACGAAAGGGGGTGAATACTTATGCACACTCCAGATTTCTGTTTTTTCATTTTAATTATTGTTTGTGTCACAATAAAACAACAATGTGCACCTTTAAAGCTGTAGGCATGTTGTGTAAGTCAAATGGTGCTAACCCTCCAAAAATCCATTTTATTTCCAGCTTGTAATGCGACAAAACAGGACAAACACCAAGGGGGATGAAATATATATATATATATATATATATATATATATATATATATATATATATACACTGATGTTTTTTTTTTCTGCAGTGGCCTGCCTGCAAACATTCAGCTTGACATAGATGGAGACAGAGAGACTGAGCGCATCTATTCACTGTTCAGCACCTACATGTCCAAGCTCGTCAAAATGCAAGGTGTGTATCGCTGTGTGTTATCCATGTTGTCTGTACTTTAGAGTAGCAGGTGAAGGTGCTCTCAGTAACCTGTGGTCATGTCCCACCACCTCAGAGGCGTGCGGCAGCAAGTCTGTGTATGACGGGCCCGAACAGGAAGAGTACTCCAGCTTTGTCATCGATGACCCACAGGAGACCTACAAGATCCTGAAGAACATCGTCTCAGCCGTGCAAAAACTGGAACAGCAGCACGCACAGTACAAGCGTGAAAAGTTCAGGAAGACCAAGTATGGTAGCCAGTGAGTAGCACTTCAGATTTCCTAAGAAGATTACTTGTACAGTCATTTCTATTAATGAGCTGGTGAAGAAGTCAAGGGTTCCCAAACTTTTCCATGCCAAGGCCCCCCAAACAGCATTAGCTTCTGGCTGGGGACCCCCTTTGCAAACCCACAGACAATGCTACAAAATATGTAAAGAAACATCAACTTTTAGAATGTTTTCTCTTACTTTTATTCAATAGTCAATAATTGTTACATTTGTTTAGCATAAGAATATTATTAACTAACATGTTTTCAACACAAATATTTTCGCGCTGAACAATAAACTGTATAACCTCCTGTAGTACCTGATTCAACTCGTTACCCATCCTTTTTGCGACCAGTGCCTCGCGATGGAGCATGCAGTGTGTGGCCACTACATGCGGGGCCTTCTGCTTAATGAGCGCGGTCACTCCACTGATCTTCCCGGTCATTGCGGCGGCTCCGTCCAAACACGCCCCCACACAACGGGTCCAGTCCAATCCGTTAGACTCGATGTAAATCGTCCAAAACTTGAAAAATGTCTTTCCCAGTAGTTCTTCTTTCAAGTGCTTTACAAAATAGTATTTCCTCCACAAATCTTTCCTGTGAAATAAATCTGATGTACACAAGCAGTTGGGCCTCATTGGATAAATCTGTGCTCTCAGCCAGCTGAAGTGCGAAGTATTCGCTGGCTCTCACCTGCTCCAACAGCTGAGCAGATACGTCTTGAGCCATGTCACCAATCCGTCGGCTCACGGTGTTACCAGAGAGTGGGACAGCATCGATTTTTTTTTTGGCAGCATCCTCACCAAGCAATTCTCGGACAATGTCTTTGGTGGCTGGTAAAATCAAATCTTCTCCAGCTGAGTGAGGTTTTTTAGCACGAGCAATGTGGTATGAGGCTAAAAATGATGCCTTCAGGGCCCGCTCGGGGACAGTAGCTTGCTGGGTGAATGCAGCAGATTGCCTGACCAAATGCTCTTCTTTGCGTCTGAAGAAATCTACTGTTTTTTCGGCATCTGTCGGATGTTTTTGTATCAAGTGACGCTGAAGTTTCGAAGGTTTTAAGCACTCGTTTGACAGGGTCTCCAGACAGAGGACGCATTTCGGGCAATCATGGCCATTTTTCTGTATGGCTGTAAAGCCATACTTAATGTATGCTGCCTCATATTTTCGGATTTTAGTTGGCCAGGACTTAGTTTTTTTCGCAGCAGTGTCCTCCACAGCAGGGCTGTTGGTTTGTTCCTTTGGTCTCTTCTTCAAAAACCTGTCCATTTTGCGCTAGCAATACGCTAGTTTGAGGAGCAAAGCAGCTTGATAAATGGCGCAAACCACAACGTCACAGGCAATCGGAGATGAGCATGGCAAACAACGTTTTGATATGATGTATTATTATTAATAATTATATTTTATAATAATGATTAAAAAACTAATTACAATATATTTAATAATAATTATTTTTAAAAAGTATATTTTTTACGCAATTTTTTTGTCATCGTCCCTCCAACTTTCTGAGGCCCCCCTAACGCCCCCTGGTGGCCCCCCAGGGGGCCGCGGCCCCCACTTTGAAAACCACTGGAATAAGTCATTATTGTGATTTATTTGCTAAACGTTGAGGCTTGTAGGATGTGTCAGATGTAGGATGTGTAGTTTAGCGGTTTCCTTGCATGAATGCGTTTGGGACAGTCAATAAATTAAAGTAGTTCGCTATTTATCAAGTTAATTCCAGGTGCTAGAGCTGGATATATTTATATTTATAGCTGGATATGTTTCTATGTACAGTCTACCTGGATAAAATTAACAGTTATTCCATGAAATCGAGTCGTACATGAGCTGAGAGCCGACAAGGAGCGTAGCGCCGAGTTGGCTATAAGCCGTGTACGACAAGATTGAGTGGAATAACTGTTGCATTCTATCCACATTCACTGGATTTTGAGAAACAGAGCATTTTTATTTTTTGCAAATTCGATAAATAAAAACTTTATACAAAATGTCCAACTAAATAATTTCCGCTTAGAATTTAAACAAACCAGTGAAATGACCATAGCAATTTGTGAAAAATAAAAAAAGATACGTTCTTACCATCCATCCGTCCATTATCTGTAGCCGCTTTATCCTGTTCTACAGGGTCGCAGGCAAACTGGAGCCTATCCCAGCTGACTACGGGTGAAAGGCGGGGTACACCCTGGACAAGTCGCCAGGTCATCACAGGGCTGACACATAGACACAGACAACCATTCACACTCACATTCACACCTACGGTCAATTTAGAGTCACCAGTCAACCTAACCTGCATGTCTTTGGACTGTGGGGGAAACTGGAGCACCCGGAGGAAACCCATGCGGACACGGGGAGAACATGCAAACTCCACACAGAAAAGCCCTCGTCGGCCACTGGGCTCGAACCCAGAACCTTCTTGCTGTGAGGCGACAGCGCTAACCACTACACCACCGTGCCGCCACTTTTATTCCATATTTTGTTGCTTTTTTTGTATTTTCTGGGGTTTTGTTTTCGCATCGCGTTTTTATTTCGTCCTCGGTTGGTTCAGCAACACGCTCTGCCATTTTGTTTTTCTCTACTCACGGTATATGAGCTGATAGCCTAGAAGTAGAGTAGCCAGTCAGAGCACGCGATTGCTCATATCCAGTGAATGTGGATAGAATAAATATATTTATAGTGTGATCTAACTGGATATGTTTCGATTTACAGTCTAACTGGATATATTTATATTTATAGTGTGATCTAGCTGGGGGTGGCACGGTGGTGTAGTGGTTAGCACTGTCGCCTCACAGCAAGAAGGTTCTGAGTTCAGGCCCATTGGCTGACGGGGGCCTTTCTGTATGGAGTTTGCATGTTCTCCGTGTGGGTTTGCTCCGGGTGCTCCGGTTTCCCCTCCAGTCCAAAGACATGCAGTTAGGTTAACCAGCTCCTCTAAATTGTCCATAGGTGTGAATGGTTGTTTCCCAAGCCCAGAAATGGGAGGGTTGTGGCAGGAAGGGCATCCAGTGTAAAACTTTGCTCCGATTAATATGCCAAGGACATGGCAGTGACCCCACACACATAAGTGGGACGGGTTGGAAGAAAAAGTGTGATCTAACTGGATAATTATGTTTATATTTACAGTCTAGCTGGATATATTTATATTTAATTGTGAAGCTAGTTGTGTGTGTCATATATATATATATATATATATATACACACACACACACACACACTACCGTTAAAAAGTTTATATATTAATTAATATATATATACACACACACACACACTACCGTTCAAAAGTTTGGGGTCACTTTGAAATGTCCTTATTTTTGAAAGAAAAGCACTGTTCTTTTCAATGAAGATCACTTTAAACTAATCAGAAATGCACTCTATACATTGCTAATGTGGTAAATGACTATTCTAGCTGCAAATGTGTGGTTTTTGGTGCAATATCTCCATAGGTGTATAGAGGCCCATTTCCAGCAACTCTCACTCCAGTGTTCTAATGGTACAATGTGTTTGCTCATTGCCTCAGAAGGCTAATGGATGATTAGAAAACCCTTGTACAATCATGTTAGCACAGCTGAAAACAGTTGAGCTCTTTAGAGAAGCTATAAAACTGACCTTCCTTTGAGCAGATTGAGTTTCTGGAGCATCACATTTGTGGGGTCGATTAAATGCTCAAAATGGCCAGAAAAATGTCTTGACTAGATTTTCTATTCATTTTACAACTTATGGTGGGAAATAAAAGTGTGACTTTTCATGGAAAACACAAAATTGTCTGGGTGACCCCAAACTTTTGAAAGGTAGTGTGTGTGAGGTCGCTCTATGTTTTTTTGTATAGTCTTCTGAACATCCAGTGGCTTTAAGATATTCAGCTCTCAAATTTTGAACCTCAATAAGCCTTGTAGGTGACATATTACCCAACCATTCCCTTGGTTCCAAAGTCTGAACCAGCTGGATAACAGAGTAATGCCTTGTTTCTTTCTTTCTTTGTTTCTTTGTTTATTTCTACAGGGAACATCCAATCGGAGACAAGAGCTTCCAGTGCTATATCCGCCAACAATCGGAGAGCTCCACCTACTCAATCTGACCCCGCCCATTACCACAAGGCCCTTCTCTCTGCAGCGAATACCACAGCAATGCCTGTACATCACAGGAGCGATGAGTCGTGATTGACGGGAAGAAGTGGAGAAACGAGTGTGAGATTAAGCTAAAAAGAATCTCACAGAAAGCTATCCCTATTTTGTATGTTGTACAAACCCAATCAACAGCTTTCCACAGAACTGTGTGCACTTTAATCGTCACACCTGCCCTGTTGACGATGAAGCTCTGCCTCGTGGCAAATTTTCACTTAGGGACTTTGTTTTTAGGTCTTGAGAATTTTATTGCAGCTCTTCTAAGTCTTCAGGACCAAACTGCAGGTTTGAGAACCCTCTGCTTTTCACTTTTAAGCGCATTGGTGCATGTTAATCAGAGCCCTGTGGCCAATCCCAGCTCAGAAGAGTTAAGAACCTAAAGAGTTCAGCTTGAGGATGCACGAAGACATAATCATCAGCATTTGTTCATGCATGGTAGCATTTTACCTCTGGCAAAATAGCTTTAGCCAAAGTAACACACACACAACTTGAGAAAAGTAGCCCGAGTCAAAATGATTAGGTGCTTAATTCTTGTGCATTGGGATGCTGACTGAAAGGACCTATCTGAATCAGATGTTAACTGTAACCATTGTTTTTTGTTTTCCTTATAACAGCATTGTTTGAGAGACCCGTCTTAGATTAACTGTCTATGCCATCCTGAAAAGTGTTTTTTTTTTTCCTGCACCTTGTCCGTGTCCAGACTCGGTACAGTATTGTTACACACCTTTTGAGAACATTCCTTAAGATCCCCAGCCAAATATAACAGCCAGCGAAAGATTAAAGCATGTTGGGAAATGGACTTGGTGATATTGTGTTCTCAAAATATCCACAAAACCTGAATGAGGCATAGACTCTGTATTGACCTGGAATGTGGCTTGACACTAAAACTCAATATTCAGAGACCAATTTAAAGCCAGTACCTTTTGTACACTGCTTTTTTTTTTTTAAAGAAAGAAAATCTGATCATCTGTAAGGTTTTGATTTAACGTAATCTAACTGGTCAGTTTAAACAAACTGGTCTTAACAGGTCCGTTTTGCCAGTTACGCCAATGCCAGACATTTGTGGTCTTTTGTACTTCTGTGTTTTATGTACTGTAAATAATGCATTTGTAATCTATGTCTTGTACTGATAATTATTTCCCACTGATGTGTGTATGTGTGTGTGTATGATTGATGTGCGAGGACGAGATTTCTTATCTTAATAATTCGGTTCTATTTTAACAAACACTCCCCCAACACTTATAAATGTAACATACCAAGTGTTGTTTAAACCAACACACCTTTGTGTATGACAGAAATTTGTGTAAGTTACAGAAATGGACTAATGGCCCAATTCCTTTCCTATAGTTCATCCATTGGTGCATGTTTTAGTGTGAATATATTGTTTTAATATAAGCCAGACGATTTTTGCTACCCACTCCAAAAAGGTTCAGTATTTATTTTTATATCACAATATAACATTTTGTGAGTGAGATTATTTGAGTACAAAAGGTCTCCATACGCAGAGTATAAAAGATGCAATAATTTCATGATCAGTTATTCGATGAATATCTGATCAGTTGCAAATTTTAATCGATAACTCATTTTAGCTTCGGATCAACGCTCTTCACAGCGAAACCGTAAAAAGGGAGAACAGTGTATTTTGTATAATTATAGAAAGAGTATTATTACAAATCTGTGATGTGTAAAGGTCGATGTGAAATGAATGATGAAAATGTAGATGCAAAAAAAATGTTTTTTGTCAAAATGAAGGCACTAGCAATGACACCCTGAATGTGTGTTTTATTCCATTACTGAGTGTTTCAGTGTTTGGTGACTTTACACACTTTAGAACAAGTACAATACATTAATCTACTTCAGTCGTAATTTCACTATGCTGACATAAAGAATTACAGCAACTGGTTCAGAAAACATTTTAAACCTGATTTATTCCCTACACATCCACTGAAACTGGAAATCACTTATAACTAAATGATGGGGTTTTTGTTCTTGTTGTTGTAGTATTAGTGTTGAGCTGATGCTTTTAGAGTGGTGCTTGAAAGTTTGTGAACCCTTTAGAATTTTCTATATTTCTGCATAAATACAGTATGACCTAAAACATCATCAGATTTTCACACAAGTCCTAAAAGTAGTGGCTTTCTCCTTGCAACCCTGCCATGCACACCGTTGTTGTTCAGTGTTCTCCTGATGGTGGACTCATGAACATTAACATTAGCTAATGTGAGAGAGGCCTTCAGTTGCTTAGAAGTTACCCTGGGGTCCTTTGTGACCTCGCCGACTATTACACGCCTTGCTCTTGGAGTGATCTTTGTTGGTCGACCACTCCTGGGGAGGGTAACAATGGTCTTGAATTTCCTCCATTTGTACACAATCTGTCTGACTGTGGATTGGTCAAGTCCAAACTCTTTAGAGATGGTTTTGTAACCTTTTCCAGCCTGATGAGCATCAACAACACTTTTTCTGAGGTCCTCAGAAATCTCCTTTGTTCGTGCCATGATGCACTTCCACAAACATGTGTTGTGAAGATCAGACTTTGAGAGATCCCTGTTCTTTAAATAAAACAGGGTGCCCACTCACACCTGATTGTCATCCCATTGATTGAAAACACCTGACTCTAATTTCACCTTCAAATTAACTGCTAATCCTAGAGGTTCACATACTTTTGCCACTCACAGATATGTAATATTGGATGATTTTCCTCAATAAATAAATGGCCAAGTATAATATTTTTGTCTCATTTGTTTAACTGGGTTCTCTTTATCTACTTTTAGGACTTGTGTGAAAATCTGATGATGTTTTAGGTCATATTTATGCAGAAATATAGAAAATTCTAAGCACCACTGTAGATGGGGTTTTTGTTGCTGTTGTAGTATTAGTGTTGAGTTGATGCTTTTACTTACAGTGGTATGCAAAAGTTTGGGCACCCCTGGTCAAAATTGCTGTTACTGTGAACGGTTAAGCAAGTTGAAGATGAAATGATCTCCAAAAGGCATAAAGTTAAAGATGACTCATTCCCTTTATATTTTAAGCAAAAACAATTTTTTATTTTAATCTTTTACATTTTCAAAATGACAAAAAAAGTTAAAGGGCCCGAAGCAAAAGTTTGGGCACCCTGCATGGTTAGTACCTAGTAACACCCCCTTTGGCAAGTATCACAGCTTGTAAACACTTTTTGTAGCCAGCTAATAATCTTTCAGTTCTTACCTGGGGATTTTCACACATTCGTCCTTGCAAAAGGCTTCCAGTTCTACAAGTTTCTTGGGCTGTCTTGCATGCACTGCTCTTTTGAGATCTATCCACAGATTTTCAATGATGTTTAGGTCAGGGGACTGTGAGGGCCAGGGCAAAACCTTCAGCTTGGGCCTCTTGAGGTATTCCATTGTAGAGTTTGAGGTGTGTGTTGGATCATCGTCTTATTGTAGGACCTATCCTCTTTTTAACTTCAACTTTTTTACAGATGGTGTGATGTTTGCTTCCAGAATTTGCTGGTATTTATTCGAATCCATGCTTCCCTCCACCAATGAAATGTGCCCTGTGCCACTGGCTGCAACACAACCCCAAAGCATGATCGATCCACACCCATGCTTCAGAGTTGGAGAGGTGTTCTTTTCCTGGAATTTGGCACCCTTTTTTCTCCAAACATACCTTTGCACATTGTGGCCAAAAAGTTCTATTTTGATTTCATCAGTCCACAGGACTTGTTTCCAAAATGCATCAGGCTTGCTTAGATGTTCATTTGCAAACTTCAGACGCTGAATTTTGTGGCTAGGATGCTGGAACGTTTTTCTTCTGATGACTCTTCCATGAAGGTCATATTTGTTCAGGTGTTGCTGCATAGTAGAACAGTGCACCACCACTCCAGGGTCTGCTCAATCTTTCTGAAGGTCTTTTGCAGTCAAACAGGGGGTTTTATTTGCCTTTCTAGCAATCCAACAAGCAGTTCTTTCAGAAAGTTTTCTTCATCTTCCAGACCTCACTTTGATCGCCACTGTTTGTTAACTGCCATTTCTTAATAACATTACAATCTGAGGAAACAGCTAGCTGAAAACACTTTGCTACGTTCTTGTAGCCTTCTCCTGCTTTGTGAGCATCAATTATTTTATTATTCAGAATGCGAGGGAGTTGCTTAGAGGAGCCCATGGCTGTTGATTTTAGGGACAAGTTTGAGGAGTCAGAGAATTTATACAGCTTTGAAATCTGCATCATCTGACCTTTCCCAATGAAGAATTTGAACAAGCCACAGCTCAATAAGCTAATTAAGGTCTGGAACCTTGGTAAAAGTTACCTGAGAACTCAAATGTATTGGGGTGCCCAAACTTTCGCATGGTGTTCCTTTTCTTATTTCACGCTCCAATTGTACAAAACGAAAATAATACACAAATCTTGCAGAAAACGCTGAAAAGAAATGTGTCATCTTTACCTTTATGCCTTTTGGTGATCAGTTCATCTTCTGCTCACTTAACTATTCATAGTAACAGACATTTTCAGTAAGGGTGCCCAAACTTTTGCATGCCACTGTAAATTCAGTCTTGTATTTAGAATAAGATGGTAAGGCTGTGTTCACACAGTAGGCATAAGTGGCCCGAATCTGATCTTTTTATTCAAATGTGACAGATTTTTTACTTGCATGGCTGTGTGAACAACACAATCACATTGAATCTGATATTTCCATTCATCCATTATACATAACCGTTTATCCTGTGCAGGGTCGCAGGCGAGCTGGAGCCTATTCCAGCTGACTACGGGCGAAAGGCGGGGTACACCCTGGACAAGTCGCCAGGTCATCACAGGGCTGACACATAGACACAGACAACCATTCACACTCACATTCACACCTACGGTCAATTTAGAGTCACCAGTTAACCTAACCTGCATGTCTTTGGACTGTGGGGGAAACCGGAGCACCCGGAGGAAACCCACGCGGACACGGGGAGAACATGCAAACTCCGCACAGAAAGGCCCTCACCGGCCACGGGGCTCGAACCCGGACCTTCTTGCTGTGAGGCGACAGTGCTAACCACTACACCACCGTGCTGCCTGAATCTGATATTTCCAATTCCTATTTGGGCTACTTTCATACATTGTACTGAAATCTGATGATCTTCTTTTGGCTGCTCCCGTTAGGTGTCACCACAGTGGATCCTCCTTCCCAATTTATGATTCACATACACTCACGGGTTCTCTAATCAGCCGATCCCTTGACAGCAGCACAATGCATCAAATCATGCAGATACAAATCAAGAGCTTTAGTTAATGTTCACTTCAAACATCAGAACGGGAAAAACTGTGATCTCAAAGCGTGACTTTCACTGTGGCATGGGTGTTAGTGCCAGATGGACTGGTTTGAGTATTTCAGAAACTGCTGATCTCCTGCGGTTTTCACACACAACAGTCTCTAGAGCAGTGTTGTAGTCGAGTCACTAAACCTTGAGTCCGAGTCCAGTCTCGAGTCCCCAGTGTTCGAGTCCGAGTCAAGTCCACTAATGATCCGAGTCGAATCCGAGAACAAGACTCCAACCGCACCATGTGACGGTGGCTGTTTTAGCGCCATTAACATGAGTTTGTTCCGAACGTGACGTATAAACAGGTGAACGTGCTTCTCTTTGTCAGGGAGTGTGAAGTATTCTGTCAGAGACGGTTGGGAGACGGTGTCAGTAAACATTTTGAAAACGAACAAACTACAAACATGGACACCTTGAACTACAGTTCCCATGAACCACAGCACCCTCTGTCTCCATCCTATTGAACTCAGCTGTCACTTGTTTCCCTAATCACTTATCCCTCTATTTAAGCTCCCCTTACACACACACACCAGCGCGAAGTATTGTTCTGCTATTTCAGTTCATAGCAAGCCTTGTAGCTTTCTGACTGCCTCTCGTATTTCTCTCATGGTTTTGCTCTTTGTCTTCCCTCTATTATGTTGTTTGCTGATCGCCTGACCCTCGCTAATTTACCGACTCCGATTCAAGTCTCTCGTCTTGGATTTGTTAACAGTTTGTATCCCGCTCTCCTCTGCACATACATCTGTAAGTGCCTGCATTCTAACAGAAGGTGTGTTTATTAATATGAGTGAAGACAGGTAAACAGTCCAGAATGGCATGATCATGAAACGGTGAAACAGGCAATAGGTTGAGCAAGGCACAAACAGGCTATCATAGACTCAGCAAAATCAAAGACGAGAAATGGGAAATCGGGAATCAGGAACCCAAACAAGGAAATAAGGCTTGGTAATGTGTCAGCAACGCAACTCAATACTTCACAAAGTAAGTGTGTTTTCACAGTTTTTATATTGGCACGCTGATTGCACCTTAATTCTGTGCAGGTGCAAGTCATTTATGGTGTGTATGTGCGAGAGCCCACACGTCTATCTAATGCATGCGCCAAGGCACGCAGGTTTGATACTCTTGCACAAAATTTAATGTAGCTATAAATATCTTGCGCCAAATTATTATGGCATGTTACAAAAAATAAAGAAAAAAATCCAAGCCCTCGACTCTAATTTACAAGTCCGAATGCAGTTAATGCACAAGTCCGAGTCATGAGTACTCAAGTCCAAGTCAAGTCATGAGTTGGACTTGAGTACTACAAGCCTGCTGTAGAGTTTCCACAGAATGGTGCGAAAAACAAAAAACATTTGAGGTCAGTGAATGAGTGTGGGTGGAAACAAACAATATGTTGATAAGAGAGTTCAGAGGAAAATGGCAGATTGGTTCGAGCTGCCAGGAAGGATATAGTAACTCTTTACAACTGTGATGAGCAGAAAAGCATCTCAGCATGCAACAGCAGAAGGTTCCAGTCCTGCAGCCAAGAACAGGAATTTTGGCCGGTGAGTGTATTTGATTTCTCTCTCTGTCACTGGGGGCTGGACAAACCAGTACATACTGAGTGCCCATCCCAAGCCTGGATAGATTGCATCAGGAGGTGTAAAACCTATTTACACCTCAAGTCAAGTCATGTCACGAGTTGGACTCGAGTACTACAAGGCTGCTGTAGAGTTTCCACAGAATGGTGCGAAAAACAAAAAACATTGAGGTCAGTGAATGAGTGTGGGTGGAAACAAACACATACATGTCAACCTATACGGAATGTCCGTATTTTATACGGATTTGATTCAATAAACGTAGTATACGGGCGTACAAATAAAGTTATACGGATTCTTTAAAAAAACTTCAATATTTATTTAGAGCTATAATCAATTCCCACAATGATAAAAGAGCGCATAACATTTACAAACGTACTGCACACCACAGACAGCCAGTAAAGAGTCTTATGAAATCGCGTGTTATCTTGTGGTAGTGAGACTTCGTTCCACTTCTGATCATGTGCACACCGCATTGCAAGAATCCCGCCAACCGGGAAGTAACATTTTGTTTGAAAAGCGTATTTCCACCTGAGCGACTTTCACTAGCGACTGAAAAGATTCTGAATGGGCACTCCGGCAAGATCAACACAGACACTTGCTGTGACATGCAGCCTCGTGAGGTATTGGTGCAGACTGCTAAAAAAGCTGTCATGGAGTACAATTCAGAACATTAGAGTGACACTTTGTGTTTTTGTCGAACATTGGAGCTTTGTATTCATTCTGAAGGTTTATTCTTATTAATATTGAATAAAAAGTAACTTCGATATATCATTTCAAATTTTAGGTAAATTATTTTAATTTGCATCTTATACGGATTTTATAAGGGAAATACGGATTTTGGAGGTTGGTTATACAGGTTTGATTGACCAAAGGTTGACATGTATGCAAACACCGTGTTGATAAGAGAGCTCAGAGGAAAATGGCAGATTTGGTTTGAGCTGCCAGGAAGGATATAGTAACTCTTTACAACCGCGGTGAGCAGAAAAGCATCTCAGCATTAGGTTCCAGTCCTGCAGCCAAGAACAGGAATTTTGGCCAGGTGAGTGTATTTGATTCCTGACGCAATCTATCCAGGCTTGGGATGGGCACTCAGTAGTCTATGTACTGGTTTGTCCAACCCCCAGAGAGAGAGAGAGAGAGAGGGATTGATTGATTTTTCTGTGATTTCCCTCCTCTGAAGCGGTGAGAGTGTAAACAGGGGGTCAGTAGCATGTAGGCTAATGTGCGCTGGGTTGAGGTTCGATACCACCCGCAGCACAGCGCTCCCTCTGTCCGTTTACTCTCCAGCACTTCTCCTCCTCCTCCTCCTCCTCCTCACAAGAGCAGCAGGGAGAACACAGCTGTTCCCACAGACCTCAGCTCAGTCAACACAGAGCAGAACTCAGCGGCTGGGTGCTGACTGACTATGCGGAGGAGACGGAACGCGGAGTGGATCGGTTCGATGCCCGGTTCTGCGCTCAGCCTGTGGCTGCTGCTGCTGCTGGCGGCTCCCTGTTCAGCGCACCGCTGTAAGTGTGAGACAGAAACACCGCGGACTGTCTCACTTTCCTTTCACTCTCACAGCTCACTATGTGCTGGTGGTGTTTTTCTTCTAACACTTTGATCATCATCTAAAAAGCCGTCGATATGAAACTCTGCCTGACATCAACAAAGTGCCAAAGTCCGTTAGATTTATTATTATTATTATTATTATTATTATTATTATTATTATTATTATTATAACAGCAGGATTTACACAAGTTTAAAAGCGAGCTCTTTGATGTCGAGAGTTTTGATGTCGCCGCTTTACAAACACTTTCACCAGACGCGCGCGTGCGTGCATCTCTAATCCCTGCGCATGCGTTTAATCCGGTTAAGCCAGTGTCTCACTGAGCTGCGACAGTTTGCGACCGTCATTCGCGAGAGAGTTTCAAATCAAACCAAATCAAGTTTATTTGTATAGCGCTTTTAACAATAAACATTGTCGCAAAGCAGCTTTACAGAATTTAAACGACTTAAAACATGAGCTAATTTTACCCCTAATCTATCCCCAATGAGCAAGCCTGTGGCGACGGTGGCAAGGAAAAACTCCCTCAGACGACATGAGGAAGAAACCTCGAGAGGAACCAGACTCAAAAGGGAACCCATCCTCATTTGGGCAACAACAGACAGCATGACTATAATATTAACAGTTTTAACAGGTATAACCCTCAACTGTCCTCATGGGGCCGTCCTTCACAGGAGTGGGGCGATAAAACTCCGACCAGACACAGGGCACCAGGATGGATCAAGCAGGTCCGAGGGGCAGAAGAGGCCAGCATCTCAATCCCAGGATCAACATGTAACTCAGAGGGACAGATGGGGGGGAAGAGAGAGAGAGAAAGAAAACACAAAAGGGCAGTGTAAAAAGGGTGTTGAAACCATAGACATCCTAATCAGGGGCGTAGGCAGAAATTTGTAATACTGTGGACTTCTATGAAATAGAGTGGACCCCATTGTAAGCGGGGGGGTCTGGGGGTCCTCCCCCAGAAAAAATTGTATTTCTTAGATGCAATTTCCTGCATTCTAACCAATTTTAGGGTGAATATATTAGCAAATCCCATCTGATTCACAGCCCTCTGATTAATGGCAAGATTAAGAATTGTGTCAAGTTTCAGCTCAGAGCAGGTCAGATCTTTTGTTTTGAAATACAGGACGATTCCGTATTGTAAGGGACAGCTGACAACCCTACCCTTTCACCCCCCTATTTTGCTTACTTTAAAAAAACTACATTATAGACAACGGGTCTTTATTCGCTATTGTTTTGTAACGGCATTATCATCATTGTCCACATCTGTTTCTTCTGATTTCGATCTTTTTGGCTTATTAAAGAAAGAGGACAGTGATGTCTGTTTAGACATTTTCTGTTTAAGTTAGCGCAGCTAAACTAGCATTCTAGGTCAGCGATGACTTCCGTTTTTTGGCATAGCAACGGATGTTTGCTTCTTGCCGCTTATCAAAAACGCGGGCATTAGCCAATCAAAATGATTATAGAGAAAAAAAAACACTGACAAAAATATAATTTCTGTAAATAGTTGTAACGTTATACTTAATTCAAAGTGTTTTGTTTCGTGTTACATTATTGTTATCCTGCTGTTCATTGAATTTCACGTTAAAAACACCTCCTCTATGGTGGGCGAGCCAGCTGTCAATCAAGTTGGACACCTCCGATAGGGTGGGCCAGCCGTCAATCATAGTGGCACCGGCCCACTGTTGCCCTTATGTGCCTACGCCACTGATCCTAATACATAGACGGAGCATCCAATGTAGACGCGGGGCCGCCATCTTGGAGTGGTGATCCGCTGCACTCAGTGTAATACTAAATACATTAGATATAAACAGCTTAACGTTTTTCTATCGGCTACAACCACCAATCTGTTGCAAATAAAATGCGGTTTTAACAATCTAAATCCATTATAATGATTCAAATGTGTGTATGTTTTCTTTAAATAGATTGTTAAGAACATATCAAAGGGGAAATTAATCTAGTCAGTGAATTTATAAGAGCCTTTTACATCCAACACAATGTGACCCCCCTTCAGCAAAGCTGATGTATTCAGGTTGAGTGGGGCACTCTGTTTGGTATGTAGGACAATGTGTGATGACCATATATTGACCACAAACATTTTTTGTCTTGTTTTAAAGCATATCAAAACATTTATTTATCTCATCTCATCTCATTATCTCTAGCCGCTTTATCCTGTTCTACAGGGTCGCAGGCAAGCTGGAGCCTATCCCAGCTGACTACGGGTGAAAGGCGGGGTACACCCTGGACAAGTCGCCAGGTCATCACAGGGCTGACACATAGACAACCATTCACACTCACATTCACACCTACGCTCAATTTAGAGTCACCAGTTAACCTAACCTGCATGTCTTTGGACTGTGGGGGAAACCGGAGCACCCGGAGGAAACCCACGCGGACACGGGGAGAACATGCAAACTCCGCACAGAAAGGCCTTCGCCAGCCCCGGGGCTCGAACCCAGGACCTTCTTGCTGTGAGGCGACAGCGCTAACCACTACACCACCGTGCCGCCCATAACAAATTAATGTCAAACATAAAAAATATAACAATGTAGTAAATAAATAAAAAAGGTAGTATATGAATAAACATTTAATAACAATATATATAATATTAGCATACAACATTAAAACATCACTCGTGAAACCACTACCTGATGACGATTTAAGTCTCTTAGCTCCTTCTCAGCTCTGGTAATATACTATTTTAAAAAAACAACAAATAGTACGGTAATGTTAAATCTTACTTGTGAAACGTAATCCCCCTGCTTCTGTTTGAAACGGTTCGCTCGTTTGAGCAGGAGTACGCTGAGCACCAGCCTGGCAGCTTGTCTCTTGTCTTCTTCTTCAGTCGTGCAGTAATAGACGGTACTTTTTTTTAAAATTATTATTATTTCCCAAAACATTCAAAATACAAACTATATATATACAGATCCAAAACATCAAAATAGTAAAACACACACATAGCAATAAAGTAAAAAATATGAACAAGAAAGGGGTTACTTAACTATCTTTACATATGTTAATCGAGTAAATCAAAGTCATCCAAAAAAGATATAAAATAACCAACATCCTTATTTTCAACTAACTTTAAAGATTTGGCAAAAAGCTTGAGATCATTCTTCCAGTGTGTAACATAAGGTTTAGTTTTAAATAAAACGACATTTGTGAATAAAATGTTTACCTAAAAGTAGTAAATTATTAATACCATATTCAGTTTTGTTATTATTTAAAAACACTCCAAATTTAATTTCTTTAATGGATAAAGGGGCAAACTGAATCCCCCTAGACTAATAGACGGTACCTTGATATCTCGCGCTTTCTCACCACTCCAAGATGGCGACCGTATTTCTCGCGTCAGAACAGCCAACTCTCCGTCTATGTATTAGGATGTCTATGGTTGAAACATTCACGGGGCTTCTCAATTTCCTCGCATGAGTCGCAAAGTGTCGCTTCTTCATCCCTGAAATTTTGAACATGTTCAAAAAGTTCGTGCGAGACAATTTCTCTCAAAATAGCCGCAAATGCGTCGCTGGTGTCGTAAAGCCGTCGCGAAGCCTTCTCAAGTCCGTCAGACAGGAAGTGCGAGTGTATCTCACTGCGCTGCGACAGCCTGCGACTAGTTGGAGACATAATTGCAATAAAATATGCGAATATCAATTCAGTGTGATTCCAAGCGAAAATTGTCGCTAATTCGCATATTTTATTGCAATTCTTGAGTCGCAGGCTGTCGCAGCCCAGTGAGAGAGAGGAGTATCTCACTGGGCTGCGACAAATTGCGAACGTCATTCGCGAGAGAGTTTCAAAAGGGTCTTGAAACATTCACGGGGCTTCTCAATTTCCTCGCATGAGTCGCAAAGTGTCGCTCCTTCGACGCTGAAATTTTGAACATGTTCAAAAAGTTTGTGCGAGACAATTTCTCTCAAAATAGCCGCAAATGCGTCGCTGGTGTCGCAAAGCCGTCGCGAACCCTTCTCAAGTTCATCAGACAGGAAGTGCGAGTGTATCTCACTGCACTGCGACAGTCTGCGACTAGTTGGAGACACAATTGCAATAAAATATGCGAATATCAATTCAGTGTGATTCCAAGTGAAAATTGTCGCTAATTCGCATATTTTATCGCAATTCTTGAGTCGCAGGCTGTCGCAGCCCCGTGAGATAGAGGAGTATCTCACTGGGCTGCGACAAAAACATTCGTGGGGCTTCTCAATTTCCTCGCATGAGTCGCAAAGTGTCGCTCCTTCGTCGCTGAAATTTTGAACATGTTCAAAAAATTAGTGCGACAGAATTTCTCTCAAAATAGCGGTAAATTCGTTGCGAACCCTTTTCAAGTCCGTCAGACAGGAAGTGCGAGTGTATCTCACTGGGCTGCGACAGCCTGCGACTAGTTGGAGACACAATTGCGGTAAAATATGCGAATATCAATTCAGTGTGATTCCAAGTGAAAATTGTCGCTAATTCGCATATTTTATCACAATTGTTGTCTCCAACTAGTCTCAGGCTGTCGCAGCCCAGTGAGATACTACCCTTAGTTTACAGCTGGACACAAACTGCGCACTGGATGTGTTTGTCTGCACAATAGTGTGTCTCAAACAATTACAATATCATGGGGGGAAAAAGTTCAATATTTCCCATCGGTTATTTAAGAAAGTGAGCATTTTTATATCCATCCATCCATTAGGGTAGTATCTCACTGGCAGCCTGCGACCAGTTGGAGACCCTACAATTGCGATAAAATATGCAAATATCAATTCAGTGTGATTCCAAGTGAAAATTGCCGCTAATTCGCATATTTTATCGCAATTCTTGAGTCGCAGGCTGTCGCAGCCCAGTGAGATAGAGGAGTATCTCACTGGGCTGCGACAAATTGCGAACGTCATTCACGAGAGCATTTCAAAAGCGTCTTGAAACATTCACGGGGCTTCTCAATTTCCTCGCATGAGTCGCAAAGTGTCGCTCCTTCGTCGCTGAAATTTTGAACATGTTCAAAAAATTAGTGCGACACAATTTCTCTCAAAATAGCCGTAAATGTGTCGCGAACCCTTCTCAAGTCCGTCAGATAGGAAGTGTGAGTGTATCTCACTGGGCTGCGACAGCCTGCGACTAGTTGGAGACACAATTGCGATAAAATATGCGAATATCAATTCAGTGTGATTCCAAGCGAAAATTGTCGCTAATTCGCATATTTTATCGCAATTCTTGTGTCTCCAACTAGTCACAGGCTGTCGCAGCCCAGTGAGATAGGAGTATCTCACTGGACTGTGACAGCTTGCGACAAATTGGGAACGTCATTCGCGAGAGAGTTTCAAAAGGGTCTTGAAACATTCGCGGGGCTTCTCAATTTCCTCGCATGAGTCGTAAAGTGTCGCTCCTTCGTCGCTGAAATTAACATGTTCAAAAATTTCGTGCGACAGAATTTCTCTCAAAATGGCCGCAAATGCCGCAAAGTCATCACGAACCCTTCTCAAATCAGTTTCTGTGAGGCTTCCTCTACTTCTCTGCCTGCCGAGGGAAAGCCAGGCTGCGACAGTCTGCGACTAGTTGGAGACACAATTGCGGTAAAATATGCGAATATCAATTCAGTGTGATTCCAAGTGAAAATTGTCACTAATTCGCATATTTTATCGCAATTGTGTCTCCAACTAGTCACAGGCTGTCGCAGCCCAGTGAGATACTACCCTTACAGTTTACAACTGGACGCAAACTGCGCACTGGATGCATTTGTCTGCACAATAGTGCAGATTCTCTCAAGCCGGACTGAAATTTATCAAATAAGTTAAGTGTTCAGGTAGGAGGAGACCTGAGTGAAGACAACTTTCTCTAAAATCTTTGAAATGAAAGGTAACTTAGAGATAGGCCTGCAGTTTTTGAGATCATCAGGGTCAAGGCTCGGCTTGTTCAGGAGGGGTTGCACGGTTGCATGTTTAAAGTATGATGGGACAACTCCAAGTGCCAAAGAACTATTAATTATAGCTATAATCAGGGGGCAAATTGTAGTTAAAAACTTCCTTAAAAAGGTGCAATGGAAAAACATCTAGGCAGCACGGTGGTGTAGTGGTTAGCACTGTCGCCTCACAGCAAGAAGGTTCTGGGTTCGAGCCCGGTAGCTGATGTGGGGCCTTTCTGTGTGGAGTTTGCATGTTCTCCCTGTGTCCGTGTGGGTTTCCTCTGGGTGCTCCGGTTTCCCCTATAGTCCAAAGTCATGCAGGTTAGGTTAACTGGTGACTCTAAATTGACCGTAGGTGTGAATGGTTGTTTGTCTCTATGTATCAGCCTTGCGATGACCTGGCGACTTGTCCATGGTGTACCCCGCCTCTCGTCCATAGTCAGCTGGGATAGGCTCCAGCTTGCCCACAACCCTACACAGGATGAGCAGTTATGGATAATGGATGGATGGAATAACATCTAAGGGACAATAAGTGGAATTTGTGCGCAACAACCTCCGACAACTGAGCGGACAACACTGGATCAAATTGCTGGAGATGGCTGGCTGGATGATGTGTATCAGAGGGATCAAAATCTGGGGGTGATATGTGGGATCTTATGTCGTCTATTTTATCAATGAAGAAATTGAGGAACTTTTATACAGGTTTCAGTTGTGGGGGCAAGCATAGCAACAGAAGCACCAGGATTTATAGTTGAATAGTATTTTAGATCTGTGGACATTCTTGTTGATAAGACTGGCATAATACTCTACCTTGACTGTCTTAACAGAGTGTTGACAGTGCTTCAAACAATCTCTTAAAATTTCATATGACACCTGGAGTTTATCTTTTTTCCACTTGCGCTCAGCTCTCCAAGCTTGTTTACTAGCCCGAGTAGACTCATTTAACCAGGGGATAGAAACCCTGTTAGGCTTGGCTCTTTTAAGCTTTAGGGGGGTTATACAATCCAGTGTGTCAGTGCAGGATGAGTTGAAAAGAAAAACTAACTGCTCGATGTCAGTACAAAAAGAGGAAAGCCTCGGAGAGGATAGGTAAGTGCTTGAGCAGGAATGTGTTTGAAAACTGCAGGGCAAGGGGGGCAGGGGGCAAGGCAATGTGAATTCAGACATAACCAGAAAATGGTCTGAGATACCAATAGGGGAGAGCGGGGTAAGATGAGCCACCCCCTGTTTCTAAGAAACAGTACACAAATGTGACCATGTGACCACATTCAAAGGGGGGCGGGACCATTTACTTACACTTGTGGAGAGGAGCACCACATGTCAAACTAGGTGAGGGAGATATTTATAAAAATGTGTTTTTGTGCTTTCTAAGTCAATTCCATGTTTGTCCACAGTGAAGATGATTTAGAGAAGACAAAAGTAGAATAATATTTAGACACATTAGGGTTAAGTTAGTGGCTTTCTAAGCTATGATATGAATGCTAATAAAAATAATTTTGATTAGCCTAATCCCCTTTATTAGCATTTTTCTACAAAATGGTGGCCACGGGGTAAGATGAGCCATTAGATGTGGGGCAAGTTGAGCCACTGGCTCAACTTACCCCATTGGTGGCTGAGCTTACCCAATATGGATGACACTTAAGTTTTCACATTTACTGGTCATATATGACAACAACATACATATATACACACACACACACACACACACACACACACACGTGTGTGTATATATATATATATATATATATATGACATCAGATGAGGAAGACCAGTTGTTAGATGTGGGGGATTATGTTGTGGCAAAATTCACAGGGAAGAAGAAAGTGCATTTCTTCATTGGCCAGATAATCAAATTGGATGTCTTCGAAATAGAGGCAAGATTTCTCAAAAGAAGCCGGTCATGCCATGGCTCTGCAAGAAAGCCAACCTTTGTCTTCAAAGAGAAAGATGAGGCTGTCCTGTCAAGACAGGATATTGTGAAAAAATTGCCCCGCCCCTTTACTGTTGGGGGGACAGCACGGAGGGAGAGGCAAATGGTGTTCCCTTGCAATTTGAATGCTTGGAACATTGAATAATGATGAAATTATTATGGATGGAATGATTGCTGCATGTTTTAACCTACTGAAAGAAATAAGATTTTTTGGCACTGTTCTACTGTTTTAGTAATTTCCATAATATAGTACATCTCTCATTCCCTCTCTAACCATCCCTCTTTCTATCTATCTACGCATATCTCTCTCTCTATCCATCTATCTATCCCTCCCTATCCCATCTCGTTCTATCACCTCTCTCTTCATCTCCCCTCCTCTATGCAACGGCCCTATCCCCCACTTGATTGACTTGACTTGATTCACTGATTGCATTTCTAATAATAAAAGTTGTTTACTTTGTTAACCTAACATGTTTTGTGTTGGCTCAATTTACCCCACACAGTGGCTCATCTTACCCCGTGCATGGGGTAAGTTGAGCCACTTGACTTTTTTTTTTCAAGAGGTAATATCACTCTAACCATAAGAGCTTATCAATTATTTTTTGCTCAGATAGTAACAGTACACTTTGAAATTTGGTATGGTGTGTAGACTGGAAGCAAAAATGGCTTTAACATGTAGTTATGATGAAAAATGTAAAAAGTGGCTCATCTTACCCCGCTCTCCCCTATCCACAATTTCAGGAGTTGAAACAGAGAAACCACTTGAGAGCACAAGATCTAATGTGTGACCCTTTAGATACGTTGGGCTTAGTACTGACTGGACAAGATTAAACAAGTCCACAAGGCATAAAAACTCACTGACCATGGGTTTTGATGCGCAACAGATCTCATCTCATCTCATTATCTCTAGCCGCTTTATCCTTCTACAGGGTCGCAGGCAAGCTGGAGCCTATCCCAGCTGACTATGGGCGAAAGGCGGGGTACACCCTGGACAAGTCGCCAGGTCATCACAGGGCTGACACATAGACACAGACAACCATTCACACTCACATTCACACCTACGGTCAATTTAGAGTCACCAGTTAACCTAACCTGCATGTCTTTGGACTGTGGGGGAAACCGGAGCACCCGGAGGAAACCCACGCGGACACGGGGAGAACATGCAAACTCCACACAGAAAGGCCCTCGCCGGCCCCGGGGCTCGAACCCAGGACCTTCTTGCTGTGAGGCGACAGCGCTAACCACTACACCACCGTGCCGCCCTGCGCAACAGATATGAATGTTAAAATCACCTAAAATCAGCAGTTTCTCAGAACGAGAGGCCATAAATTATATCCATCATCCATCCATTATCCATAACCGCTTATCCTGTGCAGGGTCGCGGCCAAGCTGGAGCCTATCCCAGCTGACTATGGGTGAGAGGCGGGGTACACCCTGGACAAGTCGCCAGGTCATCACAGGGCTGACACAAACAACCATTCACATTCACACCTACGGTCAATTTAGAGTCACCAGTTAACCTAACCTGCATGTCTTTGGACTGTGGGGGAAACCGGAGCACCCGGAGGAAACCCACGCAGACACGGGGAGAACATGCAAACTCCACGCAGCCCCTGTCAGCCACTGGGCTCAAACCCAGAACCTTCTTGCTGTGAGGTGATGGTGCTAACCACTACATCACCACGCCGCCCACATAAATGATATTAAATCAGAAGATTCTTGAACAAAATTACTGTTTGTTTTCGGTGGTCTGTACACCAGAGTACAGAGGACTGGAGTACTGACATAAACTTTTACAAGTTGCACCTCAAAAGTAGAGAACACATCCACAGGCAAAAGTCTACAATTAAAACCGTTATTAAAAACGGTAGCTAAGCCACCTCCATGACCAGTAGTTCTTGGAGAATTTAAAAAATTGCAGTGAGGAGGACAGAGGTCACAGAGTGGAGAGAGATCCCTGGCATGAAGCCATGTTTTAGTAATAAAAAGTCCAGTTGACGAGAATCCAAGATGTAATTTAAGATGAAAGGCTTGTAAGATAGGGATTGAGCAATCGAGCATTTATGAGAGCAAATTTAGCTGACTGAGAGTCTGGTAGTCGCTGTGTAGCTCATTCCGATGATGTAGGCCCATGGAATTGTAATGCCTGCAGATTAGCAACAATTGCTCCACTAGTTCTAACCCTGTCTTTAGTAGGGAGTGGAAGATGTGTCTAGTGTACAGAGATTTGGTTTGTTAGATAGATGTCCGCAGGTGTCTTTGACAGAGTTTACAGTTAGGGATATGAGGTTACTGTGATCAACGCCACCACCTCTGCACTGCCTGGCCGGAGATCGAGAGGGTAGTGCAGACCAGATAGTGGGGATGATCCCTTGAGAAATGTCAAGTGGTTGACAAAATTTACGACGTGAGCCTTGGTGTATATAACGAGGCTGGCGAGCGACGTTTAAGTCCATACAGCGTTTGTAAACTCCAGCTGACAGACGGCGAGAAGATGAGTTCAGTTGTAGAAGGTCAGATGATCTCATCTCATTATCTCTAGCCGCTTTATCCTTCTACAGGGTCGCAGGCAAGCTGGAGCCTATCCCAGCTGACTACGGGCGAAAGGCGGGGTACACCCTGGACAAGTCGCCAGGTCATCACAGGGCTGACACATAGACACAGACAACCATTCACACTCACATTCACACCTACGGTCAATTTAGAGTCACCGGTTAACCTAACCTGCATGTCTTTGGACTGTGGGGGAAACCGGAGCACCCGAAGGAAACCCACGCGGACACGGGGAGAACATGCAAACTCCGCACAGAAAGGCCCTCGCCGGCCCCGGGGCTCGAACCCAGTACCTTCTTGCTGTGAGGCGACAGCGCTAACCACTACACCACCGTGCCACCCCAGGTCAGATGATGTGTATGAAAAGCCCATAGTAAAACAGGAAATAATGGCAAGGCAGTGACAGAAAGGAGGACTAAACAATCGTGAGACATTGTAAAATCCCGTAAACTCCTGGGCTAGCTAGTAACCCTGCCAAATGAGAATGCACCTCAATAGGCCATCTGCCAACAGACACGCAGAGACCAGCACCAGCTAGAGAAGTCAAACAAGCCTACTCTCCCAAACGAAATGCAACACCAGAAATACAAGCACGAGGAGGAAAATGTACACACCTGTACACTGATCAGCCAGCGGTATCAGTGGCAGAGCGGGCTCAAGTTAGGCCGGCGAAACCGTAGCGTTACCCACAGAGAGAGACAGCAGATCCAGAAGTAATTTACCAATCCAGTACTTTATTGTGGAATAGACAGTTCAGTGGCTGTAATCCTTAGTTGATTGTGAGGTCCATGACAACTGGGTGATGCAATAATCCAAACACCTTAAATGTAATTATGAAAAAAGATGTAGAGCTTGTCAAACAGTCTTTCTTGATTGGCCAGCCAACTCGCCTGACCTGAACCCCAGAGAGAATCTATGAGATAATATCAAGAGGAAGATGAAAAACACCCGATCCAAAAATACAGACGAGCTGAAGGCTGCCATCAAAGCAACCTGGGCTTCAGTAACACCTCAGTAGTGCCACAGGCTGATCGCCTCCATGCCACGCCACACTGATGCAGTAATTTGTGGGAAAGGAGCCCCAACCAAGTATCAAGTGTATAAATGAACATGTTTTTAGAAGTTGGACATTTCTGTATTGTAAATCTTTTTTGATTGATCTTAGGAAATATTCTAATAATTTGAGATAATGGATTTCTGATTTTCATGAACTATAAGCCATAATCATCAAAATTAAAACAAAAAAATACTTGAAATATTTCACTTTACATGTAATGAATATAGACTATATGAAAGTTTAACTTTTTGAATTAAATTATGAAAAGAACTTTTTCATGATATGCTAATTGTTTGAGATGCATTAATATCTATCTATCTATCTATCTATCTATCTATCTATCTATCTATCTATCTATCTATCTATTCCTTGTTTAGTTTGTCACTTCTCAGTCTGTTCTTTCTCTCTATTTTCATCAGTCCTCCAGATTTTATTGAATCAATTCAATTTCAAAATAATCACTGAATTAAGATCAGTAGAGGCTTTGCACCATCACCTGACCCCATAGCAATGGTAACTACACCGCCATGACAGGAGGCACCCTTGTAGTGCTTCATTTAGACGAGTTAGTTGTTCTTGATCGGTATGGGAAGGTTTTGCTGCATTTTTGGATATGCAAATCGTTTTGAACAAAACAAAAAGACGTCAGATTTTTTTTAATTTACCAAAAGTAATTCATCACTGGGGGGAAAAATAAAGAAATTTCTTAACATAGAGGGGGGGGGAAAACATTCAGCGAGACTCGGTGTTGAAAGGAGAGAGGTCAAAAACCCTATGATATGCTCACTTCATTTACACGAAGGTAAGAATAAAAAAAATAATTTCACAACTGGAGCGCAGTGCTCATTCTTATCCAGTGACGTGAACATGAGCGTCAACACAGTGGCTCTGTACAGCCTCACCTTCACTGAGACTTAAAAAGTGCGCTTACATTCAGGGATCCTTCAGAGCACGTTGTGCACACGCATGGGACCCAGTTATGAGAGACACCTGATGATTTGAGTGCAATCAGCACGCACATATAAGGACACAGAGGCTTTGTGAAGTATTATCATTATCACTGTCATGTTTGTTTCTAGCAGTGTTTATGACTTTGCTTTCGTTTGTGTTTTGTTTTTGTAATTATCACGTTTGCTAATAAACACTTCCTGCACTTAGATACGTCTACCGTCACATACCTGACAGAGTACTTCACAAAGTCTCTGTGAAAACAGCGTCCTTAAGCCAGTATCTCACTGGGCTGTGACAAATTGCGAACGTCATTCGCGAGAGAGTTTCAAAAGTGCCTTGAAACATTCGTGGGGCTTCTCAATTTCCTCGCATGAGTCGCAAAGTGTCGCTCCTTCATCACTGAAATTTTGAACATGTTCCAAAAATTTGTGCGACAATTTCTCTCAAAATAGCCGCAAATGTGTCGCTAGTGTCGCAAAGCCTTCACGAACCCTTCTCGAGTCAGTTTCCATGAGACAGGAAGTGCGAGTGTATCTCACTGGGCTGCGACAGTCTGTGACTAGTTGGAGACACAACAATTGCGATAAAATATGCGAATATTAATTCAGTGTGATTCCAAGTGAAAATTGTCACTAATTCGCATATTTTATCACAATTCTTGTCTCCAACTAGTCGCAGGCTGTCGCAGCCCAGTGAGATACTACCCTTATATGCGCGTGCTGATTGTGCTCAAATCATCATCAGGTGTTTGCCATAATAATTGGGTCCCAAGCGCGCGCACAATGCGCTCTGAAGGATCCCTGAATGTAAATGCACTTTAAGTCTCGGTGAAGGTTGGGCTCTGCAAAGCCACTGTGTTGACACTCATATTCACTTCACTGTATCAGAATGAGCACCACGCTGCAGTTGTGGAACATAATTCTTACCTTCGTGTAAATGATGTGAGCATACCATAGGGTTTTTGACCTCTCTCCTTTCGACACCGAGTCCCACTGAATGTTTTTTTTTCTTTTTTTTCCTTTCTACGTTAAGTTTCTCTATTTTTTTTTTTTCACGATGATGAATTACTTTTGGTAAATTAAAAAACTTGGTGTCTTTGTTTTGTTCAAAATGATTTGCATATCCAAAAACACAGCAAAACCTTCCCATACCAGTCAATAACACCTAACTCATCTGAAAGAAGTACTACAAGCATGTCCCCTGTCATGGCAGCGTAGTTACCGTTGCTATGGGGTCACATAACGGTGCAAAGCCTCTATACAGTGGATAAAATGAATTCCATACATGACAACTTTTAAATTAGTTAATGTTTCACTATGAATGAACAGAGTCAGTGTAAAACATAAAAAAAACATTTTCCGTTATGCTGCTGCAGTAGTGGGATTGGGAATAAAAAGTTGAAATGTTAATCTTCTCCTTGTTGACCTAGTAACATTTACAGAAATCTTTTTTTATAGTTCCAGTGGGAATCAGAACCAATCAGATTTACACATCATGATCATGACATTATTGACATGTGTCATGATCGTGACAAAGTGGGAGCGCTGTATCCACGGGGGATACATTCCAAGAGCTAAAGAACTAGCCAAAACCACGGATAGGAGCGACGCATATATAAATGAATGAATGAACCCTTTATTGTCACTTAGTCACAAGTACCAGCGAAATTAGCCGTCAACCCGTCCGTACATATACACATACATACAATTGACACAGGGGGAGTAGACAGGATAGGAAGACAGGGATGAAAAATACAGAGTAACATGAGGGGAGGGGAGGAGAAAAACGCAACCCCCACACTATGCTCCTGTGGAGAGTACAGTGTGGGAATATTAAAAAAAACACCTCGGCACAAAAATAACACCGTACACTTTACAACATGAAAACTCAGGACTTGAGAGGGAAGGGGGTGAGGGAGGGGGCGATCATGGGAGGGGCAGAGGTATAGGTAACCCAGTGCAAACAAGCAGTCTGGTCCTGCAGCCGAAGACGGCGCTTACCCACTTGTCACACTGGGGGTAAAAGCGGCGACCATGGGAAGTGGGGGAAGGAATACGAGAGAGTCTCACAGCAGTGACCTTCAAGGGGAGATGTTGTCCCAGCAACGGCTTTGGCCAAGGCCAGTGCTGTCTGAGGGAGCCGAAAGCAGATAAGATTGGGATTGTTTAGTCTTGGGGCGAGTAGACGCATTCCTTTACACGACTACTTTGTTTGTCCATTCTGGTCTCTGAATCGATCCATTTTCCTTTGCAAAGCCAAAAGCTTCTCCATGATGTTATCCATGTTGCGGTTCAAGTTCTGAATAGCCACAGTCTGAGTGCCGACAGCTCTGCCCACCGCTTCAATCATGTCGGGCAGCTTTATGGGGCTTTGGACAGCTGTCACCGTTTTCTGATTTCCTCGATAAACCAGGGCAATGCCTAATCCAATCAGCAAAAGTCCTGTAATCATGGTTCTGAATAGGTAGATGTCTTCAATGTCCTCCACAGAAAGAACCGCCAGGCACACGACCCGCCACCTCTCCCACACGTCCATCGTGTAGCCAGCTGCGAATGTTCCAGCAGGACAGGCTGGTTCCCCCGAACCCAGGCTTCTCGTCGAGAAGGTTGTGTCAATTGCATGAAGAGACCAGTTTATCAATTCCATGATTTTTAGTTTGGAGAGCAGTGCAGAGAGAGTCTCTTAAAAGTATATACAATAGACAGACGAGACAGCAGAAGCAGGAAAGATAAGGGAAGGGAGAGGCAGAGAAATGTGACCGCCTTCCGTGAGAGCACTGAGAAGAAAGCTTGTTTTTCGTGTACATACATATTTGTGATAATGTTTCATTTATAAACTACACACAATATGACCTCAACAACATAACTATTAACAAAATAAAACAGTATACCATAATAAAAGTTATGTGAATGTGCTCTCTCTCATATATGACCTTCTGACATTTCCACTTAATATTTTTATCATGGTTGAGGCACAGAGTGCCTTTTTATTTCAAAGTAACAAAAAACACCAGGCGTGAAAACACGACAGTAGAAGTGACGAACACTCGGGGGCGTCGTGGCTCAGGTGGATAAGGCGCCATATCATAAATCCGGGGACCCGGGTTCGAGTCCGACCCGAGGTCATTTCCCGATCCCTCCCCGTCTCTCTCCTGCTCGTTTCCTGTCTCTACACTGTCCTATCCAATAAAGATGAAAAAAAAAAGAAGTGACGAACACAACAAGCATCAGCATGGAAAATAAAAGCAAGACAAACTAATGGAATCCGCAATTTAAAGAAGGCGAGTAATAAGTGAAAGCAGGTGTGCGTGGTTAAGAGTTAATAAGCAGGGTGTGTGGGAATTGTAGTTCGAGGGGTCATGCTTGTAAACTGAAACTGCAGTTAGTGAGTCAATGAATATGGCCGTCTCACTGTATAAGCAAGAATGTTATAAATAGACTTTGCTTGAACAAAACAAAGGTGCAGAAACAGGAAGACAACTCCAAACAGAGACATGATGTAGCTCGACTTGTGCCATGTTCTTAACTAACTCATGTCTCAGCTTGGGATTTTCATAACAATGAACTTTCTGCCTCGTTAATTATACATCATATCCAGTATTGCATGGTTTGCACTCTGTACCATTCCATTAAATACAGTCCAGTGGGAATACACGATATCCGGAACTTTTCTGTTATGAAAGAATGAGTGGGAATGAAAATGTATCTGTTCTATGTTATTTTACTTCATACAGTAATGAATTTTATATAAGAAAGAGGCTATACATCTTTGATAGGAAAAAAATTATTTGGTGCACAAGTTTTAATTTATTTTGAGTTTTCTTAACACAGGGTCAAAGATTTACAGATGCCCACTTCGATTATTAATTCAATGGTGCTGAAAGTTACAAAATTGTCTTTTAACTTGCCTCTGAACTTCCTGTTAGTGATCATAACTGAATACAGCTGGGAGCTTCTCTGTGCCAACATAAAAAGGGTTTGTTTGACACTCATTGACTTGACCAACACACAGTACAATGGGAAAGTCCAAGGAGCTCAGTGCAGATCTAAGAAAGAGGATCATAGATTTACACTCAGAAATACCGTATCTTTTGGAGCCATTTCTAAACAACTGCAGATTCCAAGATCATCAGTTCAAACAATTAAGCTAGTGGGAGGTGTAGCCACTTTGCCAACCCACTTTGCTGGAAGAAGACCCAAACTGTCAGAGGATATTGGTTCAGATGGTCAGGAACCACCAAGGCACAGACCTGCCATGAACTGGAAACTGCTGTAACAGCAGCGTCACTGTCTGCAGTCAAGAGAGTTTTATATCACCATGGACTGAGAGGCTGCTGTCGAAGAAAGAAGCCCCTGTTCCAAAATTGACACCTTTAAGCTTGACTCAAGTTTGCAGCTGACCACATGTACAAAGAAAAAGCCTTCTGGAGGAAAGTTTTATGGTCAGATAAGATAAAGATTGAGTTGTTTGGCCACAATGACCAGAGGTACAGAGAAACACTGTAGTAACTGTTAAGCATGGTGGTGGTAGCATCATGCTCTGGGGCTGTTTTGCTGCCAGTAGAACTGCTGCATTGTACAAAGTGGATGGAATAATGAAGGACGAGGACTACCTCAGAATTCTTCAGCATAACCTCAAACCATCAGCTAGACAGTTAGACACAATTGGGTGTTCCAGCAGGACAGTGACCCCCAAACACACATTACAGCTGGTTGTGGAGGAGAAAGCAGGCGAACGTTAAGCTTAAAACAAGTCCTGAGCTCAACCCTATTGAAGATATGGAGACTGTGCTGAAAAGTCAGGCCCATGCCAGGAAACACACACATTTAATTGAACACCACCAAGTCTGCCAAGAAGAGTGGTCAAATATCCAATCAGAAGTCTGACAGAAGCTTGTTGATGGCTACCAAAAGCATCTGGTCAAGGTGAAATTTTCTCAGAAACATTTAACCAAATATTAAGTGTGCTGCATGTATATTGTTGACCCTGTGTTGATTTCAGAAAACCCGAAACAGATTAAAACTTGTGCACCAAATTCTTGTTTTCTCTCTCTCTCTCTTCCCTCCACTATTCTAGCACACTAACCTAAGAGCCTCAAGAAAATCAAAACCTGTAAAAACAATGTCATAGATTCCATGAAGTTTAGTTTGTGTGCATCTTCAGCTTCTTATATAAACATAGTTTATCTCTAGCCCTATATTTCCCATGTCTAAACCCAGCACCATCAAAATCATTTTTTCCTCTGGTTCTTTAAGTCCTCCCACAGAACACTGCGTCCCAGTTTCTCACGCGGCACCGGCGAGCAAACGCAATGTTCGAAGAGGGCAAGAAGGGCAATTTGGAGCGAGAGTGCATTGAAGAGCTGTGCAGTAAGGAGGAGGCACGGGAGATCTTCGAGAACGTCCCTGAGACGGTAGCTAGCTTTCATTTGAGTGGTTTTTTCCTCTCTCTCATTTTTATTTGTTTTTTCTTTACTTATCTTTACATTTTAATGTAAATGCCATTAATCCAAGCTGCATCACTTAGAAGTGGGTTAAACACCTGTAACCATATATATATTACACTCACCGGCCACTTTAATAGGAACTTGTTGATTCTAAGATTCCTGTTCTTGGCTGCAGGACTGGAACCCAGTGTGGTCTTCTGCTGTTGCATGCTGAGATGCTTTTCTGCTCACCACGGTTGTAAAGAGTTGCTATGAGTTGCTATATCCTTCCTGGCAGCTTGAACCAATCTGGCCATTTTCCTCTGATCTCTCTTATCTACAAGGCGTTTGTTTCCACCTACAGAACTGTCGCTCACTCGCCTCAATGTTTTTGTTTTTTGCACCATTCTGTGTAAACTCTGCAGACTGGTGTGTGTGAAAACCCCAAGAGATCAGCAGTTTCTGAAATACTCAAACCAGTCCATCTGGCTCAAACCAACACCCACAGTGCCACAGTGAAAGTCACACTTTGAGATCACAATTTTTCCCGTTCTGATGTTTGAAGTGAACATTAACTGAAGCTCTTGATTTGTATCTGCATGATTTGATGCACCGTGCTGCTGTCAAGGGATCGGCTGATTAGAGAACTGCATAAAACAGCAGGTGGATGGGCGTTCCTTATAAAGTGGCCAATGAGTGTATATAGGGGATTTTAATAAAATTTCTCACACAGTTCAGGAGGCAATGTCAAATAAATAGCCAGTAGGTCAGAACACAGAATATCTACAAAAGTCAAAGCTTGAACTGAAACAGAACTTTCGCAAGAACATGTATGAGTAACACCTTACAACCTGACCGTGAACTTATTTGTCCTTATGTAGTCCATAAACAGGAAGTGATCAAGGAACAGGAAGTGGCAGTTAGAACTCATGGGACAGGGCCTGGAGGTGTTATGACATGAAATGATGTGACAAAATGTACTAAAAGCACAGGAACATCTGTAGAAAATCAGAACTCAAATGTTGAGTATCAGCCGATACCAGTATCCATCTGGTGGGTTTTTTTTGTGTCTGAAAGCATATACGCAGAACCATGGCCTCGCTTTCATTTATAAATGCCTTGAGACCTCAAGAATGGCACAGGAATAGTTTTAAGCGTTAACAATAAATCTAATATAGTAATTTTTACAATTAAATTGATTCATATAGGTAGCGGTCTGAGTGAACGACCTTGATGTCCGTGACGTCACAGCAGGAAGTCTATCGGTCTCCTCGCCATTTCCGCTATACTAAAACACAGAGCTGACTGCAACTCCGATCCTCCATTTTGAGCTAATTTATCGCCATGCCACGTAGGTGTGCCAGCAACATGACAGAAGGTGGATTTATGTTGCATTCATGGCCCAAGAATGTTCAAACTGCAAAGATTTGGACGCGTTTTACAAGAAGTTCATGGGCGCATTGGGCGCCTACGAAGTGGTCTCTCTTCTGCTCTACACATTTTACTGAAGACTCATACAAGACCTCTGATCTCTTGAGGAGCGTTGGCTCTAAGCCCATATTGAAAGAGGGCGCAGTACCATCAATTAAATAAAACTACAAGAAAAGGAAAACATTTATTTTATTTATTTTTTAAAAGGAAAGTTCAGTTGCACCAGTTCTCCCGGAGTTTGAGCCGAGGGTTGTTGGTAAAACCCGGGATGGAACGGGACGGGACATATTGCTCAGGCAGTGACCTCCCTGCGGTTGTTGCTAAAACCGGTGACGTCCCGTTCCGTCCCTGGGTTTTAGTAATTGCCTGAGCCGAGCAGTAATGGCGGAGTACTCAGTATGGAGAAAATGGAGAACGAGTGGAGCAGCTGTCTGATTTTTAAACTGGATATTGCTGCCATCTCGCCCTTACGTGGAAGAAGCGAATGAACGGAGAACTGAACGAACAACTGCAAGTCAGATTGTTTCAAAACAGTCAGCCACAAGGTCGGCCTTCAAGAAGTGAGAACACAGACGGGTAAGCTCCGACTCTCATTTGGATACAAAACAACAAAAACAACACGTTGTTTACCTGCCTTTAGATTAATACGTGTAACTTGTATTGTGTGTTTAAGTTAGCGGTATAAGGTTATTTAATTTGCTTCAGAATGTGATCGTCTCAGTTCATCTGATTATTTAATGAGCCTTTTACGTTTTATCAGTGAAAATGCATGCATGTACATGTATGTTGCATAAGTTATAACACCCATCCTGTTTTAATGAGAGTCAACCCACAATCAGTGAAGTCAAATCAGTCTTAGTTGAGCGAGTCGGTAACGGGATTTCTTACTTTCACCATAATTTTTTATTTATATGACTTTGGTCTATAGTAGCTGTAAAAGGCCTCGGCCTTAAAACCGGTTACCGCTGTGACATCACGCACTCAGGGCTGGCTGGCTCAGCGGGGCAGCTCGAATGCCAACTTTGCGGTTGATTTTAACTCTCAAAAATGTTTTTTTTTTTTTTTAATTCCCATTTATGCAGCATACAAGAGTCAAGGATGGAGATACTATCCACTCAGAAATTTATTTTAAAATAAAGGTTCTGCGTATCTGCTTTAAGCACTAAAATGCTTCACAGTTAAATAATTTTGCACACACACATTGTAAAAATACATTGTTTGTTTTTTTCTTTTGTTAGAATTAACTATCAAGTCTCTTTTATATATAAACATCTCCAGGTCCAAAAATGCATTTCTTCTCCTAATCCAAGTCCAATCTTTGCTATTTTCACAAAGTACGATATCCAATATGTCTTCATTTATATCTGATCTACCATTTTAACTAGATCATACCTGTCCACCTCCCCCCAATTCAATTCAATTCAATTCAATTCAATTCACTCACGCATACATACACACGTGTACACACACACACACACACACACACACGTTCACCTGCTTCAAAGACCATTGCACTATTTGAAGAACTTTTTTTTTGAAAGTTTTAATTTGTATCGCACACTGAAAATGCCACCTTTTATATGATGTTTTTCTTTCATTTTATTATTGTTTTTATTCTATTATTTCTTTCTGTACTCTGTTTTGAGTAAAGCTTCCACAATTTCGTTGTACCCCACTGTGCAATGACAATGAAAGGTTATTCTGTTCTCTATTCTTAGTGTCAAAACACAGAGTTTATACTGACAATATATTTGTCTTTTGCATTTTTAGGAATACTTCTTCCCCAAGTATACAGGTACGTTATTAATTGTCCCCAATCAGTAGCAAAGGGAAGATTTTGAGAAATTTCTTCGTACTCTAAAACCTTCTACAAACACAAATCCACGTATTTAGCCAGCTGTTATTCATTTCTTGACAAAATTATACCTGCAGTGAACCAAAAAGCCAAAATGACGTCACTGCTTCTCATATGCTATAATTTTGCTATAATTCATCTAATTTAGTGTATGTGTATCTTACCACAAAAAGTCATCTGTCTAATACATTTTTCTGTATTGAGAAAAGAACCGAAAAACCTTGGAGGGGGAAATAAACCTCACTGATACTGGAAGCATGAGGGCAAGTCTTGAAGTCTTTACACAATCATTACACTGTAATGGTCTTAAGATGAGAAAGATTTACAAAACATAAAAATAAAGTATTCCCAAAGCTGGTGTAATGATGATGCTGGACTTCTCCTCCTTCTTGCTACAACTACTGGAGCCGCAGAGGAATAAGTCATGCTGGTTATTTTCCTAAAGGCTTTTTGTATGTGTGATCAGGCAAAAACAGATGAGAGTATTAAATAACCTTGGAAAAATATGCTACAAACTAGTGTTGTAGTACTTCAGACCGGTCTTAGTCTCGGGACCACTTTTTGAATATCTCGGTCTCGTCTCGGAATCAATCACATTTTTACTTGGTCTTGTCTCTGTCTCAGACAAAGAGGACTCTGGATTTTATTTCAAGACTGGTCAAGATCACAACTGCAGGGATTTCACTAAATTGTCTGTGCTAATTTGAAAATTTTCTTCCTGTTAACGTCCGTCACCTCTCCCCCTCCTCCCTTCACACACACTGATCTGGTCCTGGTCTAGACTTGGTCTTGGTCTTGACTTGATCTCAACCCCTCAAAGTCTTGGTCCTGTCTCGGTCTCAATACACTCTGGTCTTGGTCGTCACTTGTTCTCGGTTTAGGTGGTCTTGACTACAACATTACTAAAAACATCTGTTCTTTTTTTTTAAAGGATAAATAAAAATTTACACTACCGTTCAAAAGTTTGGGGTCACTTTGAAATTTCCTTATTTTTGAAAGAAAAGCACTGTTCTTTTCAATGAAGATCACTTTAAACTAATCAGAAATACACTCTATACATTGCTAATGTGGTAAATGACTCTTCTAGCTGCAAATGTCTGGTTTTTGGTGCAATATCTCCATACAGTGGTGCTTGAAAGTTTGTGAACCCTTTAGAATTTTCTATATTTCTGCATGAATATGACCTAAAATATCATCAGATTTTCACACAAGTTCTAAAAGTAGATAAAGAGAACCCAGTTAAACAAATGAGACAAAAATATTATACTTGGTCATTTATTTATTGAGGAAAATGATCCAATATTACATATTTGTGAGTGGCAAAAGTATGTGAACCTTTGCTTTCAGTATCTGGTGTGACCCCCTTGTGCAGCAATAACTGCAACTAAATGTTTCTAGTAACTGTTGATCAGTCCTGCACACCGGCTTGGAGGAATTTTAGCCCATTCCTCCGTACAGAACAGCTTCAACTCTGGGATGTTTGTGGGTTTCCTCACATGAACTGCTCGCTTCAAGTCCTTCCACAACATTTCAATTGGATTAAGGTCAAGACTTTGACTTGGCCATTCCAAAACATTAACTTTATTCATTCTTTGGTAGAATGACTTGTGTGCTTAGGGTCGTTTTCTTGCTGCATGACTAACCTTCTCTTGAGATTCAGTTCATGGACAGATGTTCTGACATTTTCCTTTAGAATTTCCTGGTATAATTCAGAATTCATTGTTCCATCAATGATGACAAGCCGTCCTGGCTCAGATGCAGCAAAACAGGCCCAAACCATGATACTACCACCACCATGTTTCACAGATGGGATAAGGTTCTTATGCTGGAATGCAGTGTTTTCCTTTCTCCAAACATAACGCTTCTCATTTAAACCAAAAAGCTCTATTTTGGTCTCATCCGTCCACAAAACATTTTTCCAATAGCCTTCTGGCTTGTCTACGTGATCTTTAGCAAACTGCAGATGAGCAGCAATGTTCTTTTTGGAGAGCAGTGGCTTTCTCCTTGCAACCCTGCCATGCACATCATTGTTGTTCAGTGTTCTCCTGATGGTGGACTCATGAACATTAACATTAGCCAATGTGAGAGAGGCCTTCAGTTGCTTAGAAGTTACCCTGGGTCCTTTGTGACCTCGCCGACTATTACATGCCTTGCTCTTGGAGTGATCTTTGTTGGTCGACCACTCCTGGGGAGGGTAACAATGGTCTTCAATTTCCTCCATTTGTACACAATCTGTCTGACTGTGGATTGGTAGAGTCCAAACTGTTTAGAGTTGGTTTTGTAACCTTTTCCAGCCTGATGAGCATCAACAACGCTTTTTCTGAGGTCCTCAGAAATCTCCTTTGTTCATGCCATGATACACTTCCACAAACATGTGTTGAGAAGATCAGACTTTGATAGATCCCTGTTCTTTAAATAAAACAGGGTGCCCACTCACACCTGATTGTCATCCCATTGATTGAAAACACCTGACTCTAATTTCACCTTCAAATTAACTGCTAATCCTAGAGGTTCACATACTTTTGCCACTCACAGTTATGTAATATTGGATCATTTTCCTCAATTAATAAATGACCAAGTATAATATTTTTGTCTCATTTGTTTAACTGGGTTCTCTTTGTCTACTTTTAGGACTTGTGTGAAAATCTGATGATGTTTTAGGTCATATTTATGCAGAAATATAGAAAATTCTAAAGGGTTCACAAACTTTCAAGCACCACTGTAGGTGTATAGAGGCCCATTTCCAGCAACTCTCACTCCAGTGTTCTAATGGTACAATGTGTTTGCTCATTGCCTCAGAAGGCTAATGGATGATTAGAAAACCCTTGTACAATCATGTTAGCACAGCTGAAAACAGTTGAGCTCTTTAGAGAAGCTATAAAACTGACCTTCCTTTGAGCAGATTGAGTTTCTGGAGCATCACATTTGTGGGGTCGATTAAATGCTCAAAATGGCCAGAAAAATGTCTTGACTATATTTTCTATTCATTTTACAACTTATGGTGGTAAATAAAAGTGAATTTTCATGGAAACCACAAAATTGTCTGGGTGGCCCCAAACTTTTGAACGGTAGTGTATACAGAAACCTCAAATTTTTTTTTATCTGTTTACACAGAGGATCCACCGTACAAGCCCCTGTATAACTTGTTGCTATAGAAACAGAAATGTACTATGAATATAGTAATATAACCCTCTAACTGTATAACCAAGCTACTGTTATAGAAAATTGATCAGATTTGAGAATCCAACCATGCTGTGGTTTAAGACTGTTCTGGATGATACTTTTAACACCATGACTTGTACATGATTGCAAATGTACCATTAAAGGTGAAATTTTTATTTATTTATTTATTTATTTATTTATTTTCTTCTCCAGAGTGTTTGGTGCACTTCCGTGTTGGTAGTACCTCCAATACGAACACAGACTCTGGAATTCCTCAGGACCTCCGCACGTGTGTTCAAGGCTAGTCGGCTGTTGTGAATGCATAAAAGTTTGGACGTACCTTCTAATTCAATGGTTCACTTCATGTCCTAAATTAATGATGGATGTCGTTTCTCTTTACTTAGTTGAGCGGTTCTTGACGTAATATGGATTACTACAGTTGTGGAATAAGGATATTTACTGTATTTTTATTATTTACTATTTACTGTTTGATCTCAAACACATTAAGAAGGCAAGAAACTCGTCTATTAATTACCTTTTGATAAAGCACACCTGTTAATTGAAAAGCATTCCAGGGGACTACCTCATGAAGCTGGTTAAAGATAGACTGCCTTTCAGATTTTTCAAGTTTAGGTCGTAAAAAGAATTTTCCCTGACACCCAATTATTTTTGTTTAGTGGACCAAAAGCTACTGAATTTGAATCACAGACTTCCAATTTTATTAGTTTTTTTTAATTTAGATAGAACAATTAATGAGTTTACAGCCACATGGCCCGAAATTCTCCACTATTTTTTCCTGTTTCACCATGACACAATACAAGATACTACGTCATGCATCATGTGGTGGGTTTTCCCTGTTCACGCAAGGCATTCTGGGATACAAATTTGAAACAGGAGAGAAAACTGGCGGATGTGAGTGTGCGAATGAAACGTGAAAGACCGACTAAGGTAACAGAAAGCGAGAAGAAAAGACATTATGTTGTGAAGGAAAGGAAACACAGGACCAAACTAATAAATATCGGCAGTCAGCGAGCACCTCGGTGTGATCAGCTGTTCATTTAGACAGAATGATGGAAGTCAGTGCACGATCAAAGTAAACCTGTAGATGGCAGTAATGCAATACTGTGGATGCCAGCTGCCGTAAAACCCAAAAGAAGAAGAAGAAGAAGAAGAAAAACCTGTGCATGCACACACAGACTTCCTCTGTCTGCTTGACTGTACGAAGCGAGTGATTTCATGCACATCATTTGCTTTAATCCCCTCAAATTAAATAAGTTCCCAGCTACAGACTGGCCTGATCTTTTGTGAGATATTACAGAAATAAACATCAAATCAAATCAAGTTTATTTGTACAGCGCTTTTAACAATAAACATTGTCGCAAAGCAGCTTTACAGAATTTGAACGACTTAAAACATGAGCTAATTTTATCCCTAATCTATCCCCAGTGAGCAAGCCTGTGGCGACGGTGGCAAGGAAAAACTCCCTCAGACGACATGAGGAAGAAACCTCGAGAGGAACCAGACTCAAAAAGGAACCCATCCTCATTTGGGCAACAACAGACAGCCTGACTATAATATTAACAGTTTTAACAGGTATAACCCTCAACTGTCCTCATGGGGCCGTCCTTCACAGGAGTGGGGCGATAAAACTCCGACCAGACACAGGGCACCAGGATGGATCAAGCAGGTCCGAGGGGCAGAAGAGGCCAGCATCTCAATCCCAGGATCAAACATATCACAATCACCAAATTTCAGAGGGAACTAAATTTCACTGATTTTATGAAATCGAAAGGCCGTCTAACTTTAAGATAAAGCCAATAGTGTGCAAAGCATTGTCAATGTAAATGGTGGCTACTTTGAAGAATCTAAAATATGAAACTTTTTTTTTCCTTACCACATAATTCCATATATGTTCCATATGTTATTTCATAGTTTTGATATTTCCAGTTTTGTTCTACAATATAGAAAATAGTCACAATACAGAAAAACCTATGAATGAGTAGGGGTGTCCAAACTTTTGAGTGGTACTGTACATCTATTACTGCAGCAAGTCTGGAATTGTCAAACATGCTTCAAAAAGTAGTGTTAGATTCAGCTTTTTGTTTCTACTGATGATGTTTACAGAGTTACGTAACCAGTGTTTGCCGCTGCCGTGCAGTAAGGAGGGATACAAGCACTGTATTGATGGTCAGGGTACCTATACTTGTGTATGCAAACCTGGCTGGAAAGGGCTTCTATGTGAAGAGGGTGGGTACTATATCCTTAGGGATTTAAAAGAGAATCATTGATCACTTTATATGAGTTAACCCTTTATTGGCTAGTTTTGGTGGTTCTTTAATAGAACAGCTAACCAGAGTATTGGTATCTGTTATTTTCTGACAGATATTGATGAGTGTAAGGACCCAGATTTCCTTGCTGGTTGTAAGCAGGGCTGCCAGAACACACTCGGGAGCTTCCAGTGCTTTTGTTTTAGTGGTTACTACCAGTATGACACGATCAACTGTTTTGGTGAGCCCACATTTCTAACATCAAGCTTGCATTTTCTTTCTTTATATTCTTCCACTGTGTAATATTAATGAAGCATAATCTATAGAATAATAAATAATGACGGAGACATTGGGTGGGAGTTATGGAAGGAGTGGAAAATACTTGAATATTTGTAATCTAGTCATTTGTAATTTGTTATTTAAGTACTCTCTTGGAAGATTTGTACTTTACTCAAGTACACTGTAACCCCACTATAACGAACTCCTCAGGGACGTCCAAACAGTTTGTTCTATCAAAGTTTGTAATGCTGAAATGGACCCACTTGTTACACCAAATACTCATGTTATATGTGAAATTTTAGGCACGTTCTCCTTATCACGAATTTCTCCTTCCGAGTCACTATCGCAGTTCACTGACTGAGTTAAAGGATCACAAATGGAGGCGATGAGTTCTTCATCTGTTATGGAAATGATTGAGGTTACCGGTGTATCGTTGTCAGTGTCCACCTACTGACTCGCTCTGTTTTTCTAAATCTTCACCATTCAGTTCATTCATCTGTTGCAAATCGCTGATGATGTCACTTATGTCGTGCCACGGGGCGGGGTGTATAAAAATACTGCCAGGACGCTTTAACTAGGCAATAAGTTTAGCGGTATCGGCAGTCATTTCGTCCTTGTATCGATCCTTTGATCACCCTTTTTGATAATTATTAGTTATCGACACCTAAGCGAGGCTCGTTAAGCCTTTGTTTTATGCCATTAACATGTATTGTTTACTTGAATGCGAACTTGATTACTTATTGTTTGTCTCTGGTGGGAAGAGAAGCACATGACTCAGTGTGTCATGTAAAGCCCGGCACACATGGGTGACTTTCCGTTGCTTGGTCGCGCAACTTTTTGATGTAAGCAAAAAATCGCTTCGTGTGCAGATATTTGCGACGGCGATTTTTTTGTTTGTTTGTTTGTTTCTTGCAATAGATCGCAGGTATCAAACATGCTTGATATTCTGTGACCAAAAAATCGCCAGTTGCTGACTTGTTGCAGAGATATCGCCGTGTGTGCGTGTCTTTGCGATAACGAAGCAATCAACTCCAAAGGCGAAGCCAATCCCCGCCCGTGAAGTAGTCATGTGACTTCCCTGTGACTTGCATGCCCCTCCCCAAATCGCCCACTGGTCGCAGATAACGTGCAAAAGAGAGGGGAAACTCATCTCATCTCATCTCATTATCTGTAGCCGCTTTATCCTTCTACAGGGTCGCAGGCAAGCTGGAGCCTATCCCAGCTGACTACGGGCGAAAGGCGGGGTACACCCTGGACAAGTCGCCAGGTCATCACAGGGCTGACACATAGACAACCATTCACACTCACATTCACACCTACGGTCAATTTAGAGTCACCAGTTAACCTAACCTGCATGTCTTTGGACTGTGGGGGAAACCGGAGCACCCAGAGGAAACCCACGCGGACACGGGGAGAACATGCAAACTCCACATAGAAAGGCCCTCGCCGGCCACGGGGCTCGAACCCAGGACCTTCTTGCTGTGAGGCGACAGCGCTAACCACTACACCACCGTGCCACCCGGCAAACAATTTAAAAACACAAGACAAAGGCAGGGTCGTGAAATGGGCAATAATCAAACAGAAGGGCGGAGGCAAAGACGAAAGGCAGAGGCCAAATACACAAAGTCAAGTCAAAACCAGAAAGGCAATACACAGATATAAGGCTTGGTAATGTGAGACACTAGGCACAGCACGTATACTATGCCAAGTCTGTGTGTTTACAGGGTGCTTATAAGCGTGTGCTGTGATTGCGCTCTAATATGGAACAGGTGCATAATAATTAGTTCTAATAGCGATGCACATTCTGAGCGTCAGTGAGTGTGGACGTGACAGTGATTTTTTTTTTTAAAGTTCAGGAGACACAAACTTAGTTTGTCATATGCCAAAGTTTGTAGTAAGAGAGTTCATCATAGCAGGGTTGCAGTGTATTACTGAAACTGAATACTTGTACACGTACTTGAGTAAATTTCCAAGAGGAAATAAAATACTCCTTGAATTTTCAGTTTTGGTCTACTGCTTACAACTCTTCAACACCATGAGATTTTTTTCTTTTCTCTGTTTTTTTTTTGTCCTTAGTAAAATGTTGTCTTTTGCTGGAGTTACCTGTTCATACAGGATGAGACGTCTTCTTTGCCTACCATGTAAAAATGAATATCAGCTTTTTAAATCCATCAAATCTAAATAAGTATGTTGGGTTAGGTGAACTTTAAGTGTTGTAAATTTAGCTTGCTGAACAAACTAGCTTCTTCGGTTTTGTTTTCATTGCTAGTGCACTAATATCCATTGGATAATTAGCTAAAAGGCAAGCCAAATTCTAGGGTTATGAGTGGTGGTTAGTTTGTTTCATGAAAACATTTGCTTTTTTAACTCTTGATTGTAGATACATTTCAGCTTTTGGTTCTGAACTTCTCCTTTTATTTGATAAAGTATACTTTATCATCCCCAAAGGGGAAATTCATCTTGGGCTCTAGTCACGGCATCACAGACCTACAATAGCTTGCACACTACATAAAAACAACACGTAAATAGAACATACGAACATGTACTTCACCTCATCATACACAACACAGACACTGACACAACATAGTTGCAGCTCAGCAAAATGAACACAGCACAGAGAGTGGGTGGTAAAAGTAAACAACAGCAGCGGTCAAGGCTACAGTAAGCCCAATAAATAGGTTGAATAAATACTGAATAATAAACATACACTACTATTTGTTACTATTTAACATCTTTATGGCACCTGGGATGAATGAGTTCTTATATTTTTATTTAGCCTACAGTTTGGTACCCTGAATCTTCTACCTGAGGGTAGCAGAGCAAATTCCTGATTCAGGATGTGAGTAGGGTCGTCCAGAATCTTCAGTGCCTCCCTGAGCACTGACTTTTCATACAGTGACTGCAGGTAACACTGATCTTGATGCCCTACAATTTTCAAAGCTATTTTAACCAAACGCCCCAGCTTGGACTTTAACTGAACTGAAAGATTGCCATACCAGATTTGCGTACCATACCGTATCACACTCTCTAAAATCATTTGAAAAAATAAAAACAGAAGTTTGCTATTGACACTATACAAGACTTTTACTTACAGTAAGTACACTTTCTCCATACTGTTTCCATCCTGGTTACAGACAGAAACCTCAGTTTCTCCATTCAGTCCAAGGATAAAGGGTTTAAAATTTTCTTTTAAAAAAAATTGTGCTTTCAACAACTTTATTTATTCATTTTTTTACACTTTATGATGATATATAAAAAACCTTGAGAAAAAAAACCCAGAGAGAACTATTTTAACTAGCAAGATATTTAATGTGTTTCACAGATGTTCGTTCATTCATTACCACAGCTGGCAAACATTTTTAAAGGTTTTCTTAAAGTTCTTTTCCTCGTGTGTATATATAAAGAGTGTATGTTAAAATAATTAATCGTGAATTCAAAGTTTTGCATCTCCTTTTCTGAAAGTGATATTTATATCCTTTTCTTTTGTATCAACTAAGCAGCCTTATGGTCATGTCAGTTGTAATATTTGCTGCCGATTCTTCCTGACATCTCTGTCAGAACTTCAGATGTTATGGACTGCCTTCTTCAGATCAGATCTGTGAACTGAGTGTGTTGGGGCAAAACTTTGACTTTTGCCAACTTTTCTTCCAAAACTTACAGTATCTTGCAAAAGTATTCATCCCCCTTGGTGTTTGTCCTGTTTTGTCGTATTACAAGCTGGAATTAAAATGGATTTTTGGTGGGTTAGCGTCATTCGATTTACACAACATGCCTACCACTTTTAAGGTGCAAGTTGTGTTTTTTTATTGTGACACAAACAATAATTAAGATGAAAAAACAGAAATCTGGAGTGTGCACAAGTATTCACCCCCCACAGTCAATGCTCTGCAATTACAGCTGCAAGTCTCTTGGGGTATGTCTCTATTAGCTTAGCACATCTAGCCACTGGGAATTTTGCCCATTCCTCAAGACAAAACTGCTCCAACTCCAAGTTAGATGGGTTGCATTGGTGTACAGCAGTCTTCAAGTTATGCCACAGATTCTCAATTGGATTGAGGTCTGGGCTTCTCATCTCATCTCATTATCTCTAGCCACTTTATCCTGTTCTACAGGGTCGCAGGCAAGCTGGAGCCTATCCCAGCGAAAGGCGGGGTACACCCTGGACAAGTCGCCAGATAATCACAGGGCTAGGTCTGGGCTTTGATTAGACCATTCCAAGACATTTAAATATGTTTCCCTTTAAACCACTCCAGTGTAGCTTTAGCAGTATGTTTAGGGTCATTGTCCTGCTGGAACGTGAACCTTCGTCCCAGTCTCAAACTTCTGGCCGACTAAAACAGGTTTTCCTCCAGAATTGGCCTGTATTTAGTGCCATCCATCTTTCCTTCAGTCCTGACCAGCTTTCCTGTCCCTGCAGATGAAAAATATCCCCACAGCATGATGCTGCCACCACCATGCTTCACTGTAGGAATGGTGTTCTCAGGGTGATGGAATTGCGCCACACATGGCGTTTCCCGTGATGGCCAAAAAGATCAATTTTAGTCTCATTTGACCAGAGAATCTTCTTCCATGTGTTTGGGGAGTCTGCCACATGCTGTTGGGCAAACTCCAAATGTGTTTTCTTAAGCAACGGCTTTTTTCTGCCCACTCTTCCATAAAGCCCCGCTCTGTGGCGTGTACAGCTTAAAGTGGTCCTATGGACAGATACTCCCATCTCCGCTGTGGATCTTTGCAGCTCCTTCAGTGTTATCTTTGGTGTCTTTGTTGCATCTCTGATTAATGCCTTCCTTGCCCGGTCTGTGAGTTTTGGTGGGTGGCCTTCTCTTGTCAGGTTTGTAGTGGTGCCATATTCTTTCCATTTTGCTATAATGGATTTAATGGTGCTCCCTGGGATATTCAAAGTTTGGGATTTTTTATTATTTTTTTTATAACCCAACCCTGATCTATACTTCTCCACAACTTTGTCTCTGACCTGTTTGGAGGCTCCTTGGCTTTCATGTTGCAGAGTCAGGGTCCTTCCAGAACAGGTTGATTTTATACAGACATCATGTAAGAGGTCATGTGACACTTTGGTTGCACACAGATGGATCTTAATCAACTAATTATGTGACCTTATGAAGTGAATTGGTTGGAGCAGCTCTTATAAAGGGGTTTCATATGAAAGGGGGGTGAATACCTGTGCACACTCCAGATTTTTGTGTTTTCTTCTTAATTATTGTTTGTGTCACAATGAAACAACAATTTGCACCTTTAAAGCTGTAGGCATGTTGTGTAAATCATCAAATGGTGCTAACCCTCCAAAAATCCATTTTAATTCAAGCTTGTAATGCAACAAAACAGGACAAACACCAAGGGGGATGAATACTTTTGCAAGGCATTGTATGTGTCAGATTGTTGTGTTGCTATAGGATAGGCCTATCATTATTTCATCACTTCTCATTTTGTTTGAGATAAATTGTAAATCAGTGGTACATAATTGTTTTCGCTCAAGTATTACGTCACGCTTTTCTTCACTGAGAACCTGAGGGATTCAAACTTATGCATATACCGGTAACTATTGTTCTGTGTGAGATGCAGTGTTTTGCTAAAGATGCGAGTGAATCAGATTGAAGGACTAGGTAGGAATACTATACAAAAGTACAATATAATAATAATAATAATAATAATAATAATAATGGAAATGTGGTTTTGTAACGAAGGATCAACAGTAGTCTTTCAGTGGCATACAAAACAGACTAATACAGTAGATGCTTTTTAAAAATAAAAACTAAATTACAAAAAAAAAAAAACAACCTTCACCCATGAAAATGACCGTGAGATGGAAAGTACTCTTAAATGGGGGGGGGGGGGGGGGGGGGATATTAGAACACAAAACTATCCTAACCTAATATCCAGATGTGTTTCACTGAGGCTAAATTTGAGCAGGGCTGAGTTTCCCAAAAGTCTTACAGCACACAGGTCATTGGTAAATAATAGATTAAATGTCACATTGAACTCTCTCCCCCTCTCTCTCTCTCTTCTTTCCCTCTCTCTCCCCCTCTCTTCTTTCCCTCTCTCTCTCTTTTGTAAAATAATCTTAACTTTACAGTGCTTTTGGGAAACTGGCCTTAAATCATTTCATGATGGTGCATTAAGGCAAGATCTAATAGCTCAATCAGTTGAAGCTAATGTTAAAAAAAACCCTTAATACTAAGATCTACAATAATAACTATGTTTTCAAATACAAAAACAAATGTCCAGTACTCTTCTCCGAGCTGCTAAATTATTTTAAGGCCACAAAAATCCTTAGAAAAACACATTCGAGGAGCCAGCGCTGTCCTGATTCCAATCCGTTTGACTTCTCTCTCACTCTGAGCTCTCAGCCAGCTGGGTCTGAGTTTCAACAGCTGTTCTGAGAATGCTGCGATTTTTCCTGTAACAGCAAAACACGATTCCGACCAAGCTGTGTGACTACACACACCAAGGGACCCACGGAAATGAAAACATTGCAATCAATCACACATGCAAATGTGGACCCCCTAGCCAGTGTGCAAAAACACACTCACTCTATGTGGGTGTTTTGTTCTCACAGGATATAGATCCTATTTAAAAGCTGATCTTTATCTATATTGCATAACAGCGTTTGCACAATAGTGACCTCCGTTTGGCCGGGCACCTCTTCACTGTTACGGTAAACACACAGCTTGTGTTCTGGACATTAATGGATCCTGTTTACAAGTCGAATGCAATACGGTAATGTGTGTTAGTGTGAGCATGAACAGCTTGTGCACATAACACAACAGCAAATAATGCTGTAATAACTGAAAGATATCTAATCATTATCTTCATCTGTAGATATTAATGAGTGTCGGCTTCACCCCAACCAATGCCAAGAGCCGTCCAGATGTGTCAACAGTCCAGGCTCATACGTGTGCCAGTGCCCTACAGGATACGTGTACAACTTTACAAATCATAAGTGTGAGGGTAAGAGATCAGTTTCTCACTCTGTCCCTGTCTATCACTCACATGCACACACTTCTGAAGCGTACAGTTTGGAGAAGTCATTTTTCAAGAGTTCTTCTTATTTGTTTTTTGCTGACTTCTGACAAAAAAGTACAGCTTTTTTGTTTTGCACTGGAGCTATGAGGCTAATGTAGACACTAATGGGAGTCGATCTTACCCCAAAGTTTATCTTTAAACACTTGCTTCAAATGATACTGTAATGCTACATAATCCTGTTTTTAATAAATGTTTTTGTAAAATGACAGAGATTTACAGTTAAAGTACATTATTATCCAGCCAACCTCGAGCATTTTGGATTTAAAAAAAAAAGTACTTTTGGTTAATCAAGATGGCTGACCTGATAATGTTACAGCATTACTGTGTCAAAACCATATTGGGAACTCTGCATGACATTATTCAGGGCTGGAATTAGGGTTGAAGTTCCAAAGTGTGTGTGTGGTTTTTTTTTCCCCATAAGAATATATAGCAAAAATTTTTGGAAGGCCATTAGATGGTTGGGGAGATGAACCTATAGATACTCCAGACATGAAACTTGGACATTATGTAGTCCTCCAATCCTCTAGTCATGCAAGAGCAATGACCCAGATCAGCCTAACGGTGGAGCTATAGCACACCATTTTATATTTTAGCTCATATCTTGAGAACCATGAGGCCTAGAGCCAAAATTTTGGCTTGGCTAATTCTGATCCAACTTGCAGTAAAATTTTATTTTACCATTTAGATCTGCCCAGTGATATTTTTAGATAATTTGCATAATATAAAAAAAAACCTACTATTGAGCACTAATCCTAGGATTTATGTCCTGTCTTCACAAAATTAGTGTCAAATGGCTCAGAAGTGTTTGACCCTCAGTAATTGTCTAAAAAATGCTGAGATATACAACCCCAATTCCAAAAAAGTTGGGACGCCGTGTAAACTGTAAATAAAAACAGAATGCGATAATTTGCAAATCATGAAACCCCATATTTCATTGGAAATAGTGCAAAGACAACATATCAAATGTCGAAACTGAGAAATTTTATTGGTCTTTTTAAAAAAAAAAATACTCATTTTGATGTCAGCAACACATTTCAGAAAAGTTGGGACAGGGACAGGTTTACCACTGTGTTGCATCACCTCTACTTTTAACAACACTCTGTAAATGTTTGGGAACTGAGGAGACCAGTTGCTGTAGTTTTGAAAAATAAATGTTGTCCCACTCTTGCCTGATATGCTTTCAGTTGCTCAACAGTTTGGGGTCTCCTTTGTCATATTTTGCGCTTCAAAATGCGCCAAATGTTTTAAATGGGAGACAGGTCTGGACTGCAGGCAGGCCAGTTTAGCACCCGGACTCTTCTACTATGGAGCCATGCAGTTTTAATACTGTATGTGCAGGAAGTGGTTTGGCATTGTCTTGCTGAAAGAAGGAAGACCTTCCCTGAAAAAGATTTTGAATTTGATGGCAGCATATTGCTCTGAAATGTGTATACAATATATCATTCAGCATTAATGATGCCTTCCCAGATATATATAAGCTGCCCATGTCATGTGCACTAATGCACCCTCATACCATCACAGTTGCTGGCTGTTGAACTGTGCACTGATAACAAGCCGGATGGTCCCTCTCCTCTTTAGTCTGGAGGACGTGGTGTCCATGATTTCTAAAAAGAATTTCTACTTTCGATTCATCAGACCTCGGGACAGTTTTCCACTTCACCTCAGTCCATCATAAAAGAGCTCAGGCCCAGAGAAGGTGACAGTATTTCTGGATATTGTTTATATCTGGTTTTAACTTGCATTTGCGGATGCAGTAATGAACTGTTTTCACAGATGATGGTTTTCTGAAGTGTTCCTGAGCCCATACAGTGATTTCCACTACAGACACGTGTCTGCTTTGAATGCAGCGTCGCCTGAGGGCCTGAAAATCACAGGCATCCAATGTCAGTTTTCAGCCTTGTCTCTTGCATATAGAGATTTCTCCAGATTCTCTGAATCTTTAATGATATTATGTACCATAGATGATGTGATCCCCAAATTCTTTGCAATTTTACACTGAGGAACATTATTCTTAAATTGTTGCACTGTTTGCCCATGCAGTCTTTCACAGAGCATTGAACCCCTCCCCATCTTTACTTCTGAGAGACTCCGCCTTTCTGGGATGCTCTTTTTATACCCAATCATGTTACTGACCTTGTTAATTGTTAACAATTAACCTAATTAGTTCTTTTAGCATTACACAACTTTTTCAGTCTTTTGTTGCTCCTGTCCCAACTTTTCTGAAACATGTTGCTGACATCAAATTCAAAATGAGCATATATTTTTCAAAAAACAATAAACTTTCTCAGTTTCAGCATTTGATATGTTGTCTTTGTACTATTTTCAATGAAATACAGGGTTTCCATGATTCGCAAATTATCGCATTCTGTTTTTATTTAGTTTACTCAGCGTTCCAACTTTTTTGGAATTGAGGTTGTAAGAACAATATGTATCCCACTTGCTAATGTTAATCTGTTCTAATGGGGAGGAGCCTAATGCATTTAGGCTGGAACTCATGATTATGTTCAGCCTGAAAAATTCTAAACGGTTCTGTCATCTGTCCTTTAGTGTAATTACCTCTGCCAACTTTGGTGGAGGAGGTTATACTGTATTTTTGTCTCCATTTGTTTGTTTGTTTGTTTGTTTGTTTGTTCGTCCTTTCTCAACATAACTCAAAAAGTACTGAAGGATTTTGATTAAATTTTTACAAAAGGTGAGCCATGGACCAAGGAACCACTGATTAGATTTTGATGCAAATCCAGATATGTATGCGATCCAGGATTATTTTGCCTTTTCCCAATGTAACTCAAAAAGTAGTGAACAGATTTTGACGAAATTTGGTGTACAGTTTTAGTATTATCCTAGGTTCAAGTGCCTTGATTTTGATGTTGATAATATGTGGCTTGTCGGAGATACATACTCTATCGCAGTGATTCCCAACCACTGTGCCACGGCACATTAGTGTGCCGTGAGAGATCATCAGGTGTACCGTGGGACATTATCCAATTTCACTTAATTGTTCCGAAAATTATTTATTTACTGCAAATAATTTGTCTTCGTTCATCTATGCCAGCGACGTATAGTGACCGGCAGAACAATTAAATACTCTTCCAATAGATGGCAGCAGGTAGCTAATTAACCTGTGTATCTACAGTACCTGTTGCCATTCAAACAATAGAATTAGTAATGCTTCGGGTGTGACAGCAGTGATGGCAATAGATAAATATTTGAAAAGAAAAAGTACACAATCCAAACTGGGCCCTGGAGAAAATTCTGACCCAGATGAAGGCCCAAGTATGAGTAGAGGTCAGAAGAAAGCAAAAAAGGTGATTTTCCACAACCTATCTATGCGAGCTGGGCTTTTCAAGCATGACTGCTATAAAACTAAAAAAGGAGAGTGACTCAGAGCTGTTGAAGATCTTCGTGTGTGTCTTTCTTCAATTCCTACGAGTATATCAGCTTTGTGTTCAACTAAACAGGCCCAGGTTTCCCACTAAGGAAATTGTGAGTAAATTGAGACTAGATTATCATTATTTATATATATATATATATATATATATATATATATATATATATATATATATATATATATATGTGTGTGTGTGTGTGTGTGTGTATATGTATATATATTTATTTTGGTGGTGTGTCGTGGGATTTTTCAAATGTAAAGCATGTGCCGTGGCTCAAGAAAGGTTGGGAAACACTGCTCTATCGAGTGCCCTTCTACTTTGTATTGTGATTGTTCAATGTGTGCTACCTTTAATTTATTTTGGAGGTAAATTTTGGATAAAGTAAATAATCCACCTCACTCATGTTCACTACACCCAGCACTCTGTTTCTACTCATTCACTGTGGATGACGTGTTACAGGTGTCATATTTAGCTGAAAAATACTAGTGCAATTAGAAGTCTAGTGTGCATTTCACTCTGTGTAATCACCTTACACAAATGTCTACAATCTGGGCTAAAAAGAAATCAGCCCCAGCCTTTATTCCTTCATTCCATTCTGTGCATTTATACCAGCTGACCATGAGTGGTGCTGTTGCACTTGGTTCAACAAAAATCCAAAATAATCCATTGGAAGACAGTTATTAACAGCAAATAATCAGAAAAACAGAAGTGTGTATGTGTATATATTGTATGTTGGACAGACATAGACGAGTGTGAGCAGGACAAATGTGGGGGCGTGTGTGTAAACACCGTGGGCAGCTACTCTTGTCACTGTGACGGACGCGAGGGGCTGAAGCTGGCAGAGGATGGGCACTCCTGTGAGAAAATCCCTGAATGTCTCAAGCTCTATGACCAGAAATATGGGGAGATCCTCTACCTGGGAGAGCAGTTCACAGGCCAGCCTATGATCTACCTGCACTTTCGATTCCCAGAGAACAGAAGGTGAGGGACGGCTTTGCTATAGAAGTGCGTCAAGACGTGTTTAAAAAAATTTCCAATGTTGAAAAACGTATTCCTTTTGAAAGAATAGCAACTTCATTGAAATATTGTTGTCATCAGCAACAGGTTTGCTGCGGAGTTTGACTTCCGGACGTTCGATCCGGAGGGTGTAATATTGTACGCTGAATCACTGAAGGACTCGTGGCTCATGCTGGGATTGAGGAACGGACGCATTGAGGTTCAGTTCAAGAACCTGCACTCTGTTAAGGTCACGAGTGGAGGCAAAGCCATCAACAATGGCCAATGGCATGTGGTGAGTGTTTTATATAGGCTCCAGCAGGGGTAATTCTGTCCCTGAGAAACTACCTTCTTGTTTCAAACCCAACTGCAACATGATGTGGGTAGTTACTCAGACTAATTATTACATTGAGATGAAAGAAATATTCACACACTTTGATTTTTGTTATTTAATATTCATCTATTCATCCATTCATTATCTGTAGCTGCTTATCCTGTGCAGGGTCGCAGGCAAGCTGGAGCCTATCCCAGCTGATTATGGGTGAGAGGCGGAGTACACCCTGGACAAGTCACCAAATCAAATTGGGATGGCACGGTGGTGTAAGCGGTTAGCACGGTTGCCTCACAGTAAGAAGGTTCTGGGTTCGAACCCAGTGGCCGGAGTTGGCATGTTGTCTGCGTGGGTTTGCTCCAGTTTCCCTGGACATGCGGTTAGGTTAATATGAGATGCCCTTGAGTGAGGCACCTAACTCCCAACTGCTCACTGGGTGCTGTTAGTATGGCTACCCACTGCTCTAGGTATGTGTGTGCGCTCATTGTGCATGTGTGTGTTTGCTGCTTCAGGAATTTCACAAGTGTGTGATGAATAAAGTTGTGCTTTCTTTCTATCATTGCAGGGCTGACACATATAGAGTCAAACAACCACTCTCATTCACACCTACAATCAATTTAGAGCCACCAATTAGCCTAACCTGTATGTCTTTGGACTGTGGGGGGGGAAACCGGAGCACCCTGAGGAAACCCACGCAGACACTGGGAGAACATGCAAACTCCACACAGAAAGGCCCTCATTGTCCACTGGGCTCAAACCCAGAACCTTCTTGCTGTGAGGGGACAGTGCTGCCCCACAACTAAACCATTATTTGTAAATAATATTTGACCTGTATTGCATCCAAAACAACACGTGGATTTTATTGCTTTCTCAAAATAAACACATTTTTAATTTTGATTCTGGCAATACAATTCAATAAAAGTTTGGACAGTAATGCTTTTACCACTTTATAATGTTACCATTTCTTCTCACAACACTTAACAGATATTGAGGGACTGAAGACACCAAGTGATGAAGTGTTTCAGGTGTTATTTTGTCCCATTCTTCCTGCAAACAGGTCTTAAGGTGTGCAACAGTACAGGGTTGTTATTGTCATATTTTTCATTTCAAAATTGTCCACACATTCTCTGTTGGGGACAGAGCGGACAGGCACCCTCTTCTTCCACAGCCATGCCTTTGTAATATGTGCAGAATGTGGTTTTGCATTGTCTTGTTGAAATATCCCTGGAAAAGATGTCGTCTTGAAGGCAGCATATGTTGCTCCAAAATCTGGGTACTTTTCTGCATTAATGCTCCATCACAGAAACGTAAGTTACTTTTGCCAAGGGCACTGACACAACCCCATACCATGACAGACCCTAGATTTTGGACTTGTTACTGGTAACAGTCTGGATGGTCCTTTAGGTCTTCGGTCTGGAGCACACGGCGTCCAATGTGTTTTAGAGTTGGGACTGAAAGGCAGAAAGTGTGGTCTTGTTGGGAATACATGTACACTCTTTGACTTGAAAGTGGAAGTTCGATGCTTCCTGAACTTTATGCACTTGAACTGCTCTTGTGCAAGTATTTGATTCTTAGGAAACAAAACCAAAACAGGCGGAGTACAATTCTAATAAACTTCGTGGTTTATAGGAAATTCAGATGTGATTACTATGACAAATTTGATTCAGAGAAGTCAGTATCTGCAATTTGATTCAGCAACCATGGTTTAAATAGTGTATTTACAGTACCGGTCAAAAGTTTGGATGCACCTTCTAACTCAATGGTTTTTCTTTATTTTTATTCATTTAAAGTCACTTCACGTCTTAAAGTAATGATGGATGTCGTTTCTCTTTACTTCGTTGAGCCGTTCTTGACATAATATGGATTACTACAGTTGTGGAATAGGACTATTTACTGTATTTTTATGATTTACTGTTTGAGACCAAACACATTATGAAGGCAAGAAACTCGTCCACTAATTAACTTTTGGTGAGGCACCTGTTAATTGAAAAGCGTTCTAGGTGACTACCTCATGAAGCTGGTTTAGATAATGCCAATAGTGTGCAAAGCGTCATCAAGGTAAACAGTGGCTACTTTGAAGAATCTAAAATATGAAACTTATTTTGTTTTTAACACTTTTTTTTTGTTTACCACATACCGTAATTCCATATGTTGTTTCATAGTGTTGATGTCTTCAGTATTGTTCTACAATATAGAAGCTTATCAAAATACAGAAAAACCTATGAATGAGTAGGGGGTGTATAAACTTTTGGCTGCTACTGTAGGTCTTCATGGTTATAAAAACTGGTCATAAATATAGATTACAGTGTAAGAGTTCATCTGTATTTTTGTGTTTCTTAGTCCTCCACCATTGGCCATTGCACCACTTTGTGTCTATTTTTTCTGAGTGCAGATATCAGTAGAGGAGCTGGAGAACAGCATCAGTGTGAAGATCAGTCAGGAGGCAGTGATGAGTATTAATAACCCTGGCAACCTATTCACGCCAGTCAACGGCAAACTGGAGGCCAAAGTTTACATCGCTGGCTTGCCCAATCGCACCAACAACATCATTAAACAAGTATCTCATTCACCAACATACATGCAATCACTGTGTGCATATTCCACTATAATATGCAAACTGTACCTGACAGTACCTGGGTTTTAATGGAAAGTATGCACACACAAGCATGCTGGGAATTTAATACATTTAGGCAATGTTTAGATAACATTTTGATAAGTGAAGAAACCATTTGTGTAAACTTTGTTAAAGATCCATACACTTTTTTTTTTCACTGAAGTAGCTCTTGAACATCTGGTGTGTGTTTGTGTGTTAGATCAACCCCAGATTAGATGGCTGCATTCGTGGCTGGAACCTGATGAACCAGGGGGCTTCCGGAGTAAAGGAGTACATTCAGGGGAAAGAGAGCAAGCATTGCTTTGTGTATGTGGAGAAAGGATCCTACTTCAGTGGTGCTGGAAAGGCCCAGTTTAACATTGACTACAGTGAGTCTCCAGTGCTAAAATCTGTGAAGATTACTCGGCTAGAGACCTGGTGTGCCACAAGGTTCTGTTTTAGGGCTCGTATTGCTTTCTGTTTATTTATGTCCTGCCCTTTGGATTACTATGGTGTACATTTGACTTAGTATCAGCCTTGACTCCTACACTGATGATACACCGTTCCATCTGTTAGCGCCCCCTGATTCAGGAGCGCATCTATGCAAAAATGTAAAAGACATGAAAGATAAAATTAATTGAAATTTTCTGAAGTTGTGTACCAAGGTGGCTAAATTTCACCTTAGAACTTTACAGCTATTCTGTGAAGCCAAAAGCTACAGTTAAAGATCTTTGTGTAACCTTAGATGCTGGTTGTAAGTGTCAATATCAGAACATAGCCAGAATATGGTATAAGCTAGACCTACATGAAGTTTAAAATTTAAAGCATTATACGTATGCTTTAATAACCTAATAACCTCAAAGTCATGATAATGTGTTGCTGGCTGGCTGCCTGTTCTTTTAAATATCTGACAGACCGTGTTCTTGCCAGGAAAAGAAACTTAACCTATATTCAAGCCTACATTATACACGCGCGCACACACAGTGGAGTCCAAAAGTCTGAGACCACATTGAAAATCTGGATTTTATATTTATTTAAAACCGGAAATAAATAGAAAGCCACCAATTAACCTAACCTGCATGTCTTTGAACTGTGGGGGGAAACTGGAGCAAACCCACGCAGACAACATGCAAACTCCACACAGAAAGGCCCTTGCCGGCTGCTGGGCTCGAACCCAGAACCTTCTTGCTGTGAGGTGACAGTGCTAACCACTACACCACCATACCACCCTACAGTTTACATTTTGGATGTAATTTGCTTGATCATGTGCCTATCATGTAATCAAATATGATTATCTGGGTAAATTTAAACACACAAAATCGTAAGTAACAAATTAACATTTACACTGATCAGCCATTATATTCAAAACACTGACCAGTGAAGTGAATAACATTGATTATCTCCTTGCAGTGGCACCTGTCAAGGGATGGGATATATTAGGCAGAAACTTAGTCAGTTCTTGAAGTTGATGTGTTGGAATCAGGAAAAATGGGCAAGCCTAAGGATCTGAGTGACTTTGACAAGGGCCAAGTTGTGAAGATTAGACGACTGAGTCAGTGTATCTCCAATACAGCAGGTCTTATGGGGTGTTTCTGGTATGCAATGGTCCAAGGAAGGACAATCTGTGATTCGGCCACATGGTCATGGGTTCCCAAGACTCACTGATCTGCATGGGGAGTGACAGCTACCCCGTCTGGTCCGATCCCACAGTGCGCTAACCACATGGGAGATGGGGCTGCATAGTTGCAGACTAGTCAGAGTTGCAGAGCTACTGTAGTACAAACTGTTGAAAAGGTTAATGCTGGCTATGATAGAAAGGTGTCAGAATACACAGTTAATCATAGCTACTGCGTATGGGGCTGCATAGCCATAGACCAGTCAAAGTGTCCATGCTGAATCCCTGTCCACCTCTGAAAGTGCATATGATGGACACTTGAGCATCAGAACTGGACCATGAAGTAATGGAAGAAGGTCTGATGAATCACGTTTTCTTTCACATCATGTGGACAACCAGGTGTGTGTGTGTGTGTGTGTGTGTGTCACTTACCAAACCGGTAAGCTGGCAAAGGCAGTGTGATGCTCTGGGCAATGTTCTGCTGGGAATCCTTGGGTCCTGGGATTCATGTGGATGTTACTTTGACATGCACCACCTACTTAAGCCTTGTTGCTGACCACATATACCCCTTCATGGCAACGGTATTCCCTAATGGCAGTGGCCTCTTTCAGCAGGATCATGCTCCCTGCCACACTGCAAAACGTTCAGGAATGGTTGAGGAACATGAACAAAAGTTAAAGACATTGACTTGGCCTCCAAATTCTCCAGATCGCAATCCAATCAACCATCTGTGGGATGTACTGGACAAACAAGTCTGATCCATGGGGGCCCACCTCGAAATTTTCAGGACTTAAAGGATCTGCTGCTAACATCTTGGTGCCAGATACCACAGCACACCTTCAGAGATCTTGTGGAGTCCATGCCTCGACGGATCAGAGCTGTTTTGGCAGGACAAGGGGGACTTGCACAATAATAGGCAGGTGGTTTTAATGTTATGGTTGATCAGTGTGCATGATCTAAAGCAGGGACCAACAGGCAGACCGCAGACCAGATGTGAACCCGGCAAAGAATTTTAACAGACAGAGAGGAAAACGTACTGTAGCTGAGGTATTCAGTGTAGGAGATAAAACTGTCTGTAGTTCAGGAACTCCACCTTCTGGAGCAGGTTTTCTCAGGCTTATCTGTTTAGCTATCTATTTATTTATTTATTGGCTGAAGATAGCTCATTAGAACCGAGACTAGCTACAGAAGCTCAGAAAGGGGGCTTTCACAAACTTTAAGATTTAGATTTTTCATTTCATTTATAATCTTTGTTCTGATTAATGAAGTGATGGCACGTTAAAAAAAGTTGACAATGAAAATCTTAGACATTTAAAGGTTAATGGACAAAGAAGTATGTGTTTACTTTCCCCACTTCAATTTCAAAACCAATGTGTCAATCTCCATGACGTGCTACTACGAAACAAAAGTGACCACTTTTTTTTTTTTTTAAGTTAATGTTTCTTATTTATAGCCATGAACTAATCATCAGTGGTTAAACATTAAAAGGCACCTCTTGTCAACATTCAGTCATGGTACTTGCTTTGTAAGCGAGGAATTTTATGAAATGCTTTAATGAAGCTGGACCATCTCAATTGTTATAGCGGAAGATCTGTAGAAATTTAACATCTCCACTCACTGTTTGTGTTGTATATTTGCTTTGCAGATGTTGATGGTCAATGGAGAGTCGACGTGGTGATGAGCATTCGACCATCCAGTAGCACAGGCGTTCTCTTTGCCCTCGTCAGCAACGACACCGTCCCTCTATCTGTCTCTGTGTTTACTCAAGAACCAAACGATGCGGTAGGTAAAACTTCTTCTGCACTTAAGTTTCCTTTAGCATCATCTTCAATGATGGATTCGTTTTGCTGATGACTATTCTGTCCTTTTATGTGCATAAGCTCTCACTTATACACATGTGCACATTCACTCACATTTCACTCACAATTCCCTCTCACAGTACCTGCAGGTGTTTTTAGGCAACGTTCCTGTTGTGAAGCTCGAGTCGTTGATGCTGTGTTACCCAGGACACTTAGAGGTGGAGATACATGTGTCTGATGATGACCTCCAGATCTCAGCAAACTCCTCTACTGTGACCTACACTGAGACCGAAGCTCTCAGACAGGCTTTAGCCAAGCTCAATGCCACCATGCAGCAGCCAGTCTTGACTTACATTGGGGGACTGCCAGGTATTGTATGCCTTGTATTCTCTGTATTAGCTTTGATTCAGAGTAACATGTTAGTGACAACTGCAGTGTTTTTGCTAATATCCTAAGTTATATGCTATAAACCATACGTTCTTATATACACAACAGAAAATGTACTGTATTGTATTGTGGAATGAAATTACTTACCTCAGCAATAAATAGCTGTATTGCTTTCTCTTGACCTTTTCTTAGCGCTGTTAATACTCATCGCCTTGCAGATCTTCATAATGATCCACACTTTTTCCATGAAAGGGGACGTGTTATGAAAAACTCACTTTGTCAGGGTTTGTGCACACATCTGGAGCGGCTACCAAACCACAAACTCTGAAATAAGACACCCAGTCAGTTTCTTTTGTTCTGCCAATTTCAGAAAACATGAGCTTCAACAAGCCGTTCAGATTTGACTCTACTTTTGATGTCACAAGGGGAGCACATTAGAATTATCCCGCCCCCTCATCTGAGTATCTCCACTCACTGCTTGAGAACTGCCTTTGTGAGTGAATATTCATGAGGAAGGTGCTACCTGATTGGCTGGAGGAAGAGTGAGGTGGGGTGAACAGTAGCTCATTATCATTTAAAGGAACAGGCCGTTCCTCAAATCAGCTGTTTTGAACAGGGCTGTTTAGACAGGGTGATCAGGGGGCTGTGGTGCTTCATCCTCCACAGACATTTCATTAAGAACCCAGGGAACTGTGTCAGCTTGTGGAAAAGGGGTATAATAATCTAGATGATACACATCATGGCCCTCTATGTAGATTGTGTCGACTGTAATGTTCTAATATGGTTAATGAAGCCATAAACCCAAACTGGGAAGATCTCATTATCTCTAGCCGCTTTATCCTGTTCTACAGGGTCGCAGGCAAGCTGGAGCCTATCCCAGCTGACTACGGGCGAAAGGCGGGGTACACCCTGGACAAGTCAACTGGGAAGATGTTATTTTATTATTATTTTACTTTACAGTATTTCTCTCCTTTAGAGAACAATTTTGCAGGAACATTTCCATGACTTTTACTTCCAATAGCCTAACTTTACACTTTTCCATGACCTCTCAAATATTTCCAGGATTTTTCTCCCTATGCCTAGGAAACTAGATTAATATTTTTTTTCTGGATTTTTGGTCAGCCTATCTGTTGGCAAAATGCAGAACAAACACTAAAAGGGCTGTTGCCTGTCCATGGACTAAGAAATTAGGAAGGTAGCTAGCTCTAATTATTTTTGTTTAGCGAGATTTTCAATGGAAAATCAGAATTTTAGTTCTATTTGTGAATGGGGTTTTGAATTTGGAGTTTCCTAACAGTAGTGTAGAACCTGATGAGTTCAGCCAAAGTCCTAATAGGCAAGTCTTGCCGTTCAGCAGCCATCTTGGTAACACCCTCAAGAAGTTTTTTTTTTTGCGCTAACAAGATCAGGTCCCTATCTAAATGAATGAGGAGAGAGCCATAACTGCACTTTCAATAGCCACTGGGACATAAAAACTGCATGTATAGAATCACTGGTCCACTCCAATAAAAACCACTTAAAAAGTTTGGTGACTTTGCCCCAAAGTAACAATTAAAAAGTTTTGGTTCCCCCAGGTTTATACTTCCGTTACACATGCACACGTGTTTTCCTGGGAAATACGCCACTCGTAGTTTTCATGCAAACTACATCCAGGACATTGAGTAACACATTTTCCAATATCTTCACTTGTGAGGAAATCAATGAATTCTTTTAATTAATTTGCACAGTTTTTTTTTTAAAGATTTTTTGGGGGGCTTTTTTCACCTTTATTGGATAGGACAGTGTAGAGAGAGACGGGGAGGGATAAGACCTCGGGTCAGAATCGAACCCGGGTCCCCAGATTTATGGTACTGGTATGGCACCTGAGCCACGACACCCCCAAATTGTGCAGTTTTTGTTTGTGAATGTGTCTATATAATAAGAAAATCACACGTTGGCTTGAAGATATGAAGTTTATCTTCTTGTGTTGAAAAAGTCATATTTTTCATATGAAATACATCATGGACCTGACTGACATATTTAAATAATATTGGCTGGCTTTTTTTCGTGGTCAGATATCAGATATATTCCAGCCCTGTGATGACCTGGTGACTTGTCCAGGGTGTACCCCGCCTTTCGCCCGTAGTCAGCTGGGATAGGGTCCAGCTTGCCTGTGACCCTGTAGAACAGGATAAAGTGGCTAGAGATTAATGAAATGATATGAGATCAGATATATTCCATTCGGCTAGCGTGATATTGAATGAGTTGAAGACGAGTTAAATATCATGCTAGCGGAATGCAATATCTGATATACTGCAAAAAAAAGCCAACCAATATTATTATTACTGTATATACAGTATACATTCAATGGTGCCACTAGTAAACAAAGAAATGCTTGTGTCCATGCACAGCAGAAAACTTTCTCATGGAATATTCGCATCAGCTACGACATGTGACATCATGTCTTGACAACCATGCAATATCGTAAACCATATTAAATGCTCATTCTCCAGTGGGTAGAGTGACATAATATGCATAGGATAAATGATATGCTAACAATATTGCATGCTATCAAACCAAATGAATGAAACCCACTAGAAGGGAATAGAACACGTTTTTATTCCATCGAAAAAGTGTCCTGTATGTATAACAATTTCCGATATTTCACTCCAGTGATGTCACTCCCAGTGTTTTCCCACTGACTAGATGTGCATTGTTAAAATGACAAACCAGTTCAAAGTTAAAATTCTTTAGATTAACTTGCATATTTTTTGTGTGGATGTGTCCATATAATATAAAGAACATTACACGGTAGTGCAAAGCTATGAATTTTATCTTCTCGTGTTGAAAAATTTCACTGGTTCACTTTGCTCACTTGTAAAATATACATTCACCACGCGAAGATAAAATTCATAGCTTCACGCCACCGTGTAATATCCCCTCTCTCTCTCTCTCTCTCTCTCTCTCTCTCTCTCTATTCAGAGAAAAACAAATCCCTAATCAAGAAGTACTTATGTTCAACAAAGACACGTGCCACTGAACTCATATATATACTGCCTGGCCAAAAAGAGTCACCATTTGGATTTGAATAAGCAAACACTTTGGGGTTGTTTATTGAATAAATACTACAGGGATGAATGTTTCAGCTGGCAACAATTCTTTTAACCCAAACTGATGCAGTGAGTAGCTTCTCATTTCTTAAACAAACATGTCAGAGGACGTATCCCGTGCTCATGGAAAAGATGTGACTGTGTTTCAGAAGGGTCAAATTAATGACCTGCGTAAAGCAAAGATAACAACTAAGGAGATTACTGAAGTTAATGGAATTGGGTTAAGAACTGACCAATGCATTATTAGTCTAATACCCTGAAGGATAGTGATGAGCCATCAACTTCATGGAAGAAATATTGTCGGAAAAAAATTCTCGACTGACTGACTGTGATCGGAGATCACTTATAACATTTGGTGAAGTCAAATAGTAAAAAAATGGACAGTAGACCTCATGGCTGTGTTTAATAGTGAAGTTAAGAGCATTCCCACACTCGCAATGCTACAAGAACTCACAGGATTGAGACTAAACAACTGTGTGGCCAGAAGAAAACCACTTGTTAGTGAGACTAATCAGGAGAAAAGGCTTCAACTTTGCTTGGGAGCATAAAGATTAGACTCTGGAGTAATGAAAGAAGGTCATGTGGTCTGATGAGTCCAGATTGACCCGACTCCTGAGTGATGGGCGTGTCAGGGTAAGAAGGGAAGCGCATGAAGCGATGCACCCATTATGTATAGTGGCCCCTGTAAAGCCTCTGGAGGCAGCATTATGATCTGAGGTTGATTCAGTTGGTCAGGTCGAGGCTCAGGAACATTATGGGGCAATAAAATGGAGTCAGCTGACGACCTGATTGACCAGATTATAACATTAATGTTTTTTTTTCTTCCCTGATGACACAGGCATAAAATTAGGGCTGAAATTGTGAAAGAGTGGTTCAGGACATCATTTTCACACATGAATTAAGCACCACAGAGTACCGACCTTAACCCAATGAAGGGGGTCTTTGGGATGTGCTGGAGAAAGTGATTCAACTCTTCTGCTGTCAGGACAAAATCTTGGTGAAAAATTAATGCAATTGGCTGAGCAGTGTATATCTATATATTTTATATATATATACCTACCTAAAGTCTGTCTGTACATATGTACCAAATTTTATCTTGATCACTTTCTGCTTGGGTGGCACGGTGGTGTAGTGGTTAGCACTGTTGCCTCACAGCAAGAAGGTTTTAGGTTTGAGCCCAGTAGCTGACGGGGGCCTTTCTGTGTGGAGTTTGCATGTTCTCCCCGTGTCTGTGTGGGTTTCCTCCCACAGTCCAAAGACATGCAGGTTAGGCTAATTGGTGACTCTAAATTGACCGTAGGTGTGAATGTGAGTGTGAATGGTTGTTTGTCTCTATGTGTCAGCCCTGCGATGATCTGGCAACTTGTCCAGGGTGTACCCCGCCTTTCGCCCGTAGTCAGCTGGGATAGGCTCCAGCTTGCCTGAGACCCTGCACTCTCTGCTTTGGCTGACCCAGCATTCTTGGTCACAGCTTCCTGACTTGGAAGCTTAGATATATGAAGAAAATCCATCCTTGAATCCTATCCATACTTATTTACTTAGCACAGCGTAATTGCACATGTTAGAAAAGAACTGCTTGTGCTTCCATATATCTGCATTAACTGGAGCTGCAGACAGACAAGCCATTTTAAAAGAGCACCTCCCCAAGCCTTCTCTGCTCAAGATCATAAATCTGTTCAATATATTGCTTTCTGTCCAGCAGTAATCGGCGATCATGTATTTACTAGAGGTTTTTATCCTGACATCTGTATTATCCTCTTCTTAAATAATGCACAGTATTTTCTGTTATTGCTCAGTCAGCAGGAGATTCCTCAGGGGGTATTCCTCAGACCATAGAGCTGAAACTATGACAAGGCAAACAAGACCTAAAGTAATGACACTGGGGAAAATTATATGCACACAAATTTTCCAGTACCGTAGTGTGCCGTTTGTATGATACTATGATTCTGGTAGTTGTTACACTACATTTGCCCTCGCAGCTCCAAGCAAAACTTGGACAGCAAACATGTCTTGGCTGCCTGCATTTGAAGTCACTGGAAAATTTGTGCAAATTCAGGGTCAAATGAGTAATATAATTGAATTTCACTTGTATGCTGGAAAAGTTCAGGACTCCTGCAGACTGAAGAATAACGTTTCCCACAAACTTCAGAGCTGTGCTTGGGAAAGCTGGCGTGGTCATGTAAAAGGAATCATCCAGTGTGCTTTCAACCTAATCCCTATTAACCACACATGCAGTGTTATCTGTGACCATCACCGACAGTAACTTTGACATTTCCCGTTAATGTTATTTGTAGAACATTTTAAAAGATGCAACTACTTTCGCGGTGATTTTGCATTAGCAATTAGACAAGTAATCATGATCACCTGAGTCTGAGGTGCATGGATACTGGTCTTTCTTTTTTCTTAACCTTTTCTTCCTCCATTGTTGTAAAGTTACATAAAACTACTGTACTTAAGAATAGCTTTGGTAAGACTTTCTCATGTTTGTCTCATCCTAATACATTATATGGCCCAAAATTTGTGGACACCCATATACGTGTCTTCCCCAAACTCTTACTACAAATTTGGAAGCACACAATTGTATCGAGGCGGCACGGTGGTGTAGTGGTTAGCGCTGTCGCCTCACAGCAAGAAGGTCTGGGTTCGAGCCCCGTGGTCGGCGAGGGCCTTTCTGTGCGGAGTTTGCATGTTCTTCCCGTGTCCGCGTGGGTTTCCTCCGGGTGCTCCGGTTTCCCCCACAGTCCAAAGACATGCAGGTTAGGTTAACTGGTGACTCTAAATTGACCGTAGGTGTGAATGTGAGTGTGAATGGTTGTCTGTGTCTATGTGTCAGCCCTGTGATGACCTGGCGACTTGTCCAGGGTGTACCCTGCCTTTCGCCCGTAGTCAGCTGGGATAGGCTCCAGCTTGCCTGCGACCCTGTAGAAGGATAAAGCGGCTAGAGATAATGAGATGAGACAATTGTATAGAATGTCTGTATGTTGTAGTATTACCTTTTCCCTCCACTGGAACTATGAGGCCCAAACCTGTTCAAGCATCACAATGCCCCTGTGCACTCTCACGAAGACATGGTTTGCCAAGGTTGGTGTAGAAGAACTCGAGTGACCTGCACAGAGCCCTGACCTCAACACTACTGAACACCTTTAGCATGAACTGGAACACTGCCTGACCTCATTAATGCCCTTGTAGCTGGATGATCACAAATCCCTATAGCCACACTCCAAAATCTAGTGGAAAGTCTTCCCAGAAGAGTGGAGGATATTATAACAGTAAAGGTGGACTAACTCTTTTATCCATCCATCCATTATCCGTAACCACTTATCCTGTGCAGGGTCACGGGCAAGCTGGAGCCTATCCCAGCTGACTATGGACGAGAGGTGGGGTACATCCTGGACAAGTTGCCAGATCATCACAGGGCTGATACACAGAAACAAACAGTCATTCACACTCACATTCACACCTATGGTCAATTTAGAGCCACCAATTAGCCCAACCTGAATGTCTTTGGACTGCGGGGGAAACTGGAGCACCCAGAGGAAACCCACGCAGACACGGGGAGAACATGCAAACTCCACACAGAAAGGCCCTCGCCGACCGTTGGGCTCAAACCCAGAACCTTCTTGCTGTGAGGCGACAGTGCTAATCACTACACTACCATGTCGCCTAACTCTTTTATGAGATGTTCAAAAAGTATGTATGGTTGTGGTGGTTGGGTGTCCACATACAGTACTTTTGACGATATCGTGTGTATTCAGACTTGGTGTAAATACTGTAGGGGTTCAATTCAGGTTGCATAGCTGCATATTTGGTACACTGACAGAACTTGACAACTTCCAATTTAAGTGAGTTTCAAGTAAATAGGTTCTGTGTGTTTGTTTCCAAGAGCAGTTATGTAGTTATCATCATAAAAGCCATGCAGACAGAGTAATAAATGTCCGTTTGAATAAAATAATGTATGAAGTGTTAACTGAGGATTTTAATTATCAGGCTTTTATCAGTTTCCAGTATTAAATACTGAAATGGAAGATATCATGAAATAATCTCTCTCTCTCTAGATCTCCCCCTGTCCTCTGTGCCGGTCTCAGCCTACTACCACGGCTGCATGGAGATCCGTGTGAATAACCAGTTGCTTGACTTTGATGAAGCTGTCAGCAAGCACAACAGCATCAACTCTCATTCATGTCCCCCAGTTTCCCTTCCAGAGAGTACCTCGCACCAATAATCAGGAAGTGAAATCTCTGATGCTGTTGTTTTTTTTTATTATTATTATTAATATTAATATTATTATTATTATTATTGCTCTGTGTCCTGTTGTAAATACTTGTGAGGGAGAATACGCTGAGAGAGAGAGAAGGAGAATGGTGGGCTATCTCCACTAAACCACACAAACCATTGAGTATCCTGTTACAAACACTGTTGTAGTGAACTGTATATTTACTTTATTGTTAACACACAGCTTATGGAGCAGAGGTTTTAAAATATGTACTCAAATTCCATTCAGTAAGATTTAGAAGTATGACCTAATAGGCTCAAGGAGGTTTTTATTTGACCCTTGTAGATGTGCTTGTGATAGGGCAAATAAGTTTTCCCTGTTTAAAAAAAAAAAAGTTTTTAGTTTTGGGCTTTTAAGATGGACAGATTATTAAATCTAATAAAACTGGCAAGAATTCAACTGTTAATATTTGGATGTCTTTATTTGCACTCTGGTTGATGATGAACATCTGTACACCATCTGGACCATAGAATGACTACTTTTGACATGGTACATGTCAGGAATAAAACACAATAGGGCATGCTGTTACAGGACAACAATCAACAAAGGGTAGGTGTGATGCAGCCCGACACAAAGCGAAGTTACTGTTACCACCCCAAAGTTGATTATTCTCAATACCAGCACATTCTAAAGTGCTGGTATAAAGATCTTGCAGTCACGTGACTGGAGAGTACACAGCTGCCATCTTGTCAGTAAAAAACAACGCTGAATACTGCTGCACTTGTGTACAAAATGGATAAATTTCAACCGACAGACTACACGGCTCATTTTTCTAATGAACAGATAACTAGATATATGTCTAAAATAAACGACCTACAGATTAGTGACCCTTATCGATTACCGGACGTAGTTTTTACGACCGTGTCAGTGGATATTGAACTGCCAGAGGTGGAATACCCAGACGTGTATAATTACCTCATTAACTTTCCCTCGCTGTTCAGTGGTGAAGCACTGCATGCTTATAAATCTCTGGACAGTTATCTTTACAGAAATTCAGGATTTGTCAGCCGCCCTCAGATGTGGCATCTTGTAAACAAGAAAATAACAATCCTCATTGGACGGGTAAGTCACTTAAGTATTACTAGTACTGATACTAGATATATCAGTAGTATCTAGTATAGCACTGACCAGCCAATTATAGAATAGAATAAGATAATTCCAGCTGTAATTCCAAATCGTTCGTCTTGTTTACCATGGATCTGGCGTTGGAGAGGCAGAGGCTTGGCAGTGGAGGTTTGAGTGGCTGTTTTCTGAGCTTAGTCAACAGGCCGGCTCTGCCTGCAGCCTCGCTTTTGCTTCCTCTCCCGCCGCCGCCTCCTTCGCCTGCCAGACCCAATAACAATCCACGGAGACCCCGCTGGTCTCTCTATCTCGTCCGGAATGTTGTGCATGCGATGGAAATCGCTACAAACCGTCATTTTCAGGGTGTGTGTGCATCTGTTTGTCCGAGATTCCCTTTAGCACAATATCTCAAGAACAAGTGGTTGAATGTTTGTAGGATTTATATAGAATTATTGTAACCAGCAGATGAACTGGCCTGAGTTTCCCGGAAGCATCGCGGCACAAAGATCATCGTTAAATGGTAGAGCGAGCAGCACAATGAACACTCTCTTTCCTAGTTAAGATGCTCTTAGCGTTAAGAGGCTTTTGGGAAACCCAGCCTTGATTAGTTTTTGGAATTGGTGTACTGTAAATAGGGTCAAGATAACAGCGAGGTCAAATTCTAGACTTGTTGTTGGTGGCATCCAGGTAGACACCATCTGGTGTTGAATTCTACTTGATTTTTCATTAAAGAACGACACATTAACATTTAATGATGTGGAACGTCCATATAACAGGTTCTTGTAATCACTTACATGACTACAGATATAAATAATTGTTCTCTCTAAAGTTTTTCAGAAAAAAATGCAGCTTGCGATGTTTGAGAAAACCTCCAAAGCCTCTGTCCTGACAACTTTCCCATGTCTGAAAACTTGCAGCTTTATCTGACTTTTTCAAAGCACTGACATTGGAGACTCCTTCCAAAAATGTTCAATAAGCATGAAACAGAACAAAGAAGGCCCAGTGTACAGTAAGATTTTTTCATTTTCCATAACTACTTATCCTGTGTAGGGTCACAGGCAAGCTGGAGCCTATTCCAGCTGACTATGGGCGAGAGGAGGGGTACACCCTGGACAAGTCGCCAGATCATCGTAGGGCTGACACATAGAGACAAACAACCATTCACACTCACGGTCAATTTAGAGCCACCAATTAGCCTAACCTGCATGTCTTTGGAGGAAACCCACACAGACACAGGGAGCACATGCAAACTCCACACAGAAAGGCCTTCGTCAGCCACTGGGCTTGAACCCAGAACCTTCTTGTTGTGAGGCAACAGTGCTAACCACTACACCACCATGCCACCCCTGTATTAATATAAACCAGGAATTTGTCTTGCAGCTGGAACAGAGCTTCTGTTTTTGAACATATGTCAACACCTTACAGTGGTGCTTGAAAGCTTGTGAACCCTTGAGAATTTTCTATATTTCTGCATAAATATGACCTAAAACATCATCAGATTTTCACACAAGTCCTAAAAGTAGATAAAGGGAACTCAGTTAAACAAATGAGACAAAAATATTATACTTGGTCATTTATTTATTGAGGAAAATGATCCAATATTACATATCTGTGAGTGGCAAAAGTATGTGAACCTCTAGGATTAGCAGTTAATTTGAAGGTGAAATTAGAGTCAGGTGTTTTCAATCAATGGGATGACAATCAGGTGGGAGCGGGCACCCTGTTTTATTTAAAGAACAGGGATCTATCAAAGTCTGATCTTCACAACACATGTTTGTGGAAGCGTATCATGGCACGAACACAGGAGATTTTGGAGGCCCTCAGAAAAAGCGTTGTTGATGCTTATCAGGCTGGAAAAGGTTACAAAAGCATCTCTAAAGAGTTTGGACTCCACCAATCCACAGTCAGACAGATTGTGTACAAATGGAGGAAATTCAAGACCATTGTTACCCTCCCCAGGAGTGGTCGACCAACAAAGATCACTCCAAGAGCAAGGCGTGTAATAGTCGGCGAGGTCACGAAGGACCCCAGGGTAACTTCTAAGCAGCTGAAGGCCTCTCTCACATTGGCTAATGTTAATGTTCATGAGTCCACCATCAGGAGAACACTGAACAGCAATGGTGTGCATGGCAGGGTTGCAAGGAGAAAGCCACTGCTCTCCAAAAAGAACATTGCTGCTCGTCTGCAGTTTGCTAAGGATCACATGGACAAGCCAGAAGGCTATTGGAAAAATGTTTTGTGGATGGATGAGACCAAAATAGAACTTTTTGGTTTAAATGAGAAGCATTATGTTTGGAGAAAGGAAAACACTGCATTCCAGCATGAGAACCTTATCCCATCTGTGAAACATGGTGGTGGTAGTATCATGGTTTGGGCCTGTTTTGCTGCATCTGGGCCAGGACGGCTTGCCATCATTGATGGAACAATGGATTCTGAATTATACCAGCAAATTCTAAAGGAAAATGTCAGGACTGAATCTCAAGAGAAGGTGGGTCATGCAGCAAGACAACGACCCTAAGCACACAAGTCATTCTACCAAAGAATGGTTAAAGAAGAATAAAGTTAATGTTTTGGAATGGCCAAGTCAAAGTCCTGACCTTAATCCAATGGAAATGTTGTGGAAGGACCTGAAGCGAGCAGTTCATGTGAGGAAACCCACCAACATCCCAGAGTTGAAGCTGTTCTGTACGGAGGAATGGGCTAAAATTCCTCCAAGCCAGTGTGCAGGACTGATCAACAGTTACCGCAAACGTTTAGTTGCAGTTATTGCTGCACAAGGGGGTCACACCAGATACTGAAAGCAAAGGCTCACATACTTTTTCCACTCACAGATATGTAATACTGGATGATTTTCCTCAATAAATAAATTACCAAGTATAATATTTTTGTCTCATTTGTTTAACTGGGTTCTCTTTATCTACTTCTAGGACTTGTGTGAAAATCTAATTTTGTTTTAGGTCATATTTATGCAGAAATATAGAAAATTCTAAAGGGCTCACAAACTTTCAAGCACCACTGTATGTCCAGTCAGCTTTGACAATTCAGCAGCACTGTCATATAAATTATGCATACAATTTAACTATGTAAAATACAATATGATGTTCTGCAATTACTACTTTGCCATAGGACATTATTACCAGCATCACAGTGTTTCCTAGCACATGCACATGTAATCTGACCTAGATCCAAAAGAAGGGGTGGGGAAATAAGGGAAATGAGGGGAAACAGATATTCTGGACACAGCTGCAGGGAAAAGATCTAACAGCAACAGCATTTCCAGAAAGACAGAAAATGGGATGTAAGGAGGCAGGTGACATATGGATGAGGGGGAAAAAAATGAAGAATTCCAGGATTATTTCAAATGTGGTCACTTTATCAGGGCTTTTGTGTGAGAATTGTTTTCATTTAACATGGACACAAAGTGTGTATTGATCTGAAACACCACTTTGACAGCACCCTGGTTTTGCTGTATTTGTTTTAAACAGCAGTGTGGTAATGAAACAATTAAAATAAATAAATAAAGCTGAAATGGATTAGTGTTGATGCATGATTGACAGCTTTCTATCTATAATATAAGAAACTTTTGTACAACCCCGATTCCAAAAAAGTTGGGACAAAGTACAAATTGTAAATAAAAATGGAATGCAATAATTTACAAATCTCAAAAACTGATATTGTATTCACAGTAGAACATAGACAACATATCAAATGTCGAAAGTGAGACATTTTGAAATTTCATGCCAAATATTGGCTCATTTGAAATTTCATGACAGCAACACATCTCAAAAAAGTTGGGACAGGGGCAATAAGAGGCTGGAAAAGTTAAAGGTACAAAAAAGGAACAGCTGGAGGACCAAATTGCAACTCATCTCATCTCATTATCTCTAGCTGCTTTATCCTGTCCTACAGGGTCGCAGGCGAGCTGGAGCCTATCCCAGCTGACTACGGGCGAAAGGCGGGGTACACCCTGGACAAGTCGCCAGGTCATCACAGGGCTGACACATAGACACAGACAACCATTCACACTCACACCTACGGTCAATTTAGAGTCACCAGTTAACCTAACCTGCATGTCTTTGGACTGTGGGGGAAACCGGAGCACCCGGAGGAAACCCACGCGGACACAGGGAGAACATGCAAACTCCGCACAGAAAGGCCCTCGCCGACCACGGGGCTCGAACCCGGATCTTCTTGCTGTGAGGCGACAGTGCTAACCACTACACCACCGTGCCGCCCTCAAATTGCAACTCATTAGGTCAATTGGCAATAGGTCATTAACATGACTGGGTATAAAAAGAGCATCTTGGAGTGGCAGCGGCTCTCAGAAGTAAAGATGGGAAGAGGATCACCAATCCCCCTAATTCTGCACCGACAAATAGTGGAGCAATATCAGAATGGAGTTCGACAGTGTAAAATTGCAGAGTTTGAACATATCATCATCTACAGTGCATAATATCATCAAAAGATTCAGAGAATCTGGAAGAATCTCTGTGCGTAAGGGTCAAGGCCGGAAAACCATATTGGGTGCCCGTGATCTTCGGGCCCTTAGACAGCACTGCATCGCATACAGGCATGCTTCTGTATTGGAAATCACAAAATGGGCTCAGGAATATTTCCAGAGAACATTATCTGTGAACACAATTCACCGTGCCATCCGCCGTTGCCAGCTAAAACTCTATAGTTCAAAGAAGAAGCCGTATCTAAACACGATCCAGAAGCGCAGACGTCTTCTCTGGGCCAAGACTCATTTAAAATGGACTGTGGCAAAGTGGAAAACTGTTCTGTGGTCAGACGAATCAAAATTTGAAGTTCTTTATGGAAATCAGGGACGCCATGTCAATCGGACTAAAGAGGAGAAGGACGACCCGAGTTGTTATCAGCACTCAGTTCAGAAGCCTGCATCTCTGATGGTATGGGCTTGCATTAGTGCGTGTGGCATGGGCAGCTTACACATCTGGAAAGACACCATCAATGCTGAAAGGTATATCCAGGTTCTAGAGCAACATATGCTCCCATCCAGACGACATCTCTTTCAGGGAAGACCTTGCATTTTCCAACATGACAATGCCAAACCACATACTGCATCAATTACAGCATCATGGCTGCGTAGAAGAAGGGTCCGGGTACTGAACTGGCCAGCCTGCAGTCCAGATCTTTCACCCATAGAAAACATTTGGCGCATCATAAAACGGAAGATACGACAAAAAAGGACCTAAGACAGTTGAGCAAATAGAATCCTACATTAGACAAGAATGGGTTAACATTCCTATCCCTAAACTTGAGCAACTTGTCTCCTCAGTCCCCAGACATTTACAGACTGTTGTAAAGAGAAAAGGGGATGTCTCACAGTGGTAAACATGGCCTTGTCCCAACTTTTTTGAGATGTGTTGTTGTCATGAAATTTAAAATCACCTAATTTTTCTCTTTAAATGATACATTTTCTCAGTTTAAACATTTGATATGTCATCTATGTTCTATTCTGAATAAAATATGGAATTTTGAAACTTCCACATCATTGCATTCCATTTTTATTTACAATTTGTACTTTGTCCCAACTTTTTTGGAATCGGGGTTGCATTTGCATAATTAATAATTAATTAACCAGTTCCTTTAGTATCACTTGGATGACAAATAGCATGTTCTAGCAGTTTCTGTAGTCAGGATCAAGCTTGCGATGTGAGAAAGGAATCTGTAGAACCTGCTGGTTGAGGTAATGAAGGTGTTTATAAAAGGTCAAGTATGATGGAATTTGTAGCTATTAGTAGTTTTAGATGATGGATCTCCACCCAGGTGATGTCAAATGTCCAGTATATTCAACAAGACTTAGGATGTTGGACTAGACCCATCCATCCGTTATCCGTAACTGCTTATCCTGTGCAGGCTCACAGGCAAGCTGGAGCCTATCCCAGCTGACTATGGGTGAGAGGCAGGGTACACCCTGGACAAGTCACCAGATCATCGCAGGGCTGACACATAGAGACAAACAACCATTCACACTCACATTCACACCTATGGTCAATTTAGGGTCACCTGCATGTGACTATGGGGGAAACCAGAGCACCCAGAGAAAACCCACGCAGACACGGGGAGAACATGCAAACTCCACACAGAAAGGCCCCCATCGGCCACTGGGCTCGAACCCAGAACCTTCTTGCTGTGAGGTGACAGTGCTAACCACTACTTCTGATTACACAGTGACTCTGGATGGCCTTTCTGTTTCTTCACGTGCAGCAGTAAAAGACCTCGGAGTGATTATTGACCCCAGTCTTTCATTTGAAACTCACATTGATAACATTACCCGGATAGCTTTCTTTCATCTCAGAAATATTGCTAAGATAAGAAATTTAATGTCACTACATGACGCAGAAAAACTAGTTCATGCTTTCGTTACCTCCAGGTTAGATTATTGTAATGCCTTACTGTCTGGATGTTCCAATAAGTGCATAAACAAGCTCCAGTTAGTTCAAAATGCAGCAGCAAGAGTCCTTACTAGAACTAGAAAATATGACCACATCACGCCTGTCTTATCCACACTGCATTGGCTCCCAATCAAATTTCGTATTGATTATAAAATACTACTGTTGACCTTTAAAGCACTAAATGGTCTCGCACCACAGTACCTGAGTGAACTTCTGCTCCTCTATGACCCGCCACGCCTACTTAGATCAAAAGGTGCAGGCTATCTGCTGGTACCTCGTATAGTGAAGGCTACATCAGGGGGCAGAGCCTTTTCTTACAAAGCCCCACAGTTATGGAACAGCCTTCCAAGTAATGTTCGGGAATCGGACACAGTCTCAGCATTTCAGTCTAGGCTGAAAACATATCTGTTTAGTCAAGCCTTTTGTTAATGGTGTTTATGAGGTAAAGGAGTAGATCTGGAGGGTCCTCAGACATAGAGTGTTTTGGTAAACTGGGATGTATGGATGCTGTCAGTCCCCACTCGCTTGCTCACTCGAGTTTGTTGACGGTGTAGTGGCTGGCTGCTTTATGTCCTGGGGTTCCCTCATGCCTGTGTTACCTTCTGGCTCTCCCCTTTTAGTTATGCTGTCATAGTTAGTTGCCGGAGTCCCTACTTGTACTCAGTGCAATATGTATACTGTTCCTACTTATTCAGGTGACATTGGGCATACCTAACAACCAGTGTTTTCTCCCCCCCCCCCCCCCCCCCCCCCAAATCTGTCCCTCTGAGTTACATGGAGTCAACAGGAAATCTTTTGGTGGAGAGGGTGGAGACCTCGACTGGTTATTGTAGCCTGCAGGGAATCAGCCGTCAGACATTCTGTCGCATGTCCCAGACCCGGTGAAATGTAACTGAATTGTCTTGGCCAGCCCTAAGGGTCCCATCTGCATCCCATCATTGCTGAGGAGTGTGCTCCCATCACCCAATCAAGCATCCAGCCAGAGCAGGTCATGATATTTTTTAACCATATTAACATGCCATTGTTGTGTATTATGCCTGATGTCAAGACTCTCGTCTCTGCGAACCTACCACACAGACTTAATACTTGTGTCATTTTTAGGGCATACCTAACAACCTGTGTTTTCTCTCCCTCCCTCCCCCCCCAATCTGTCCCTCTGAGTTACATGTTGGTCCTGAGATTGAGATGCTGACCTCTTCTGCCCCTTGGACCTGCTTGATCCATCCTGGTGCCCTGTGTCTGGTTGGAGTTTTATTGCATCGCTCCTGTGGAGGACGGCCCCATGAGGACAGTTGAAAGTTACACCTGGAGGACGCTCTGGACTCTTACAGTAACGCTTTTATGGCTGAGGACTACAGTTGACTTGCTAACTTTAGGACTGCAGTTGTCATGAACAGTTTTGCACTCAAATTTCCATCAGTGAAGAGTTACAACATCAACGAAACTGTCTTCATGTTAAAACTGTTAATGTTATAGTCATGCTGTCTGTTGTTGCCCAAATGAGGATGGGTTCCCTTTTGAGTCTGGTTCCTCTCGAGGTTTCTTCCTCATGTCGTCTGAGGGAGTTTTTCCTTGCCACCTCGCCACAGGCTTGCTCATTGGGGATAGATTAGGGACAAAATTAGCTCATGTTTTAAGTCGTACAAATTCTGTAAAGCTGCTTTGTGACAATGTTTATTGTTAAAAGCGCTATACAAATAAACTTGACTTGACTACACCACCGTGCCACCTGGGCTAGACCCTTGGAATGGAAACTAGGACCATCCATCCATCCATCATCTGTAGCCGCTTATCCTGTTCTACAGTGTCGCAGGCAAGCTGGATCTTATCCCAGCTGACTATGGGTGAGAGCTGGGGTACACCCTGGACAAGTCACCAGGTTATTGCAAACAACCATTCGCACTCACACCTATGGTCAATTTAGAGCCACCGATTAACCTAACCTGCATGTCTTTGGACTGTGGGGGAAACCAGAACACCCAGAGGAAACCCACGCAGACACGGGGAGAACATGCAAACTCCACACAGAAAGGCCCCTGTTGGCTGCTGGGCTCGAACCCAGAACCTTCTTGCTGTGAGGTGACAGTGCTAACCACTACACCACCGTACCACCTGGGCTAGACCCATGGAATGGAAACTAGGACCAGTGTTTCAAAAACTGAGAAAGAAAGGAACACACGCACAACCATGCCATTATCAATACTGTGCTAAGAATGACCCAAATATCTACTCAAACATGGCAGGTGTATTTGATAAAAGGCTAACAGGTGTAGATATCAGGTGGGGGTATATAATAAAGTACCTACTGCTTAGCATTATTAACACACACACTCCACACAGAAAGGCCCCTCTCAGCAACTGGGCTTGCACCCAGGACCTTCTTACTGTGAGGCGACAGTGCTTCCGCTACACCACCATGCCACCTGGGCTAGACCCTTGGAATGGAAACTAGGACCAGTGTGTTAAAAACTGAGAAAGAAACACACACACACACACAAAACCATGCTATCATCAATACTGTGGGCGGCACGGTGGTGTAAATGGTTAGCACTGTCACCTCACAGCAAGAAGGTTCTGGGTTCGAGCCCAGTGGCTGGCGGGGGCCTTTCTGTGTCTGTGTGGGTTTCCTCTGGGTGCTCTGGTTTTCCCCACAGTCCCAAGACATGTGGTTAGGTTAACATGGGGCGGCCTTGAGCAAAGCAGCTAACTCTCGGGTGCTGTTAGTATGGCTGCCCACTGCTCTGGGTATGTGTGATGAATAAAGTTGTTCTTTCTTTCTAAGAATGACCCAAATATCTACTCAGACATGGCAGGTGTATTTGATAAAAGGCTAACAGGTGTAGATATGGGGCGGCATGGTGATGTAGTGGTTAGCGCTGTCGCCTCACAGCAAGAAGGTCCGGGTCCGAGCCCCGTGGCCGGCGAGGGCCTTTCTGTGTGGAGTTTGCATGTTCTCCCCGTGTCCTCATGGGTTTCCTCCACATGCAGGTTAGGTTAACTGGTGACTCTAAATTGACCGTAGGTGTGAATGTGAGTGTGAATGGTTGTCTGTGTCTATGTGTCAGCCCTGTGATGACCTGGCGACTTGTCCAGGGTGCACCCCGCTTTTCACCCCTAGTCAGCTGGGATAGGCTCCAGCTTGCCTGCGACCCTGTAGGACAGGATAAAGCGGCTACAGATAATGAGATGAGAGGTGTAGATACAGGGCGTCACGGTGGTGTAGTGGTTAGCACTGTTGCCTCATGGCAAGAAGGTCCGGATTTGGGCCCCGTGGCTGGCGAGGGCCTTTCTGTGCGGAGTTGTCATGTTGTCCGCGTGGGTTTCCTCCACATGCAGGTTAGGTTAACTGGCGACTCTAAATTGACTGTAGGTGTGAATGGTTGTCTGTGTCTATGTGTCAGCCCTGTGATGACCTGGCGATTTGTCCAGGGTGTACCCCGCCTTTCGCCCGTAGTCAGCTGGGATAGGCTCCAGCTTGCCTGCGACCCTGTAGGACAGGATAAAACGGCTACAGATAATGAGATGAGAGGTGTAGATATGGGGTGGCACGGTGGTGTAGTGGTTAGCGCTGTTGCCTCACGGCAAGAAGGTCCGGATTTGAGCCCCGTGGCTGGCGAGGGCCTTTCTGTGCAGAGTTTGCATGTTGTCCGTGTGGGTTTCCTCCACATGCAGGTTAGGTCAACTGGCGACTCTAAATTGACTGTTGGTGTGAATGGTTGTCTGTGTCTATGTGTCAGCCCTGTGATGACCTGGCGACTTGTCCAGGGTGTACCCCGCCTTTCGCCCGTAGTCAGCTGGGATAGGCTCCAGCTCGCCTGCGACCCTGTAGGACAGGATAAAGTGGCTAGAGATAATGAGATGAGATGAGGTGTAGATTTCAGGTGGGGGTATATCATAAAGTACCTACTGCTTAGCATTACTAACACACACACACACACACACTTCTAATGCACTGCAGTGTGTGTGTGAGGTAAATTGTGCACGTGAGCTCTTTCCTGACTGAGAGAGAGAGAGGGAAAAAAAAAATCTGCATTGAGGAATGGACCTCCCTGCGCGTGCAGCAAACTTTCCACCAATCAGAGTTCAGCATCGAGAGAGAGAGAGTGAGTGTCAGACTCTCTCTCTCTCTGTGTGAGTGAGTGAAAGAGAAGGAGAGAGAGAAAGAGAGAGAAGGTCGGTTGGTGTGCTCGGCTCTGTGGTATTTTGTCTGAGCTGAATGTAGAGAGAACGCTGTGGCTCCTCGGTTTGCTGTAACGGATAAACACACAGAAGCTTCCCGAGTTTGCCGCAGAGCCTGAGCCATGTCTCTGACCCCGGGGCAGCTTCTGTCGGGCTCCATGTTAATCCTGCTGTTGGTCGGCAGCTCCTCGGAGTGTAAGTAAACAAACACGAAAGCGAGCTGTGATGTTATTCTTAGTGTTAGTGTTGCTGTAACCTGCAGCCGGAGCTAACACTCAGTGCTGTGAATGTGAAGGACAGAGACCGAGCTGCTCAGCTAACTTCACTTCACTGCACTTCACCTCTCTCTCTCTCTCTCTCTCTCACACACTTTCACGGTGCTGTGTTCAGTAACTGCTGTGCACTCGGTGTTTCACAGTGTCCTTATCGCCTGAAGAAGCCAACCAGTTCCTCAGGAGACACCGGAGAGCGAACCAGGTTTTTGAGGAAACCAAGCAAGGGCATTTGGAGAGGGAGTGTGTGGAGGAGAGGTGCACTAAAGAGGAGGCGAGAGAAGTGTTTGAAAACGACCCTGAAACGGTACAGCTTTGGTTTGTTTGTTTATATAACATTAGCATTGTTGAGTTCTTGTCCTTGGCCATCATGACCTCGCAAAACGCTCAAGTGTCGTGATTGATTTAAATCCGTGTGCTTCTGCTAACCGTGTAGCTTATTCGTAGGATCCGTTAGATTCGATCAGAAACGAGTCGATTCCTCGATTCGAGTTGTTTCTGTGCGTTTTAAACACACACACACACACACACACACGAGACGCAGGATTTTTAAATAAAAAAGTAGCAGAGATTGATTATGCATTTTGATTTGATTTTAATATTGTGCTGTTTTTTAATACAAGATACCCTTCTGGCCTGTACTGTCTTTTTTTTATTTTGTGGAATCGAATTTAATTTGAATCAGAGTCGAGTCTGATTCCCTCCCTATATATATGATGTATGTTTTAAACACACACAGATGACACAGGATTTTAACATTTAAAAAGTAGTAGAGATTGATTATGCATTTGATTGATTTAATATTGCACTTTTTTTTTTAAATACAAGATATTGTGGAATCGACTCCACAATTTGAATCAGAGTCGAGTCTGATTCCCTCCCTATATATATGATGTATGTTTTAAATACACAACAGATGACACAGGATTTTAAAATTTAAAAAGTAGCAGAGATTGATTGATTGATTATGCATTTGATTGATTTAATATTGCACTTTTTTTTTTTAATACAAGATATTGTGGAATCGACTCCACAATTTGAATCAGAGTCGAGTCTGATTCCCTCCCTATATATATGATGTATGTTTTAAATACACAACAGATGACACAGGATTTTAAAATTTAAAAAGTAGCAGAGATTGATTGATTGATTATGCATTTGATTGATTTAATATTGCACTTTTTTTTTTTTAATACAAGATATTGTGGAATCGACTCCACAATTTGAATCAGAGTCGAGTCTGATTCCCTCCCTATATAAAACGCGCACAGATGACACAGGATTTTAAAATTAAAAAAGTAGGAAAGATGGATTATGCATTTGATTGATTTTAATATTGCACTTTTTTTTTAAATACAAGATACCCTTCTGGCCTGCACTGTCTTTTTTTATTTTGTGGAATCGACTCCTCAATTTGAATCAGAGTCGAGTCTGATCCCCCCCCCCCCCCAATATGTTTTAAACACACAATGGCACAGGATTTTAAAATTAAAAAAGTAGGAAAGCTGGATTATGCATTTGATTTGATTTAATACTGCACTTTTTTTTTTTTTAATACAAGATTTTGTGGAATCGACTCTGCAATTTGAATCAGAGTCAAGTCTGATTCCCTCTCTATATATAATATGAGGTGTTTAGAATGACTGACAGCTCTGGCTTTTTTTTTTTTTTTAAATCCGAAAAGATGCTTGTCAGAGAGTGTTAACAATCCTGCACCCTATTTTCTATGCCCTAGTTTTATAATCACTAGCGATTTGATTTGTAACCCTGAATATATATTTGCTTTCCAGATATATGGAAAGCAATAGGTTTATTTATTTATTTACTTTACCAGGGGATACATATTGCCTATAGGCATTTTTCAAATAGATGAGGTTACTAAATGAAGGTTCCATCTGTTTTGGCGTATCACTACAGTGACGTGGCTGGTCTGACGGCTTCAGCCATCAAAGTGTCTAGGGAACGTTGCAGTAGTGTTTTCCCGTTGCCTTCTACTGGATTATTATAGAGGTTTTCTCCTCTCAACCATTCACACTCATGGACAATTTAGAGCCACCGGTTAACTTAAGTGTGGGAGAACATGCAAACTTGTCACAGAAAGGCCCCCGTTGGCCGCTGGGCTTGAACCTGGAACCTTCTTGCCGTGAGGCAACAGTGCTTACCACTACACCAGTGTGCCGCCCAAATAAAGATTAGAATACTCCTAAGGTACTTTGCTGATTGTATGGAGCGATTTCAGGCATACTCTGTGTCTTAAACTTCATTACGACATTTCCTGTGCATATTTTCCCCTCAGTGTTTCCATATACACCTAGCCTAGGCTCAGTATTCTGACATTGTACAGGGAGCCAATATTATTTGTAAACTTTCTCTCTATTCCTGCAGACGGTGCTACTAGACGGCACGTGTGATTTTTATGGCTATCTATATGCACTTTTTTGAAAAATATTGAATGCCTGTAAGCTCTAAACGGCGTCTTGAGTCAAGAAAGTGAGCACGTAGGTGATTTATGTAAACAAATCACTGTCTAATGTCTGTGACATTAGTGATTGTCCCAGAGCAGCCACTTAAAATAACGGTGATGACGGAGTCACTCGGGAATGTCTTCATCTCAGATATGTTCCTTCTGGGCGTCCTGTTACACGAGCACTCGTGTCTGTTGCGCTGTTCTCCCCACTCCGTGCATATGAATGTATTATACCTGCTTTCATTCTGCGAGATGCCAAGTGCTATTATTAGACTGGGTTTAATTAGTGAATTTTTTTTTATTTTTTATTTTTTTTTTTTTATGCACCAGTGGGCCCTTTGAAGGGAGAATAAAGGGGCCCAGGCAACTGAGTGTGCACTATATACAAGGAAGTAGAAATGAAATAAGAAGGAAAAGATAGAGTGGTGGCGGCACGGTGGTGTAGTGGTTAGCGCTGTCGCCTCACAGCAAGAAGGTCCTGGGTTCGAGCCCCGGGGACGGCGAGGGCCTTTCTGTGTGGAGTTTGCATGTTCTCCCCGTGTCCGCGTGGGTTTCCTCCGGGTGCTCCGGTTTCCCCTACAGTCCAAAGACATGCAGGTTAGGTTAACTGGTGACTCTAAATTGAGCGTAGGTGTGAATGTGAGTGTGAATGGTTGTCTGTGTCTATGTGTCAGCCCTGTGATGACCTGGCGACTTGTCCAGGGTGTACCCCGCCTTTCACCCGTAGTCAGCTGGGATAGGCTCCAGCTTGCCTGCGACCCTGTAGAAGGATAAAGCGGCTAGAGATGAGATGAAGATAGAGTGGTGGCCATCCTTAATGCTGTGACCCTATGTGTATATGTGCAGGGGTTCAGTGCTCTGTGTGACCATCGCTCATGGTGTCCAAGTGGAGATATGTGTATTATTCATGGTGCAGTTGTGGAATCTGTATCTGACTCAGCAGAATTGTGACTCGGCAGCTTTCAGACTGCAGCAGCTATACAACTGAACTGATTAACCTGCAGCTGCAGAATGAAGCACACACACTCAGTAATGTGCTCTTAGTCGTGTGCACCTCCTTATCTGTCGTTGTTGCCGTGTATACACACACACAATCTGTAAAGAGAGCAGAACTGTAGATAATGTCAGATTGTTTTGACAGCCTTACGCAGCGTCACAACATTTCTGTCCAGAGTTGCATTAATTTTTCACCGAGATTCTTGTCTTGATGATGGGAGAGTCGAGTCACTCTGTAAAGCCTTCTCCAGCACATCCCAAAGACTTTAAATTGGGTTAAGGTCAGGACTCTGGTGCTTAATTCTTGTGTGAAAATGATTCGTCATGCTCCCTGAACCACTGTTTCACAATTTGAGACTGATGAATCCTGGCATTGTCATCCTCGAATATTCCTGTGCCATCAGGGAAGGAAAAAAAAACATTAAATGTGATAATCTGGTCATTCAGCAGGGTTTTTTCTAGAAAAATTTAGTATGAGGGCGCTCACCATGGCGAGGGAGTGAAGCGACGGGGGGGGGGGGATGGTGCCGGTTGTCTGTCCCCCCCCCTTCCGCCGTGTGAAGCCTTTGAAAAATTGAGGCTACAATGGGATATTCTGAGGCTATCTGAGAGGGAAATTGTAACAAATTGTCTGTCAACATTGAAAAAGAAAGAAGTAATCTAATTCTACCCCGGACAGTCTTTGGCTTTCTTCCGTTTCATGCCGCGGGATGACATCTTTAAATGCCCAAGTGTCAACAAAAACAACTCGCGAAGTACTTCTGTCAAAAGCTCCCGCGCCGGTGGGTGAAAGGTCATTCAGTCTCAAGAAATCTCGCTCTACAAGTCAGCTGACCTTGTATGTAACCCATGTCAAATCTCGCAAGAGAAGCCGCAACAAGTAAACAACTAAACAACATGGCGCCTCAGTCTGGAAAACGCCAATTCGGGTTGTTTTTGCACCGTCTGGCGGTGTATCTACTATGATTGGAATATTTTTGGAGCAGTTATAACGTGTTTGATGATCAGACACATTGTCACTTGGTGTTGCTGGGATGTTTTCACGGAGAAAAGCTCGTTTTGAGAAAGATTGCATGTTGTGCAGTAGCATATAAGCGCATGGCCTAAGTGTGACTTGGGGTTCAATCGGCATTTCGGTAAGAGGGTGCAGCGCCCCTGTTCCCCAGTTTAGACGAAAGCCTGATTCAGGTCGTCAGCTGACTTCATTTTATTGCCACATAATGTTCCTGAGCCTCGACCTGATCAACTGAATCAACCCCAGATCATAACGCTGCCTCCAGAGGCTTTACAGGGGCCACTATACATAATGGGTGCATCGCTTCATGCGCTTCCCTTCTTACCCTGACACACCCATCACTCAGGAGTCAGGTCAATCTGGACTCATCGGACCACATGACCTTCTTTCATTACTCCAGAGTCTAATCTTTATGCTCCCAAGCAAAGTTGAAGCCTTTTCCCCTGATTAGTCTCACTAACAAGTGGTTTTCTTCTGGCCACACAGCTGTTTAGTCTCAATCCTGTGAGTTCTTGTAGCACTGCGAGTGTGGGAATGCTCTTAACTTCACTATTAAACATAGCCATGAGGTCTACTGTTGAAATTATTGACCAAGTCTTGATAGTTAGTTGAGAATTTTTTTTTTTTCCGACCATATTTCTTCCATGAAGTTGATGGCTCGCCACTATCTTTCAGGGTATTAGACTAATAATGCGTTGGACAGTTCTTAACCCAATTCCAGTCATTTCAGTTATCTTTGCTTTACGCAGGTCATTAATTTGACCCTTCTGAAACACAGTAACATCTTTTCCATGAGCACGGGATACGTCTTCCGACATGTTTGTTTCAGAAATGCGAAGCTACTCACTGCATCAGTTTGGGTTAAAAGAACTGTTGCCAGCTGAAACACATTCATCACTGCACTAATTATCCAATCAAAGGCTCCTATGTGTTTGCTTATTTAAATCCAGATGGCAACTTTTTTTCTGGCCATATATTTAAGTTTTTCCATGAAATCGAGTCATATATGAGCTGATGAGGTGCATAGCGCTGAGTTGGCTATAAGTCATGTATGACGAGATTGAGTGATTGGATTCTATCCACATTCACTGGATTTTGAGAAACGGAACATTTTTATTTTTAGCAAATTCGATAAAGGGCGGCACGGTGGTGTAGTGGTTAGCGCTGTCGCCTCACAGCAAGAAGGTCCGGGTTCGAGCCCCATGGCCGGCGAGGGCCTTTCTGTGCGGAGTTTGCATGTTCTCCCCGTGTCCGCGTGGGTTTCCTCCGGGTGCTCCGGTTTCCCCCACAGTCCAAAGACATGCAGGTTAGGTTAACTGGTGACTCTAAATTGACCGTAGGTGTGAATGTGAGTGTGAATGGTTGTCTGTGTCTATGTGTCAGCCCTGTGATGGCCTGGCGACTTGTCCAGGGTGTACCCCGCCTTTCACCCGTAGTCAGCTGTTTCTACAAAACATCTGACAAAATAATTTCCACTTATAATCTAAACAAACTGGCGAAATGGCAGGAGCAATTTGCGAAAAGCACGATAATAATTCTTGAAAAATTAAAAAAAAGATACGTTCTTACCATCAAATACTTTTTTTATTTCTTTTTTTTTTGTGTGCGTGCATTTTTTGGGGTTTTGTTTTCGAGTAGAGTTTTTATTTTGTCCTCGGTTGGTTCAGTTCACTGAGCTCTATGTAAAAATCTAGAGAGCTCATAGGCTCGTCAGAGTAAAGTCATCTGGCCGCCATCTTACCACTCTCATCGTGGAGCGGAACGGTCATTTAGGCTACTGGAAGCTATACAAAACTGAAAAAGTTATTTGTGTAGTTGGTGAGAGAAATTACAAGAAAAATGCCTGCTTGTGCAGCATTGAACTGTACAAACAGTCAAGTCAAAGGTTGTGGACGGACATTTCACCTAGTGTGTGATCATTTTTACACGTGTGTGTGCACAGTGCCATTTGCATGGACCCCCTATGGACCCTTTTCACGTGACGTCACGACAAACGCGGCCGCCATTTTGGACGTGTACTACCAGTAGTTTACCACAGCCAGCATTGAGGAACGGCAGCAAAGAAAGTGTTTATTTTCAGCAAGACTTCCATCATGCCACTATATTGTTGTGCACCTGGATGTAGTAACCATCAACAAACAAGGCAAGGGTTATCATTTTATCGGATCCCGGTAGATGCTGACCGACGGAGAAGATGGATAGCGGCATACCAGCGCTTGTGTAATGACCACTTTGTTGGAGGTAAGACGAATAAAATTAGCCAGAAAAGGCATTACATTGCTGTTAACATTCCATTCTAGTTTACTGTAATTATGATCCGGCAGCTATTTACACCGGATCCAGTGTAAATAGCCGCCGGAGCCAACGTCCGAGGTTCCGGAGCGCGCTTGCTCGCGGCCCGGCCGGACGTTGGCTCTGGCAGCTATTTACACTGGATCCGGTGTAAATAGCTGCCGGATCATAATTACAGTAAACTAGTAAATAGTTTTCTGCATCTCGCTCCTTTTTCTTTCATGTTTGTTGCCTTCAAACCGATTTGAGCCGAAGTCCACTACATGTCCAAAATGGCGGTCGCGTTTACGAAGGTCACGTGACTGAAAAGGGTCCATAGTGTTTTATGATGGCTTGCAGGAGCAAAAAGGAAAAAAACAATAACAAAAAACGCAGAAAATCTGTCTCCTCGTCTTGTGTATTTTTGTTGAAAATCTGACCTTGATATCTGGGATGAACACTGTGACTGTCAGATTTTTGATGGAAATGTCCCAGACTGCATCAAAGCCAAAGTCTAGACGTTTGATATTGAATGTGAGAGCTCAAGCTCGACAGCTCAAATTCAGAAATAAAAATGAATGGAGTAAATTTAGCCTCAGGAGCCTAAATGAAGGAAGGACCATAGACTGAGGCAGAACTGGTAGTGAGGCATACAAATAGAGGGAGAGAGATGTTATTGTTCTAGTTTGGTCGGAGTTATTTTCATGTACCTAAGGCTAAGCACAGCTGACAGTGTAGATCATCTACACGTCACACCCACTTTCACAAATTGATAAAATGGGCATGATCGTCTGTTTTAACTGCATGATTTGAGTTTAAATCGAGTGCAAATATATTGACAAGTACTCTTAAATCAGGGTTGGTCATATTTCCTGGTCAACGCCATATTTCATGGACGGTGTCTGATAGATATGATTTCCTGTACGAGGAAAAATTGAAATAATCTCAGTAAACATAATTATAGTACTAAAAGAGCCGTTCAAAAAAATTTACCAGAGACTGGACTGTAAAGGGGAAAAAACCAAAACAAAACCCAATAACAACGAAGTGGCGCACTATAAAGATACGTAAGGAATGTGGGTAAAGTTGAGAAAATAAGAGGAGGTAATGAAAGGGGGGGAAAGTCAGGAAATGCTTTTCTTGGGACAAATTTAATCAGATACGACGGTTTAACACGATGTGAGTAAGATGGTGGCCAGATGGCTTCATTCGTCTATACAGCAGGGAATAGGCTATGAGCTCTCCAGATTTTTTACATAGAGCTCAGTGGTTCATTAACACGTGCTGCCAGTTTCTTGTCTTTTTTTTTTGGCAGTTGGCAAACCGACTTAAAAGTGCATTACCGCCAACGACTGGGCTGAAGTGTGGAACAGGAGATATTGGGCGTGGCTGGGGGACGACAACTATACATTCTTTTAGCTATTTTTGTTTCTTTTGAATACTTGATGACAAAGTGATGTATCTGACTTGATGCGCTCCACCATTTTGTTTTTCCTCTACTCACGGTATACGAGCTGATATCCTAGTAGTAGAGTCAGGGTGCACAATTGCTCATATCCAGTAAATAAATAAATATAATATATAATGTGCGTATGTATGTATAAATATACAGTATGTGATTTTATTTTATTGCCACCCTTTATAAAGTTTAGTTAAAAATCATTATGGAAAAAAAAATCCACTTTTTGGTGAAGTCGCTTCATCTCCCACTGAAAACATGAGAAAAATCCAACCTTTAATTGAAATAAAATTTATGAGAAAAACAAATCCCTCATCAAGAAATAATTATTTTTCCAAAAAAAAAAAAAGTGCTACTATTATTGGCACCCCTGGAAAATATAGTGAACGCAGTGTAATGGTGGATTTTTTTTTTCTTTTTTCCCCCAAACCCTTTTTATTAATCTTTACAAGGGGTGCCAATAATTGTGGAGGGTGCAGTTTATATGGATAGACAGGATGATGATGATGATGATGATGCCTCAAAAAAGTCTCAAGGAAGACAGTTGTGCAGCTTGGCCACACCCCATACCGCTGCAGGGTTTGATCAGTTTCCAGAGACGCACATTTTGCACACTGTAATAAGTCTGGTTCCCGACACAAACGGATGAAAAGATCTTCAGGCCCAACATGTTCTGACAGGACAGTGAGATTAAAGGCAACTTCAGAGCAAAAGTGGTTGCATCACATCTTCCAGCTCCAGTGTTGCTCAGAGTGTGGGAGTTACAGTGGAACTGGGAATAATTTCTCTAACCGGAAATCTACGCTGGATTGCATTTGTAGTACCTCAAAGCATGTCTTTTCAAACCGATTAAAGCAATGTAGATTTAGTAACACTTGGCTTAATATGTTTTGTTTAAACTACTTTCTAATGCCCGAGCGGCATAAGAACGCATGATTGCTCTCGTTAATCATATCACGAATATGCAGTTTGAAAATGTCTTCCTGCTATCCTGAATAACTAGTTGGAAATCTGTCACCGGCCAGCACAAGAGGGGTTCAATATCGCACTCTCTCTGATGATTTGCATCATATTAGCACGAACCAAACTTCTCAATATACCACGTTAATCGCAGGTTGTTGTTTTGTCCCATCACTCTAATCTGTTAATTTTTTTTTTTTTTTGGGTAAAATCACTAATGTTACGTTTCTCTTTACCATGTTCGATGAGCTCACAAACTGGGCTTGGTTAGAAGACTCTGTAAAAATTGTTTTATAAATAAATAACGAGTTTGTGAAGATGGTGTCTAATCACTGCTCTTGCTATCCTTTTTCAGGACTATTTCTACCCCAAGTATTTGGGTAAGTTCTGAAATATGGGGGGGGGGAAACCCCTCTATTTGTCTAAACCTCAAACGAGACATTCGTAGATTATGCAGTTTAATCAAGCTTGTGTCGGAAGGTGCTTAAGCATAAATGGTGTCCCCCTGTGTCTTCAGCATGTGTGGAGAGATTTACAGACAAGAAGAAGGAAGACCTGGTCACCTGCGTCCACAGTGAGTGATGCTGTTTGTGTTCTCTGTTTGTCCGTCTCACTATTTATAAATAGTTTAAGAGGAACACAGTGCTCCGTGGCTTCTTGGTGTACTGTATGTGTGTTGCTAGAGCACTGCATTGCAGTGGTTTTTGAAGGAGCAGATAAGACACTCGGAACGAAGGCACATGTCTGTGTCTAGTCTGCAGCCTTGGTAGTGTACGCTTGTTAGATAAATGCGGGTATCTCGGTGCTTCTGGGTCGCGTGTGCGTACGCAAGCACATGACGTGATATGAGCTGGTAGCACTGATGCATTCTGGAGGCTCGTCCTTCGCCATAGGCTTCCGCTGACTCAGAGGCAGCAATGTGCCAACTCAGAATCCTTTCTTCCTATTGGTCCGTCCGTCCAGGAGCCCTGAGTCAGTAACAGTGATGCTGCGACTCTGCAGTACTCTCTCTGGCATGCCCTCTCTCTCTTTAACTCTCATGCTCTCTCATGCACTCCCACTCTTCATCCTATTCCACACGCTTTCTCAGCTCTGCCCAGACATGTCTGGACTTGGTGTAGTGAGTAGTGATACTTTGCAGCGTCAGCAGGCAGATCAGGGACTCCAGCTTTGTGCGAAAGGAAACTGAAAGACGATATTAAGCATTTCATAAACTAAGATGCAGCTGTGAAGGGAACTGTATGTGGTGGATGTTTTGGTTATTAAATAACTCGTGAGAATGAAGGGAGGGAAAATGAAAAGCAGGGATTTAGATCCATATTTGTGTTTTGACCCTGAATAATCAATCGAACATTCTGTCCTCTGGCCAAATTTCTTTCTCTCTCTCTCTCTCTCTCGCTCATTTTTCCCCTCTCAGACATTCCAAACCAGTGCTCCCCCAATCCTTGTCATCACATGGGGACGGTGCGCTGTGAGGACAAAAAGGGTGCGTTCCAGTGCCACTGTTTCACAGGTTGGACTGGTCTCAGCTGTGAGAAAGGTAAGACTCCTCAGTCATCTTTACGTACAGCACTGTTCGGCATTAAAATGACATCTGCCCCCAGAAATTCTACTGAACTACAGCACCAATTTTAGTGCTCATCGAATCCCTTTAGAGAATTAGAAAGGTCTATTATTAGATGCAGGTGGATTGGGAGGAGTGCCTGCTGCGTCCTCTTCTGCCACTCTGATTTGGCATGACTGCACATATTTCCTCTCGTCCTCTAAGGCGTCCCTTCTCCTCTTTTACAAGCTCGTGAGCAAATGGTCATGATGTTTGTGTTTTAAGTAGTAATAACAAAATTGTTCTATGCCCTTTGGCATGGTAGCTGTCTGACACTTGGGCATGCTGAATGAATAAAAGAAACGGGTAGAGGAAGAAGAATTAAATTAGCAAAAGGAAAAGTGAAAAAGGTATGGTTTCTGCTGAGACTTAAAATAGTGCTGATGAATTGTGCACGTCTCCACTGTATGTGTGAAAGCTCATGGCTACACTGTTCTGTGAACGGTTCCTTTTTTTTTCCGTCTGATGTGCCGTTAAATCAGGAATAAGTTGTACTTAAAGGGGAACAGAGGGCAATATATAGAGTAAATATACATTAACGAACCTTATTCAAGACTTACAAAAGTTTTTTTGTTCTAAGGTTGGAAAGTTATAGTGTTTTTTGAAAGTAGCTCGAGCAAACTATTTCCGCAGTTTGAACAGCCCGCCATGATGTTAATTTTATCCAATCAGAATGCACGTTCATTTTCTCTGCGTAACACTCATGACGTATGTATGTGCCCAGTTGTGTTGGCTCATTGAGGTTGGGACTAGCACGTGTGAATCAGAAAGTAGGATGAATTGTAAGTGATCGGCTACACAATGCCACAGTGTGTTGCTTTCGGGTGTAATAACAGGACCGATGGAAAGCATAACGATCCTCTTTTCACTCGTTTCCGCTGAAAAACACCAAGCGAGTTCGAGCTTTCTTCTCTTCTTTCGTCATCACCGGAGTCGAGAGTACCTCTCCTAGGTTCAAACTGGTACCCTTCTAAGCCATAGCCTGCTTGCAGTGTGTCTTGCGGGATCTCTTCGTATGATTCGACAGAGCTGTCGCTTTCACTTGATGCGCTCGACGCCATGATTACACGCTTCTCTCCTAGTGCAGTGGGTAGGGCTGACGTCACGGTCTTTTAAAAGTGGCGACTCTTGTGCCGTTTAGCGTACCGACTATTATATTTACAATTACCAAGATATTTCGTTGTTTTCTAGTATATAAATTTGATAGAATACTTAAGAATACGTTACTTTGTCACATCAGCAACTGTATATATTATATTTGGTACCCCTTTAACTACAGTGAACCAGTGTGCTCTGTATGTAAAAAATATTCAGCTATCGTTGCAAGCCATTTGGTTTTGATGAAACGGATTCAGCTCTGCAGTGGAATATTGTGATCTAGGGCTGGGTAATATATCGAGATCTTGTCACGATATCCTTTTCCAAGATAATTTTGGTACTTGTGGAACACCATCCAATTTGTTAAATGGATGCCAGTTTAGTTTTGAATCACCTTTTTTTTTTTTTTTTCTCCTTAGTTTCTATTTTGTTTGAAGCACACTATATGGTCAGAAGTGTGTGGTTATCTGACCATCACACCCATATGTGCTTGTTGAACATCCCTTTCCAAAGTATGGGAATTACTATGGCGTTAGTCCCCCTTTCCTCTTATAAATGTTCTGGGAACGTTTTCCACTAGAATTTGGAGCGTGACTGGCTATTGGGGGCCCATTCAGCCATAAGGGCATTAGTGATGTTGGGTGAGGAGGTCTGGGGTGCACTCAGTGTTCCAGTTCACCTTAAAGGTCTCAGTGGGGTTGAGGTCAGGGCTTTGTGCAGGACACAAGTTCTTCAACTCCAGCATTGGTGAAACTTTGTGCGCAGGTGCATTGTCATGCTGGAACAAGTTTGGGCCTCTTGGTCCTCGTGAAGGGAAATCTTGGCATTGCAAAGGCGTCCTATACAATTGTGCGCTTCCAACTGTAGCAAAAGTTTGCGGAAGAACCTTCTATGGGTGTGATGGGCAGGTGTCTGCAAACATTTGGCCATATAGTGTATACATTATGGGTATTTTGAGGCATAGAAATTCGTAACAAGAAGGACTAGAGCATACATGTCAACCTTTGGTCAATCAAACCTGTATAACCAACCTCCAAAATCCGTATTTCCCTTATAAAATCCGTATAAGATGCAAATTAAAATAATTTACCTAAAATTTGAATGATAATTAACAGTGATGTATCCCAGTTACTTTTTATTCAATATTAATAACAATAAACCTTCAGAATGAATACAAAGCTCCAATGTTTGACAAAAACACAGTGTTATCAGCGTAGTTACGAAGGAAATACTTCGTTGTTTGGAGACAGGTTTCACCGAGCGGCTATTATGCGCGAGACTTCATATTAGCCACAAAGTCAGGAAAATCTGTTCGTAAAATTACGTTATAATGACCAAATACAATGAAAAGTATTTTTCCAGTCTCACCTGTGAAAGGTAATCCCATGTGATCTCGTTTGGACGGTAAACCTGTTGGTACAGTTAAAGGAATACGCCACCCCCAAGTGAAATTGAGTCAGTCCCTGCAGTCCCTAGAGTTGGATGAGTGAGCCAAAGCGTTTTGTAGCCGACCCAGCCATTGTCCTGATCTGGAAACGCAGGCGCAAAGACACCACGCAGCACCTGAAAACCCTGGTTTCCCTGGTAACACTGGTGTATTGACGGAAGTTGAGGGGTTTCAGGTGCTGCGTGGCGTCTTTGCGCCTGCAGCGGTGCTTTGCCTGTGCTGTGGCCGAAAAAAATAGTTCCATATATAAGTTGGTCTAGTAAATCCCTTTGTGTTAATTTGCATTGATATGTGTACTCGATGTGAATGTACAGGTCATGAGAAATAATTATAAAAAATTTTGAGTTATTTGATTCACTTTTGCAACGACAATGCTAGCTGGACACGCCGGATTACAGCGACTACGCTAAGCTAAAGCTAACCGGGACGTTTCCAGATCAGGACAATGGCTGGGTCAGCTACAAAACGCTTTGGCTCACTCATCCAACTCTAGGGACTGCAGGGACTGACTCAATTTCACTTGGGGGTGGCGTACTCCTTTAAACGCAGCACATGAATGAGGCATCTTTATTCTCGGCTACTGTCTATGTAGACGCTATACCAGATACGGTTGAAGAATCTCCACTTTGCCACATCCAATATGGCGGCGAGGATGACGTATGATTCTACGCAGAAGGCGGCGTCTATGTTTATATGTCTATGACTTCACGGTTGGCGGGATTCTCGCAATGCGGTGTGCGCATGATCAAAAGTGGAACGAAGTCTCGCTACCACAAGATAACGCGCGATTTCATAAGACTCTTTACTGGCTGTCTGTGGTGTACAGTACGTTTGTAAATGTCGTGCGCTCTTTTATCATCGTGGGAACTGATTATAGCTCTAAATAAATATTGAAGTTTTTTTAAAGAATCCGTATAACTTTATTTATACGCCCGTATACTACGTTTATTGAATCAAATCCGTATAAAATACGGACATTCCGTATAGGTTGACATGTATGCTAGAGTTATGCCAGTGCATTTGTCATGGAGTTGGAAAGAAATCCAGTTACTGACTGGTGTATCGCTGGATTTTTCACCGTTATATTACTTGCGCATGTGAACCTATTGGGTAATTTTGTTAAATATCAGGTTATTTTGCACATGCAAACACCTTCATAGTCCCGTGTAGCAACACTGCTGCAGCTCTGAGTCAGCTGTCGGAAAGAAGAGAGAAATTCTGTCCCAAACACACAGAGCGAAGGGATTATCTGCAGTGCACACATCCACTATGACTCATTCACCTACAAGTGTGGAATGATAAGTAGATGAAAACAGGAGGGAAAAGATGTGAGAAAAAGGAGCTGGAGCTCAGCTGTGGAAAAGCACGTCATTGCTGCAGTCATTTACGTGTTACGGTTGCATTAAAATCACCCGAGGAAGTTACTTTCTGCTCTTTCAGTTGAGGGGAAAATGTGAGGTGGGGGGAGAAAACACTGAGCTAATGTGTCACAGAGTCTTCTTGTAGTCCAACCCATTCAGTTTGACCATGGTATTCAAATCTGATTGGTTTAGTAAAATCCCACCCATGTTTTTGTGACTGACTCATTTTCGTTCACTGTCTCCTTCTCTGACTGGCAGATGTAAATGAATGCAGTAAAGAAAACGGGAACTGTGATCATGAGTGCAGTAATACAGTGGGGAGTTACCACTGTTCCTGTCGGGACGGTTACAGGCTGTCCGGCCACCACCGCTGTCTGGGTAAGTTAGAGAGAGTAAGATAAAACCCACTCGGAACACAGTACTAAGAGTGAAAATAAAAAGCTGCAAACACACTTCTGTTCCCACAACAAGCTAATCACGTTTATTTACCAGAAACCTTTAATTTATGAGTTCTCCATTCTGATTGGTCAGTAGGTTTTGATTTAATTTTCCATAACAGCAGTTCTGGAAGTTGCACGTAAACCGGTTTTGACCAGGGATTTTAATAGGTTTTTGAACAGGAATTTACTGGGATTCAATTATCCTGTACAGCAGACCTGGGCATTTTACGGCCCGCGGGCCCCATCTGGCCCTTTGGTTCATTTTGACCGGCCCGCGTAAGGTTAATTAGAAATTACAAAATAAACGTATTTTCTAATTTTACCTCATGCATGGACTGAATGTGCATTGCTTTTATTTTGAAGTTGTGTTCAACAAAAACGCACTGCGCGCGACATGAAAATGACATGAAATCCCACAAAACCTAATCCCCCGATAACTACTTCCGTAATTTGTCCAGACCAACCACAAACTTGTACGTCATCCTTCAAACCATCCAGCCAATCACATCGTGTGACATCACCAGCAGGTGCCGGAGCCGATCTCCGGCGAAAAGCACCAAATGAGGTGATTAAACTACAAATGTGGGCATCATTATTATAATATGATGTATCTTGCTTGATATTTGGAGTAGAAAGACAATATTGTGATGTCTTTATTGTGTTTTGGGGTGAATGTGACTGAAAAAAAATGGTACATTCACATTTTGTTAACCATTGTTTTGGGAAATTTGATTGAATAAATGACATTTTTTGCAAGGCAACCTCGTTTTTTCCATACTCTTACCAGTCTTAGCAGCTTGTAAAAACAATGTTATTTATTGCTTTATATAAAGAAATACAATTAATATTATGCAGAATTTAGTTCCGCCTTTTGGTCCGGCCCTCCACAAAATTTTCTGTTTCTCATGTGGCCCCATGGAAAAAATAATTGCCCACTCCTGCTGTACAGGGTTGCAGGCGAGCTGGAGCCTATCCCAGCTGACTACGGGCGAAAGGCGGGGTACACCCTGGACAAGTCGCCAGGTCATCACAGGGCTGACACATAGACACAGACAACCATTCACACTCACATTCACACCTACGGTCAATTTAGAGTCACCAGTTAACCTAACCTGCATGTCTTTGGACTGTGGGGGAAACCGGAGCACCCGGAGGAAACCCACACGGACACGGGGAGAACATGCAAACTCCACACAGAAAGGCCCTCGCCGGCCACGGGGCTCGAACCCGGACCTTCTTGCTGTGAGGCGACAGTGCTAACCACTACACCACCGTGCCACTCGTGACTGAAATAGACAAGTGATTTAAACTTAACAGCGTAATCCGTATAAAAGTGCAGAAACTCATATCAAATTACATGCTTTGAAGCCAGAGGTGGACAGAGTACCCAACTTCTTCATGACTTCAGTCAAAGTACAGATCCCACTGATCAAATGTGACTCCGATACAAGTGAAAGTTGTCCAGTCAAATTTTTACTTAAGTTAAAGTCCTGAAGTACTTGCTTTTAAAAATACTTAAGTATTAAGAGTACATTTTCTGTCAACGCATTGTTGTATCATTGCCACAACGCTTACAAAACCTAATGCCGTTACCAAAAACAGAAACATGAATTCACAAAATGAACGCATGCTGTGCATCATGGTGGTTTAACATTAAGCTAGCTAGTCAGTGAAGCTCCACCTGACATGCTAGCAAACTCTTTTCAAACTCAAAATCATATTGGGTAGCTAACGCTACTAGAAAAGAAACATTTCTACATTGTTTATTTGGCAAGATTATGCTAAACATATTTCTGAAAGGACTTCACATAAGTTAACGTTATTCGTGTTCGCATAACTGTTTTTACATGCAAATTAACAGTGTTCAAGTTAGCTAGCTATGTGTTAACGTTAGCCATGGACAAGGCTACGGCAACTTGGCGGGCAAATCCATAGAAAGTCATTTGACTAACCAGACTGCATAGCTATTGCAACGTTATCGCTAGCTCTAAAAGCACAGACAACTTCGTTACAAGCTTTCTCTTGGAGTAAAACGTTTATATCCCTCAATATGCTTCCGCAGGTTGGACGGCGAGTTTTTGTAGGCCGTGATGTGGTTCGTTTTCGGCAAACAAAGCAAACATTTAAAACGAAATCAATCTTTAATCCTTTCAGAAAACTGAAACATGGGTTCTGGGTAAAGCCATGAGTGCGTTCATTCCCCAGAAGAACCGCCTCCTTCCATTCTGTCATCAACTGATCGTGTTAAATAACTCTGCTGAGAAATCACTGAACTTGATTTTATACAGTCTATGGACGTGACGTGACCCGAGTGATTACTGATCGGCTGCCTCAGTGTCACCTGCGAAAAATCCAATCGTGTTTTAGAAAAGAAAAGAAAAAAAACATCCACTTTCAAAGCTGCTTCATAGTAACGAGTAACGAGGACCTTGATAGAAATGTAGTGGAGTGAAAAGTACGATGTTTGTCTTTCAAATGTAGTGAAGTTAAAGTCATAAGTTTCCAAAAAAAATACTCAAGTAAAGTACAGATACTCGGTGTATTTAAGTACGGTACTCAAGTAAATGTACTTCGTTATTGTCCACCTCTGTTTGAAGCCGATCACTTGAAGTTCTCATTAGCTAATCTTTTTATGTGTAAATTTAGACACTGTTAGGGGCATGAATAGGATACAGACTTTTTTTTCTTTCCAAAATTTATGGAATTTTCATCAATACCAGATTTCTTCTTGTGTAAAAACTCCCTACGTTAAAAAAAAAAATACACGCTAAGCTTGTGTGCTAAGAAGTCTTCTCTTTTTTTTTTTTTTTTTTTTTTTTTCCACCGTTGTTAAATATAACTGATTGTGATTTATAAATTATAGATCATTTTCTTCCTCCTTCTGTTCCAGATGTTGATGAGTGCACAGATGTTCCAGGGGTGTGTGGCACTGCACAGTGCAGGAACCTGATAGGGGGCTACGAGTGCCGTTGTGATGCTGGCTACGTCTACAATAACGAGACCAAAACCTGTAATGGTGCGTCAGATTTCTGTTGGCTGATTCATACGTTCTGTGTAACAGTACATCCAAAAACATAATATCCCCATCAGATAAAATCCAAAGGTGATCTAGAGTAGCACTGTGCAGTTACAGACGTGCATGAGCATCAGATATCACACGTTTTGGCAAGCCAAGCTAACTTGCACATTCTACACAATGGCACCGTCTTCCAGGAAATGCAGCGTAATAACCTGTGATTAGAATCCAAGATTTCTGAAATTATTTTTTCTGGCACCAGTCTGAAAGAACATATTATCAGTCTTAGTCATTTCAACAGTCTGGGAAACCGAGCATGGTTCAAATCTTTAAAGGAACAGTCCACCGTACTTCCATAATGAAATATGCTCTTATCTGAATTGAGACGAGCTGCTCCGTACCTCTCCGAGCTTTGCGCGACCTCCCAGTCAGTCAGACGCAGTCAGACGCGCTGTCACTCCTGTTAGCAATGTAGCTAGGCTCAGCATGGCCAATGGTATTTTTTGGGGCTGTAGTTAGATGCGACCAAACTCTTCCGCATTTTTCCTGTTTACATAGGTTTATATGACCAGTGATATGAAACAAGTTCAGTTACACAAATTGAAACGTAGCGATTTTCTATGCTATGGAAAGTGCGCACTATAATGACAGGCGTACTAACACCTTCTGTGCGCTTCGGCAGCGCATTGATACGGAGCTCAGATATCAATGCGCTGCCGAAGCGCGCAGAAGGTGTTAGTACGCCTGTCATTATAGTGCGCACTTTCCATAGCATAGAAAATCGCTACGTTTCAATTTGTGTAACTGAACTTGTTTCATATCACTGGTCATATAAACCTATGTAAACAGGAAAAACGCGGAAGAGTTTGGTCGCATCTAACTACAGCCCCAAAAAATACCATTGGCCATGCTGAGCCTAGCTACATTGCTAACAGGAGTGACAGCACGTCTGACTGACTGGGAGGTCGCGCAAAGCTCGGAGAGGTACGGAGCAGCTCGTCTCAATTCAGATAAGAGCATATTTCATTATGGAAGTACGGTGGACTGTTCCTTTAAGGCTGTCATGGTGTGAGCTTTGAGTGATATTTTACAGCACAAACAAGCTGAATTATTTTAGTGTCTACGTAATGTTTTACGGCTTTTGTTTAATTTTGTTCCATGTTTTGATTTGAAACATATCAGCGTAAGCCATAACAATAACACTTTTCTAAGATTTAGGTACCATATCACAGACTGTAAGTAACCCTGGGAATGTGTACTGATCTTACTTTGTGTTAATGTTCTTATGTTTACACTGCCTTTTTTGGTCTTGGCTTATTATGTGTGGCATCAAAGTGAATAGTTCAGACATCAGAGATTTTATTTATTATTTTTTTTGTTTTACTTGTACACACATGCTTCCTTGTTGTTGCTGTCTGGAGACAGCAAGTGACTTATTCTGTTTTCTTCCTGTTCATTAGACGTGGATGAATGTGAATCACCTGTGTGTGAGGAGCAGTGTGTCAACACGCCTGGGAGTTTCCGTTGCTACTGTGATGGCAGACAGGGCAAGAAGCTCGGGCATGACCTAAGTAGCTGTGAGGTAATGAATAGGTTTCATTCATCTTCCATATGGGAAACCTTATTTCACTGCCGTGCACATTTTACTCATACATAGTGTAATGCCTACGGAACGATGACTACAGGAGTAACGGTGGTGCCCTGATCCATTCAGAAAAATATTGTCATGTGATTTTGCATCTGCTTAATTGAACACATCTGCTCTTTTCCATTTGACTGCTGTTTTTATTACTCTGTATGCTTACTCTTATACATGTACACGCTTCAGCGTATTGAGCCTTGTCTGGAATTGAACATGAAGAGAAACGCACGCTCTTTGTACCTGGGACGCATGTTCAGTGGAGTTCCTGTGGTCAAGCTACGCTTCAGACGCCTAGTTCAGACTGGGTGAGCACAGCACACTTACTGTGTTGGCAGATTTATAATAATCGTCTTGTCAGATAAGACATTTGTTTTAATAAAACTTTTTAATAACCAGGTCACAAACTAAAGATGCAACCAGTATAAACAGAACAACCCTTATAAAAAAGAAGTATACTTCAAGTTCATTTTGTAAAAGTAAACTAATGTAATGCTTCTTGGGACTAAATTGGCCCACTTTTAGGCTACATCCACACGACAACGGCAACGAGATGTTATTTAAAAAAATATCGTGTCCACATGGGCAACGATCAGTAAGATATCAGGTCCATATGGCAACGCAACGCTTGCTGAAAACGATGCAATACACATGCCACACCTCTAGGGGCGCTGTAAGACGGTCCCTTCGGAGACACCAGAACAATAGAAGAAGTAAGGACGCATGCGCATAAACTATTATGCGCGAGACTTCATATTAGCCACAAAGTCAGAAAAATCTGTTCATAAAATTACGTTATAATGACCAAATACAATGAAAAGTATTTTTCCAGTCTCACCTGTGAAAGGTAATCCCATGTGATCTCGTTTGGACGGTAAACCTGTTGGTACAGTTAAACGCAGCACATGAATGAGGCATCTTTATTCTCCACTTTGACCTATCCAATATGGCGGCGAGGATGACGTATGATTCTACGCGGAAGGCGGCATCTTTAATGGTCCAGAATAAATTGAATGCTACACGTTGATGGATTAATTTGTTCTTCTACGCCCTTTTTGAGGAATGTATTGTAGGACTTAAACCAACATCTGAAGAGGTGAGATCGCTCCTTTTTTTTTCCCTATTTTTGCTGGCGGGATTGACTCTGCCCTAAGGGCTATTTTCTCTCTCTCTCTCTCTCTCTCTCTCTCACTCTCACTTTGCACCATTACACAATAAATATTCACAGTGAAAATATTTTGTAAGCACGTTTCATGAACCAAGTTATAGGATTTGTTGACAACTCGCATCGAGTTCGTTACACTTCTACCCGGCGTGAAGCACTGACAGTCATGTGGTTGTGACGTCATCGTAAACAAATCCGTTCTACTCATCCAGACGACTTCGCAACGGCAACGTTGTCAGATCTTTCCACTCTGGGACCTGTTCTCAAAAGATTGCATTTTGGGGCACCCAAAACACCGGTGCCGTGTGGACGCCAGGCCTAAACGATAAACAATTGTATCGGATTCACCTGAATCCGTTGCCGTGTGGACAGCGCCTTAGTTTATAAAAAGTATACGAGAAGTAAACTGAGTATACAACTAGTATTTTTTTTTTATTTTATTTTTTTTAATTTTGTACTGCAAGTATACCGCAAGCAAACTTTTATATTTTACTAGTTCTATACTTGTAGTCCACTCTTTAGTTTATAAAAGTATACTTTATAGCATATTGGTAATATACTATTCGTTACTGGTTATATAGGCCTACATCTAGTCCACATTTTAGTTTTGAAGTATACTGCAATTACCCTTCTGTTAGTTTTCTAGCCCTAACCCTTACCTCATGCACACTACCAGTAGACATCGTACACTACCGTTCAAAAGTTTAGGGTCACCCAGACAATTTTGTGTTTTCCATGAAAAGTCACACTTTTATTTCCCACCATAAGTTGTAAAATGAATAGAAAATCTAGTCAAGACATTTTTCTGGCCATTTTGAGCATTTAATCGACCCCACAAATGTGATGCTCCAGAAACTCAATCTGCTCAAAGGAAGGTCAGTTTTATAGCTTCTCTAAAGAGCTCAACTGTTTTCAGCTGTGCTAACATGATTGTACAAGGGTTTTCTAATCATCCATTAGCCTTCTGAGGCAATGAGCAAACACATTGTACCATTAGAACTAGGGATGTCCCGATCAGGTTTTTTTGCCCTCCGATCCGATACCGATCATTTGATTTTGAGTATCTGCCGATACAGAGTCCCGATCCGATACTTCTTATAATCCATAAAAAATAAAGACGAGGAAAGAAACGGATCCAGGATGTTCCTCATTTTTTATTTAACACCTTATTTTAACATCCAACAACTCCGTTAGCAAACAGAGCACTTACGTGAGGCAGTTTGAACAATAAATAACAAATTTTAAAAAATAACCTTAAAATACCTGGCAGGAATGTAAACAAATAAAAAAAATAAAGTGCCACAGTGCCGGTAATTAGCTTTTAAGAACGCATCTCACAGTGGTGTACAGTCATTTCAATTAAGGAAATGAACGTTTTTCTTGATGAAAACAAGCATTTCTACCCTTTCAGGTTTGAGCCCGTTTCTTTTGTCATCCAACGAAAAAAAAAAAGATCTCATGCTTTGCTTTCCGCTTCGAACTGCTTCCGTGTTCAACTTTGCCGGCAACAGGCAGCCAATAACCAATAGCGTCTCCGCTACAAAGTGATGTCATGCCACACGCGTTGATGTTGCTGTGTTGAGACAAGAGGTCTGGTCTCACTCCGTGCCAACGCATAGCTATTGATGTGTTAAAAATGAGATTATATAGATATATATCCGATCCTTGATCGGGAGGCAATGCCCGATTCCGATCGAGTCTGAAACCATGTGATCGGGCCCGATTTCCGATCACGTGATCGGATCGGGACATCCCTAATTAGAACACTGGAGTGATAGTTGCTGGAAATGGGCCTCTATACACCTATGGAGATATTGCACCAAAAACCAGGCATTTGCAGCTAGAATAGTCATTTACCACATTAGCAATGTATAGAGTGCATTTCTGATTAGTTTAAAGTGATCTTCATTGAAAAGAACAGTGCTTTTCTTTCAGAAATAAGGACATTTCAGAGTGACCCCAAACTTTTGAACGGTAGTGTAAGTGTTTTGGACCTTAAGGTACAATGAAGTTATACAGGTAAGAATTCACAAAATAACAGATACTCAGGATTAAGAACATATTCGTTTTCTTTTAAACATCAGAATTTACTACAGGGCAAGTACACTTAAACATAAGGCACAAATATTTTAATACTTTTTTGTTAAGTATATCTTGATCAAAAGTTTAAGTATAAGCTTAATATACTTAAAGGAGATAGACAGACAGAACCTTTATTTTTAAATAAATTTGAGTGGATAGTATCTCCATCCTTGACTCTTGTATGCTGCATTAATGGGAATTTTAAAAATATATATTTTTGAGAGTTAAAATTGACCGCAAAGTTGGCATTCGAGCTGAGCCAGCCAGCCCTGAGTGCGTGATGTCACTGCAGTAACCGGTTTTAAGGCCGAGGCCTTTGACAGCTATAGACCAAAGTCATATAAACGAAAATTTATGGTGAAAGTAAGAAACACTGTTACCGACTTGCTCAACTAAGACTGATTTGACTTCACTGATTGTGGGTTGACTCTCATTAAAACAGGATGGGTGTTATAACTTATGTAACATACATGTACATGCATGCATTTTCACTGATAAAACGTAAAAGGCTAATTAAATAATCAGATGAACTGAGACAATCACATTCTGAAGCAAATTAAATAATCTTATACCGCTAACTTAAAGGTCATAGGCAAGGGTCAGAGGTGAAACGTAGAATATCAACTTTATTGTCTAGAATGGTGGTTCTCAACCGGTGGGGCCCGCCCCCCTGGGGGTGTGTGTGAGTAGGCTAGTATGAGGGGAAAAAAGTCAGGAAAAAAAATCATTTAAAAAAAATCACGAAAATTCCCATGTCGAAAATGCAAGTGGTTGGACTGCTGTAACACAGAAACAAATCAACCACACAGTTTCATTTCAAATTTACCAATCCAGGGGGTAGTATTTTGAGCCTGTGATGCGATGTCACGTAACTGCTAGGCTAGCCTACTATATAAGCGTCTGCACACGCGTTGAGCTTCATTCACTCTAGTCTAGTCTCTTACCAAGTTCGCTTGTGCCAGCTCTCGCTAGTCTCTCTGTTATCAGTGTTGATATCGATCTACTTTAGGCCTTTACTTCAAACCCAAACAGTCGTTTTAAAGACTAATACCACAAAAAGTCTTTTTAAAGACGATCCCAATCTCAGCCCTAGCTATTTTTTTAACTGCTAAGCGTGCACTTCACTAATAGGGTAAGCCTCTGCCTTTTTCACCGTGTTGCAACACATATGACACACGCGACTAATCACTCACTCACTCAGGACTACAAACTTAAGTCTTCAAATAAACTTGGTATTGCCTGCAAAATTGTTAAACACTTGCATTAAAGAACGTGCATAAGTGCCATCTGATTAGTCCCCGATACTTGTCTCTTAACATAGCCACACATCCAAATTATAATTAACAAAAATGGAGAGATTTCTAGTGAGGACCACCAAGGCAACAGACGCACCACCAGCTGCAAAAAAGCTTCGAAGGTACGATGAAGCAAACTCATAGAGTTTTTGGATTTACAGCCACGGTTGATCTGAGACCTCAGTGTGTCGTGTGTGCCGAGGTGCTAGCAAACGACAGCATGAAGCCCTGCAAACTTAAAAGGCACCTCGAAACAAAACATGCTGCTATTAAAGATAAACCGGCAGAATATTTTAAAAGAAAGCTTGATGGCCTCCATCAGCAACAGGCAGCCATTTCAGTGCACAGCACTGTGTCTAAACAGTGTTTGGAGGCAGCGTATGTAGTGGCCAAAAGAATAGCTAAACTGGGTAAACCGCATACAATTGCCGAGACTCTCATTTCGCCGGCTGCACAAGACGTGCAGAATAATGATAGGAGATAGTGCAGCAGCCAAACTCGGTGCAGTACCACTGTCCAATGACACAGTCGCTAGGAGGATTTCAGACATGTCGAATGACATCAGAGAGCAACTCAAACGCTACGTTCACACTGCAAGGCTTAATGCTCAATTCCGATTTTTTTGTGAAATCCGATTTTTTTGTGAGGTCGTTCACATTAACAAATATATGCGACTTGTATGTGATCCTCAGTATGAACGAAAAGCGACCTAAAAGTGTTCCGCATGCGCATTGCAGGATACGACGACGTCACACGCAGTGAGCATGGCCAGTGTTTACGGAAGTAAAACCGCCCGGTTGCGGTATGACTCATCCAATCTAGCTTGAATAGCTGCATCCCCCCAAATGGAAATCAGCTCCCTAACCTCTGCGTCCTTCCATTGAGAAGATTCAGAACCTTCACAGCCCGAAGCGTCCCTCGCACTGATGTCATGCGCAGGGGCGCAGATACGTTTTTTGAACTGGGGGGGACAAAAAACTGGGGGGGGGGGGACAAAGCTGCCAGCAAACCAACCCCAACCCCGATATGCCTGTCAAACTTGTTGTTAGTAACCATAGCAACCAAGCTCGAGCTCGCAACCTGTGCAGTCTGCGCAGCTCAACCAACCGAATATCAGTCTTTGTTTTGTTTTATGTGAGTTGTTGCAACTATGTATACACTGCTGTGCACCTTAATAAACCGAATGGTAATTAGTCTCTTGATTTTTCCGTGAGGTTTGCCTTATGCAAAGAAAGACAGCATAGACGTTTTTTCCTCCCTATAAGTGGGGGGGACCGAACAAGGTGAATTTAAATATGACTCGTCCCACCCTCTATCTGCGCCCGTGATTATGCGCCATGTTGTTGTAACTTTTTTTGAGAGACCCGCCGCCTACTTCAGCGCAGAATAGTGACGTTTGTGGCTTGTTGATAACGTGTAAGTCGGATGAATGCGACCTGGCGGTTCAGACTGAAGTCGCATATGAAAAGAGCGGATAGGAATCGGAATTAGCACCACATATCCAAACGGCCTGGGTCGGATTTGAAAAAATCGGATCTGTGTCGTTCATATTGTCAATAAAAGATTGGATACAGGTCACATATGGGCGAAAAGATCGGATTTGAGTCACTTCAGCCTGCAGTGTGAACGTAGCCATAGAGTTCATAAAACAGAGTCCTTACTACGTGCTGCAGCTGGACGAATCCACTGATATTGCTGGGCAGGCACAGCTCCTCGCCTATGTCTGGTATCTGCGTGACAAGGCGATTGAGGAGGATGTACTGTTTTGCCGGCCTCTTCAGTCGCACACTACAGGAGAAGCCATCTTCAATGTCCTTGATATTTTTATCCGTGAAAATGGTTTGGCTTGGGACCGATGCGTTTGCCTGTGCACGGATGGTGCATGGGCAATGATGGCCCGCGAGCGTGGCCTTGTTGCTTGTGTTCAGCAAGTAGCTCTACTTGTGAAATGGACACATTGTATGGTCCATCGCGAAGCATTAGCTGCTAAAAAAATGCCGGTTCTCTTTGACTCCATGCTGAACCAATCCGTGAAAATGACAAATCTAATCAAATCACGGCCGCTAAACTCTCGCTTGTTTGGGGTCCTCTGTCAGGAGATGGGGTCAGGGCACGAACAGCTGCTTCTGCACACTGAAGTTTGCTGGCTCTCCAGGGAGCGGGTGTTGCAGCGGTTGTATGAGCTGCAAGAGGAGGTGAAGTGTTTTTTAACAGAAATCAGATCTGGCGAAGCATCTGGATGACACTATGTGGCTTGCGTCTCTGTCCTATTTGGTCGATATATTTGACCGTTTGAATGACCTCAACCTGTCTCTGCAAGGCCGCGAAACTCATATTTTGCTCCTTGCAGACAGAGTAGACGCCTTCACACAAAAAATTGACCTCTGGCATGGCCGCATCAGTCGAGGGAACTGCGACATGTTCCCCAGCCTTGCAGACTTTAGCACTGATGCAGGCACGTCACACGATTTCTCCTCTCTATTTCAATCAGCGTCCGAGCACCTGTCTGCAATGAGAAAATAATTTGCGACGTACTTTAAAGAGGATTATCGCTCTTTTGCGTGGGTTTGAGATCCATTTGTGTGCACAGCAAACGAGCTGTCAATTGATATGCAGGAACAGCTTATTGAGCTGAAGAGTGACAGTAGGCTGAAGGAACCTTTTACCTCCTGCCCTCTTTCATCATTCTGGGCAGCACTGATGCAGGAATACCCTCAACTCTGTGACTTCGCCTTGAAGGTTCTCCTCCCTTTCGCGTCCACATATTTGTGTGAGGCGGGATTCTCAAAAATGACTGCACTCAAAACGAAATACCGCAATCGTGCACAAATCGAGGATGATTTGAGGCTATGTTTATCAGACATTGCACCAAGAATTGAGGATCTTTGCAAGGCAAAGCAGGCTCAGGTCTCATATTAACATCGCCTACCTGCAAGCTTCTGTAAAACATGCAGATGATATGCCTATTATTAGGCCTAGTAATAATAACAATAATAAAGCATAAATTCATATCAGAGGTCTAGTGCCAATTCCCAGTTATAGCAATAGCCTAGTAATGATAATAGGCCTAGTGGTGGTGATGATGATGATGATGATGATGATGATAATAACAGCAAAACATGTAACCTCATAATTGTATAGCTATAGCCTAGTAATGATAATAGGCCTACCACTACTCATAATAGTAATAATAATGATGCCTGCAAGCTCACATTAGAAGTCTGATGCTACTTCCAGTTATAACAATAGCCTAGTAATGATGATAGGCCTACCTACCGCTACTACTACTACTACTAATAATAATAATAATAATAATAGTGTGGGCCTAAAAATAAGTCTATCTATCTATGCAAGGTGGTGTAGTGGGGGTGGGGCCGGTAAGTGTGTGTGTGGGGGGGGGGGCTCCAACTGCAATGAACCAGCTTTGGGGGGGCCCAGCTTGAAAAAGGTTGAGAACCCCTGGTCTAGAAGAACGACCCAAAAAGCGAATTCAATCTTCCTGGTGTCTAATTTGCACCCTAAAATTGAATAAAACGGTTAAAATATACTGTTTTGCCCAATTTCCAAATTTTTGTTTACATCTCACTTACGCGCACTTTCATTGCCAGGGGACCGTCATCGTGACGTCATTTAAGCCAAACAGACTGGGAGCAGCTCTGTTTTTACTTGCGAACCGAGTAAACGTGTACGGACTTTGGTCGTGAGAGGTTGTGTAAAATGTCTGATAGCGATTTTGAAGTAGAAACTCTCCAAATTGAATATCGAGAGGTGAAACCATGTATGTATGAACCGATGGCCGTTGTGAAGCAATCGGTGAATGTGGCTCACTGGTTTGACCGTGTGGCCTCGGAATCAGGCAGCGACTCGGCCGACTCTGATCGCAGTGACCCCGGACCTCAACAAGACTTGCGCCCAAATGATTTATCCTGGTAATTATAATAAATTCTTACTTTCGTCGTAATACTAAATAACAGCCCTTTTGTAGAATAATTAAACCGCCCTCCCTAGTGGATATACGGTAGGTAACGATTACTGGACAGCGCACTGGTAAGCCACGTTAGCCTGCCATCCGCAGCATTATACTATTTATAGCCTACTCTAAGCGAGGAAATATCCCTTTGTCTCATTTCCACAATGATTGTACAGGATCCCTCAGGATTCTTGACTTGTCAATTGCAAACGGAAGTAAAAATATTTACCTCCAATCATCTTTTTGCTTGAGTGTCACTGCTCTGTTTCTTCTTTGATTGCTTGATTTTGTTTCACGCACACAATCCACTCACTCCGCTTCGTCTCCTCTTCCGGAAAAAAAACAACCCTCTGGCTTCATGCACACAATCCACTCTCTCTGCCTCATCTCCCCTTTCGGAAAAAGCCAACCCTCTCACTCCGCCTCTTCTCCTCTTTCGGAAAAAGCCAACCTTCTCGCGCCACCTCTTCTCCTCTCTCGGAAAAAAGGTAAAAACTTCTTCCTGAACTGGTCCCGTTGTTACAGTTCACTGCACAACAATAAGGCATGGGGTTTTTCTTTGGAAACTCCTGAACGCACGTCTGCACTCAAGCCGAACGGCAATGCAAGTAAACGGAAGTGGACTCAACTCAAGCGGTTTGTTTGGCTTAAATGACGTCACGTGCTGAGTGGTCACGGAAATAGCCGAACAGAAATTCGTCCCCCTACCCACGCTAACTTATTTTAATTATTGCTTATTAACAATACTTCTTTGGACCAGAAGAAAATTACAGAGGGGTTTTTTAACATATAAAGTTTCAAATGTGCATAAAATTAAAACCGTTGCCTATGAGCTTTAAACACACAATACAAGTTACATGTATTAATCTAAATGCAGGTAAACAGTCAGTACGTTTACATGCACGTCCAAATCGAGCTGCTGTTGGTAATCGAGCAAAGGGTCCCAGCAGGGGTGCCAGAGAAATCCAATCCTACATGCAGAAGTGAAATCAGGCTATTGTGCAAGGTGCATTGTGCACCCGAGCCACACGTGGCGCTACACGCCCCATCGTGTTGGTACACTTCCGGTTGTCGTCATGAAGAAGAGCTTATAGTGTTGCCAGATACTGCTGACGTTTTCCAGCCCAAAACGTGTTCAATTCCGCTAAAATGCACTTAAAACCCCCAATCTGGCAACACTAGCAGTTCCGTGTTCAAGCTGTTAGGCTTTTTTTTTTAAGACTATGGCTACAAACTGTCCGGCGCAGACCACTGTTTTGTAAGACAACTTATTTTGCACAATAATATTTTTCTAAAGTCCATTTTTTGCTTACAAAAAAAAAATTTTTTTTTGCTTACAATTTAACTTATGTCTTAATAAACACACAAAAAGTTCAATTGTTTTGTTTTTATTGACATTCTTCAGATGTTGGACATATAAACACACACACAAATACAATGACTTGTTTATGTACACAATTCACAGCTATGCAACAGCTGTACAGATGTATTTGGTGATACAGTAAGTGAGCTAAATTTTAACAGTGCAAACAATGCCACAAAAAGAAAAGATTCATGTCGTTGTCATGATTCGTTGTCATGCCGACCGAGGCTCTTGTGTTTCCTGCTTGTGGTCTCGTCACTCGTCACTTCCGGAAGTAGCTCGACAAGTAGCTCGATAGGGTATACATGCACAAACTAGCTCGGCAGAAATCGCATAAACTAGGTCGTGTAGCTCGATTCCGAGAAATCAAGTTCGGTTCAATTTCAGCCGAATTAAGGTGTATACATGGCATTTTGAACTTCGATTTCAGTCGAGCAACGGCAGAAATTCGATTCTCTCTATGTGCATGTAAACGTAGTGACTGTGTTTTTGTTGTGTATCCAAATGAGAGCTGGAGCTTATTCATCTGTGTTCTCGCTTCTTGAAGGCCGATCTTGTGGCCGATTTGTTTTGAAACAATCTGATTTTCAGTTGTTCGTTCAGTTCTCTGTTCATTCGCTTCTTCCACGTAAGGGCGAGATGGCAGCAATATCCAGTGGAGAAATCAGACGGCTGCTTCACTCATTCTCCATTTTCTCCATACTGAGTACTCCGCCATTACTGCTTGGCTCAGGCAATTACTAAAACCCAGGACGGAACGGGACGTCACCGGTTTTGGCAACAACTGTGGGGAGGTCACTGCCCGAGTGATATGTCCCGTCCCAGGTTTTACCAACAACCCTCGGCTCACGCTCCGGGAGAACTAGTGCAACTAAACTTGCTTTCCTTTTCTTGTAGTTTTTCTTTAACTGTTGGTACTGCACCCTCTTTCAATACGGGCTTACAGCCAACGCTCCTCAACAGATCAAAGGTCTCGTACGAGTCTTCAGTAAAATGTGCAGAGCAGAGGAGAAACCACTTCGTAGGCGCCCAATGTGCCTGTGAACTTCTTACAAAACGCGTCCAAATCTTTGCAGTTTGAACATTCTTGGGCCATGAATGCAACGTAAATCCGCCAGCAACACATCTACGTGGCATGGCGATAAATTGGCTCAAAATGGAGGATCGGAGTTGCAGTCAGCTGTGTTTTAGTATAGCGGAAATGGTGATGAGGCCAATAGACTTCCTGCTGTGACGTTGTGGATGTCAAAGTCATTCACTCAGACCGCTACCTATATAAATCACTTTAATCGTTAATTACTATATTAGATTTATTGTTAATGCTTAAAACTATTCCTGTGCCATTCTTGAGGTCTCAAGGCATTTATAAACAAAAGTGAGGCCATGGCTCTGCGTATCTGCTTTAAACTTTTCAGTATAAGCCAAGTATACTCATGTATAACTAAGTATATCTCTAATGGCCCTTTTCCACTACCCTTTTTCAGCTCGCTTCAGCCCGACACGGCTCGCATTTCGACTACCTCAGAGCAGCACGACTCGGCTCGCTTCAGCCCTGCTTAGCACCCAAAACTCACACGGTTTTGGAGTGGCGCTGAAGCGAGCCAAACCGAGCCGAGTGGGGCTAGGGGCGTGAGGAGACACTCCCCTGTGCACTGATTGGTGAGGAGGAGTGTCCTCACATGCCCACACACGCCCCGCGAGCACGCTGGGATCTGTAAACACCGTAAACCCGGAAGAAGAAGAATTACGAATTACGAGAATTTCTGAAGCCTTATGCGCCTCGCCTCATCTATACGCTCTTACCAGTATCTGTTGGCGTTGTTGGTGACAACAAGCCACAGCACCAAGACAAGCAACACTAACGACTCCATGTCCTCCATGTTTATTGTTTACTATCCGGGTCGTGAGACTACCGCTTAAAAGATCACTGATGTCACTGTTTGCGCCGCCTAACGACATCACGTGACGTCCACCCACTTTCGCTAACTCCACCCAATGTGTCCACCCACTTCCAGCCAGCACGGTTCAGCGCGGTTGTAGTCGAAATGCAACTCCAACAGCCCCGCTCAGCTCGACTCAGCACGGCACGGCTCAGCCCAACTCAGCCGCGTTTGTAGTGGAAAAGCGGCATAAGTAAATAAAAAGTAAACTGAAAGCATACTCTCTTAGTTTAAAAGTAGTATACTAGAAGCACACTTGAATAAACTTTCTTTTTTGTAAGGGAATACATACTTTTCTTTTTGTTCTATTATGAGACTACACTAGCTTGCGTACTGATTTAATATTCAGTCTCTATTCCCATCCAGCTTCAAAGCAGAGTTTGACCTGAGGACTTATGACACTGAAGGAGTTATCTTCTTCGCTGGTGGTCACTTAAACAGCTCCTGGATCGTATTGGGAATCCACCACGGGAGACTGGAGCTGCAGCTGAAATACGGAGCTGTGAGCCGGGTGACCAGCAGCGGCCCTTCAGTTAATGATGGGCAGTGGCACAAGGTAAGCAACACTTGAGGGCTCTTTCAGTCTTTTCTGAGTAAGCCATGATGTATATTAAGGATATATCAAGCCTCGACGCCAGGCGTTGCCCGATTTGCCCAATGAAGATGCTCGGGCAGAAATATTTTAGCGAGTTAGGCCCGTTTGGGTATACCTATGGTCAGCTTCTTTAAGCACAAAAATTATTTTTGAGCGAGTACAGTACAAAAACAAGACGTATTAACCAGCATCCTCACTTCCCCTGTGATCACCGTTTTGGTAGGTTTTTTTTTTTTTTCTTCCTGATTTGTAATGGCAATTCTGATTGGCTCGCTTCAGGTGCGCGTGCGCATTTGTGCTTTTCATCACTACGAGTGGTCACTGGTGCCCTTTACATTTTCCCGGGTTGAATCCAGGACGTCCACATATATATATGTTTAAAAAAAAAAAAAGAAGCTAGTGGCAAGTACGATCAGTGAATAGAAAGACATGCTTTTGTGTCTCAGATAGTAAACCACACCCTCTACAGTAAATATAGATCATTTACATAGTGAATTATCCCATAGATAAATATATCTTACCCCATTTATTGTTTGACATTGGCCCATCATGCATGTGAAGTGAAGATGGTTGGTAAGACAGTACTGCAGTACAGACTCCTGTTTTGTGATTTAGTTTTATAATTCATCTTTGCAATATTGCTAGTCATTGTTATCGGCAAAACAGTGTGTTTTTGTGTCCTAAAAAGACGTATTACGTACTAGTACTGTACATAAGTCTTGCATATATACCGCAAAATTTTAGGGCAAAAGGAAATTCAAGGGGGGGGCAAAAATCTTTTGAGGCCATTTAAGGTGTCAGAAGTTAAAGTGCATATCACGGGTAAATTCAGGAGCAAGATCAATGTAATTCTCCTATTTTATATTAAACTTTTGGGCAAATATCTGTTGCATTTTGTGCAGTTTTTTTTTTACCTTGCGCAATACCAGAAAAATTCAGTTGAAATCAAGCCATTTGAGGCGAATTGGTCCGCCTCTGAAAAAACTCGGCATTTGGATTTCCCGGCAAACATTGATTTTCGTGACGTCGCGTGCAGGACGCCTCCCTCTGAATCCTACGCCAGCACTGGTTTGTTTATGAGAAAACGACCTGGTGGTTTTCTGCAAATTTCTTCAACGTTATCGCGTAATTATTAAAATGGTTAACAGATGTATCGTAGGAGGGTGTAGCAACACCAATCTTGATGGGATTAGTACTCATCGTTTCCCAAAAGACCGGACAATGAGGGAGAAATGGGAGCGCTTCGTGTGAGGCACCTGGAAAAATTGGCTACATGCTACAGACTACAGCATTACTTGTGGTGCTCGCTTCACAAGGCCCAACGACTTTGAGAACTATTTGCAGTGGGAAATGGGCTTTGCAAGGCAACTTGATCTGAAAAAAGACACAGTTCCATCTAGCACTCAGGTGACAATTCCATATGTCAATGCAAAATTGCTAGCTGCTAAACTTGGTCTACACAGGCTGTGCACTGAAACCGTGCAAAGCTCGCGCAGCCTGCTGGCGCTTCTGCAGGTGACGTCACGAATCTGGCTCCAGACTCCCTTGAGATTTTTCCAGATGCGTTTTGTTTTAATTTTTTTTCTGCTGTAGACAGATGGCCTTGTGCAAAATTACCCTTCTGGATGAGTGTGTAAAGGGACATACTTTCATAAAAAAAAAAAAAACACGAAATTGGTCCAGGATATGCGTTTTAATGTTGAGGCCTGGATATATGTGAACCTCACTACTAGCCACTTTTTCTTCAGTACATTTTAATCCTGTGGGAAATGTACATTATCAGTAACACATGGATATACTGTGATTTTACATCAACAATTCTATAAATTGTACTTTTGTGTTCAAAACAAGTAGAAGCTTAATGGTGCTAAAAAATTGACTGACTTTGTCCAACCGTCTGCTAGATCTCCGTAGAAGAGCAGGGGCGAAGCCTTGTGATAAAGATTGACAGGGAGGCAGTGATGAAGATCGCAGTGAATGGAGATCTTTTTACTCTGAAGAAAGGCATACATGAGCTTAACCTAACTGTGGGAGGAGTTCCCTTCAAAGAGAATGGACTTCTTAATAAGGTAAGGATGGAGTTAAGCACTTATTCTTCTCTTAATCTATTCAGCATTTTTAAGTTTTGTTACTCTCACTCAGGATCTTTCTTCTTACCTTTTTTTTTTTTTTTTTAAGGATGCTCTTTCTCCCTCAGTTTTCAACCAATCATCACCAAATGTCACATGTAGAATACCTCTGGGCTGAATTACATTGCTATGACTTTTGGTGGTGATCTGGATCACTGAACAGGATTGATCCATGAACCCCCACCCCCATATCACTGATAACTCTGCCAATTTTCATGATTTTTTTTTTTTTCAATCAGGGTTGGGAGGGGGTTTGTTCAGGGCGGCAGAGCACAACTTTTCCTTGACCATCAATTGACAAAGGTCAGTTAACACAAATTACTGTGACTTTAGTCACAGCCTCTATCTAGTTTTGTTTTCTTTTTGTTCTTTCTCAGCGGACATATTTTACATCGACGTGGTATTATGATTTACATGAAATTAGTTTCGGACACACTGTCTTAAATCTAAAACGCACAAAGGCGTAATAGCTCATCTGCTTGTACTTCCAGACCCTGGTTTCCCTACATCAACAATACGTTTTCCCCTTCAAAACGTCTTTCCTACTCTGAGTGGTTTGCCTTAACATTCAGTGTGAAGACACTTTCCCCTTCCTTCATTACATGTTATTACAGTTTAAAGGTCTCTTGATTCACTTTCTTGTTGTGCAAAACTTGCATCTTATTATCTAGATTTTAATGTATGGGCTGCCAGTCATGGACATTCCTCCAGTGAACAACTCGACGAATAAGAAAAATCCTGGAAGACAAGATGCAAAACCAAAAGGATGAACGATGTACTTGGTTAACCCTTGGAACCCAACGGACATGGATTGCATCCAAATTCGCATCCCTCATTCTTGGTTGAATTGCTCATGAAGTCTGCATTGCAGCACATATCTCATGAAACAGCGCAACTTGGCCTTTTCAACAGTACAAGTTGCTTGTCTCAACAACGAAGTATTGGCAAGAAAAATAATTTAGAATCAGCATAAAATTTTATCATAGTTACAATCTGCATACAGCTCTGTGTCCATCTCCACATGCATTACCCATGAACTTGTCAGTACATAGATGTGAACCACATATCACAAAGAGTTGAACTGGAGCTTTATACTGATGCTAGTCATATACTGTATCTTGCAAAAGTATTCATCCCCCTCAGTGTTTGTCTTTTGTTGCATTACAAACTGAAATTAAAATGGATTTTTGGAGGGTTAGCACCATTTGATTTACACAACATGCCTACAACTTTAAAGGTGCAAATTGTTTTTTGTGACACAATAAGATGGAAAAAATAGTGTGCATAAGTATTCCCCCCCCCCCAAAAAAGGCAATGCTTTATAGAGCCACCTTTTTCTGCAATTACAGCTACAACTCTCTTGGGGTATGTCTTTTTATTAGTTTAGCACATCTAGCCACTGGGATTTTTGCCCATTCCTCAAGGTAAAACTGCTCCAACTCTCAAGTTAGATGGGTTGCGTTGGTGTACAGCAATCTTCAAGTTTTGCCACAGATTCTCAATTGGATTGAGGTCTGGGCTTTGACTAGGTCATTCCAGACATTTACATGTTTCCCTTTAAACCACTCCAGTGTAGCTTTAGCAGTATGTTCAGGATCATTGTCCTGCTGGAACGTGAACCTTTTTTTTTTTTTTTTTTTTTCTTTAAGCAATGGCTTTTTTCTGCCCACTCTTCCATAAAGCCCCACTCTGTGGAATGTACAGCTTAAAGTGGTCCTATGGACAGATACTCCCATCTCCGCTGTGGATCTTTGCAGCTCCTTCAGTGTTATCTTTGGTGTCTTTGTTGCATCTCTGATTAATGCCCTCCTTGCCCGGTCTGTGAGTTTTGGTGGGCAGCCTTCTCTTGTCAGGTTTGTAGTGGTGCCATATTCTTTCCATTTTGCTATAATGGATTTAATGGTGCTCCCTGGGATATTCAAAGTTTGGGATATTTTTTATAACCCAACCCTGATCTATACTTCTCCACAACTTTGTCTCTGACCTGTTTGGAGGCTCCTTGGTTTTCATGTTGCTTGCTTAGTAGTGTTGCAGAGTCGGGGTCCTTCCAGAACAGGTTGATTTATACAGACATCATGTGACACTTTGATTGCACACAGGTGGATCTTAATCAACTAATTATGTGAGTTATGAAGTGAATTGGTTGGAGCAGCTCTTTAGGGGTTTCATATGAAAGGGGGTGAATACCTATGCACACTCCAGATTTCTGGGTTGTTTTTTTTCATCTTAATTATTGTTTGTGTCACAATAAAACAATTTGCACCCTTTAAAGTGGTAGGCATGTTGTGTAAATGAAATGATGCTAAGCTCCTGAAAATCCATTTTAATTCCAGCTTGTAATGCGACAAAACAGGACAAACACCAAGGGTGATGAATACTTTTGCAAGATACTGTATGTACAGTATTTGGACATACCAAAATAATCATGCTATGACTACAGATGAAAGTTTTGCGGAGTAATATCTTTGCTAATTTTTTCATACGCCTGTTTGAGTTAAATGTCAAAGTCACGAAGTCCCTCTTACTTCACAATATACCACACATCACAGTAAAAGCAGAACTTAACATTTCTGATGATTCTAGTAATTTCTCCGTATGACACAGCGTTATTGAGTAATCTGGTTTTAAAATTGCAGCAAGTAAAATAATAACATTTGCAAATTGCTAAATCAGAGCATCCCACAGTCACATTCTGATATTGCCAGATTGCAGATAACCTCCCTTACACAGCATTTTGTGGTGAGAGACGTGTAAAAACATTTCATAAGACAGTCTTTTTTAAACTTGATGTACAGTGGGGTAAAGTATTTAGTCAGCCACCAATTGTGCAAGTTCTCCCACTTAAAAAGATGAGAGGCCTGTAATTTTCATCATAGGTACACTTCAACTATATGAGACAGAATTGGGGGAAAGAATCCAGGAAATCACATTGTAGGATTTTTAATGAATTAATTGGTAAATTCCTCGGTAAAATAAGTATTTGGTCACCTACAAACAAGCAAGATTTCTGGCTCTCACAGACCTGTAACAACTTCTTTAAGAGGCTCCTCTGTCCTCCACTCGTTACCTGTATTAATGGCACCTGTTTGAACTCGTTATCAGTATAAAAGACACCTGTCCACAACCTCAAACAGTCACACTCCAAACTCCACTATGGCCAAGACCAAAGAGCTGTCAAAGGACACCAGAAACAAAATTGTAGACCTGCACCAGGCTGGGAAGACTGAATCTGCAATAGGTAAGCAGCTTGGTGTGAAGAAATCAACTGTGGGAGCAATTATTAGAAAATGGAAGACATACAAGACCACTGATAATCTCCCTCGAGCTGGGGCTCCACACAAGATCTCACCCCGTGGGGTCAAAATGATCACAAGAACGGTGAGCAAAAATCCCAGAACCACACGGGGGGACCTAGTGAATGACCTGCAGAGAGCTGGGACCAAAGTAACAAAGGCTACCATCAGTAACACACTACGCCACCAGGGACTCAAATCCTGCAGTGCCCCCTGCTTAAGCCAGTACATGTCTAGGCCCGTCTGAAGTTTGCTAGAGAGCATTTGGATGGTCCAGAAGAGGACTGGGAGAATGTCATATGGTCAGATGAAACCAAAATAGAACTTTTTGGTAAAAACTCAACTTGTCGTGTTTGGAGGAGAAAGAATGCCGAGTTGCATCCAAAGAACACCATACCTACTGTGAAGCATGGGGGTGGAAACATCATGCTTTGGGGCTGTTTTTCTGCAAAGGGACCAGGACGACTTATCCGTGTAAAGGAAAGAATGAATGGGGCCATGTATCGTGAGATTTTGAGTGAAAACCTCCTTCCATCAGCAAGGGCATTGAAGATGAAACGTGGCTGGGTCTTTCAGCATGACAATGATCCCAAACACACCGCCCGGGCAACGAAGGAGTGGCTTCGTAAGAAGCATTTCAAGGTCCTGGAGTGGCCTAGCCAGTCTCCAGATCTCAACCCCATAGAAAATCTTTGGAGGGAGTTGAAAGTCTGTGTTGCCCAGCGACAGCCCCAAAACTTCACTGCTCTAGAGGAGATCTGCATGGAGGAATGGGCCAAAATACCAGCAACAGTGTGTGAAAACCTTGTGAAGATTTACAGAAAACGTTTGACCTCTGTCATTGCCAACAAAGGGTATATAACAAAGTATTGAGATGAACTTTTATTGACCAAATACTTATTTTCCACCATAATTTGCAAATAAATTCTTTAAAAATCAGACAGTGTGATTTTCTGGATTTTTTTTTTCTCATTTTGTCTCTCATAGTTGAGGTATACCTATGATGAAAGTTACAGGCCTCTCTCTTTTTTTTAAGTGGGAGAACTTGCACAATTGGTGACTGACTAAATACTTTTTTTGCCCCACTGTAAAGGTTAATATAAAAATGTGCATGTATGATCATATAAGATGGAAGATGTGGATAACCTAGATTGTTAAAAACAACCCAAGATCATAGTCAGGGGTCTACAAACCGTTGGTCATTCAGTGTACCATGACCTGATTCACTTTTTCTCTCTCACTGGAAACCTGAGTCAGTTTGTTAATCTACCCGTTTTCTCCAGACCAGCAATGTTCGAGTTTCTCCTGGCAAGTTTCGGTGCCCAGTTCCTGGTCCATTTCTTTTTACTTTCTCTTGTTAAAGTATCGTTCTCCTACTACAGTTACATGAACACATTCATTCTTTCCTTCCCACCATTAGACACTCTCATTGCTGATCGTCTTTTGGAATGTCTCTCACATTTACGGATGGTAGATCATCAACTAAAGCTAAAACTAGTGAGATTGATCGGCTAAATATTTCTAAATATGCATGTTCTCAGCTTTATCTTGTCAGTTCCTTTAAGAAGTGCCTGAAAATGTATGTCTTGATGCGTACATGAAACTTCATTGTAGAGTTCGACAAGAAGTTATCGTTCTCATCTTGGGATGAATCGAGAGTTTTGTTTCAGGTTGGCCACTTGTATACATTCAGAGCTTCCTCATGTTTACTGCAGCTGTTTCCTGTAGTTGCTTGTAAATAATGTACTGTATCAAACCCTGAGGCTTTCCTACACGGCCATAAATGGACCACATCCACTTGATGACAGTGGACTAATCCTGCCATCTTTAGACTACCAATATACCATGGGAGACACCCATGAAGATGCAAAAGGGACAAGCATGAACACTCGTCTCCATACCAGCACACAGGTGGTTGTACGAACTTCCCCTGGCTGCCTAAACGTTGCATGAGACATTTAGTAGACGCTTTTGTCCAGAGTGACGTACAACGAGCACACGCACATCCCCATTGCTGAAGAAGCAGTTAGGGTTTGGGTGCCTTGCTCAAGGACACTTCAGCCATGGATTTTCCTGCCGCTCCAGGGAATCGAACCAGGGCTGCTTCTCTAATCTTCAGGCCATGGCTGGTGAAACAAGTCACTTGCTTTCTTTAATCTTTCTCTTTAAAAGCACAGACAAAAATAAATCTGTGTTATGTATTGTACTTGTATATCAGCACTGATTTCTTTCTTGCAGTGACTTAAACAAAGCACTTTTTAGTAGGTCAATATGGACCAGAGCATTCATCATATATTTGACTGTCAGCAGAATTTCTAAAACAGAACTAGACAGTGATGTACAGTATATGGCCATGTCATGATGACCTACACTGCCGTTCAAAAGTTTGGGGTCACTTTGAAATTTCTTTATTTTTGAAAGAAAAGCACTGTTCTTTTCAATGAAGATCACTTTAAACTAATCAGAAATGCACTCTATACATTGCTAATGTGGTAAATGACTATTCTAGCTGCAAATGTCTGGTTTTTGGTGCAATATCTCCATAGGTGTATAGAGGCCCATTTCCAGCAACTCTCACTCCAGTGTTCTAATGGTACAATGTGTTTGCTCATTGCCTCAGAAGGCTAATGGATGATTAGAAAACCCTTGTACAATCATGTTAGCACAGCTGAAAACAGCTGAGCTCTTTAGAGAAGCTATAAAACTGACCTTCCTTTGAGCAGATTGAGTTTCTGGAGCATCACATTTGTGGGGTCGATTAAATGCTCAAAATGGCCAGAAAAATGTCTTGACTATATTTTCTATTCATTTTACAACTCCTCTCATTATCTCTAGCCGCTTTATCCTGTTCTACAGGGTCGCAGGCAAGCTGGAGCCTATCCCAGCTGACTACGGGCGAAAGGCGGGGTACACCCTGGACAAGTCGCCAGGTCATCACAGGGCTGACACATAGACACAGACAACCATTCACACTCACATTCACACCTACGGTCAATTTAGAGTCACCAGTTAACCTAACCTGCATGTCTTTGGACTGTGGGGGAAACCGGAGCACCCGGAGGAAACCCACGTGGACACGGGGAGAACATGCAAACTCCACGCAGAAAGGCCCTCGCCGGCCACGGGGCTCGAACCCGAACCTTCTTGCTGTGAGGCGACAGCGCTAACCACTACACCACCGTGCCACCTCATTTTACAACTTATGGTGGTAAATAAAAGTGTGACTTTTCATGGAAAACACAGAATTGTCTGGGTGACCTCAAACTTTTGAACGGTAGTGTAAGCCTATTCCCTGAACCCCGTTTCCAATCCCCTAACATAAGACATAAAATAGAACGTTGGACAAAGTTTTACCAAGGAACAGCTAACTACTTTTTTCAGCCCGTTGATCTACAATGTCACGAATGTGAATTCTACTTCTTGCAAGCTCAGCAGTGCTTGTTTTTTTGTTAGAACAGCCCAATTCTTCCCACACAACAGTCCCAGGCATCATAAAAAGCACCATCTTTTGTTTCTTCTTATTGCAAGTCCTATTGGAAAAACAATACCAGTGTTCGAAATACCCGTCTGCAGTCTGCATTTTGCAGAATGATTTTCAAGATTGCAAAAGAAAAATTAAACAACCTGCAATTTTGCAGAATGAAAAAATCAGGCTCGGGATTCAATGGTTCTCAATTTAGCAAACTAGCGGCGCTGTAAATAAACTGAAACCTGCGCCGCGCGAACCTGACGGCGTTTTCCAGGTCAAAGTTGAGCAACATTTACGTAATACTGACGAAAGGTGACGACAACCAAATAAGGGCAGTTGCCATTTTCCGATGTAAGATTTCGTCACTTTTAATACCCGCCGGGAGGACCTGACAACTACCTTGGCAGTATTCGGCAGTTTCCGCCATGCATCTCCCAGAATTCAATGCTGCACAACAAACATGGCTTCAAAGAAGAGGATTGTTTCTTCAGGGCAAGAGTCCGACAAAAACGCCAAGAAAACAAGGACGATTTTGTCATATCTCGGCAAAATCGGCAGCCAGCGTGACTCCAACAACAGCGACAGATCACGCGTCCGTGAGGGTGACAAAAATGAAGACAGTTGCTGTTATAGTTGCATACATATATATTGGTAAATTGTATAGGTTTGTATATGTTATATTGTTGAATCATGCAAAATTATACTGATGTCCCTTTTGAAGACAGCAACAGTATTTTACCTTTATTCATAGATACTTTTGAATATTTTGTTTTCTCATACCAAGCTACACTAATACATGTTTTGTGTACATGTTCTATTTTTTTTTACTCGTGCTGTCTTGCCTGTGGTGCAGACTAGCACAAAGTAAAACAGTTGCCCAGTAAGAGAAAGCTCATAGGTTCAGTTCTGTAGCTCTCAGTTCTGCCATGATTAGGTTGTACCCAGTTCTCTGTTGTTAGTTTAGAGCAGTGAAGCCCCTGCAGTAGTTCTCAGTTCAGTTCATGACCTTGCACTTTAGAAGCCACGCAAACACAATGAACCCAAACGTCTTTCCATTTGCCAGTTGGGTTTTATTCCTGAATGGCATCAATTCTTTGCATCATCGTAAGATGTAACGGAGTGTAGAATTGAAACCTTGCTTTCAATTTAAAACTACAGGTTGCAGATGCAAACACTGAATGAAGTACATTCTGGGTAACAATCTATTGTTCAAGCTAGAAACGTAATCTTGACAAAATGTAACATGACGTGTAACATGAAGATGAATGTTTTTGTTTCTTGAACAGTTGTGTTCTATTTTTTTATTGTGGTGATCCCTTTATTAGTATGCTGTGTGGAAGGATAATGTGCGAGTGTGATGAGTCAAGTCAACTTTATTGTCAAATATGCTATACATGCTCGACATACAGCACAGATGAAATTTCAGTCCTCTCTGACCCACGGTGCAAACAGGCAATGCAATAAATAAAATAGAATAATTGAAAAAACCAAACAATATAAACACTCTAGATAGAAACTAGACATAGACTAAACAGTATAAATAAACAGTGTAAACACTAGATAAGAACTACTAGAACATTTATGAATTAGTTGTTATACTTCAAGTTGTAGTAGCCCGTAGTGTCCGAGCGAGCGGGATGAAAGACCTGTGGAGGGATCATGGAATGATAACTTTGCTGCAGAGAAGGATCTGTGAAGACTGAAATTAAAACTAGAGTGAGAGAATAAAGAATTACAGTAATGCTATGAGTTGTAAAGCTAGATATGATGTAAATATAGGCATTATTAGGTTGAGAAGGGTGTAGTATGGAGGCTTGTGTATTTGCAGAAAATATTTCCAAATTGCAGAACAAAATTGACATTCTGCAATATTGCAGAACACTGGATAAAAGTATTTCGACCACTGAATACATAAAAACGATAGCCACTTTGAACTGTAGAATTACGGGTAGAGCTCCCTTTTTTTCCCTCCCCCCACTCTCCACCAGGAGGCAGCCATGTCTCATAAATGGGCAGGTGAACATGCCTCATGTCCAGCAGTGACCTGGATGCTGTCAATGGCTCACAAAATTTCATATGGCCCTTTTCCACTACCCTTTTTCAGCTCACTTCAGCTCGCTTCAGCTCACTTCAGCCCGACACGGCTCGCGTTTCGACTACCAAAAACCGGCACGACTCAGCTCGCTTCAGCCCTGCTTAGCCCCTAAAACTCGCACCGTTTTGGAGTGGGGCTGAAGCGAGCCAAGCCGTGCCGACTGAGGCTGGGGGTGTGAGCAGACACTCCCCTGTGCACTGATTGGTGAGGAGGAGTGTCCTCACATGCCCACACACGCCCCGCGAGCGCGCTGAGATCTGTAAACACCGCAAACCCGGAAGAATAATAATTACGAATTACGAGAATTTCTGAAGCCTTATGCGCCTCGCCTCATCTATACGCTCTTGCCAGTATCTGTTGGCGTTGTCGGTGACAACAAGCCACAGCACCAAGACCAGCAACACTAACGACTCCATGTCCTCCATGTTTATTGTTTACTATTCGGGTCGTGAGACTACCGCTTAAAAGATCACTGAATCAGTGACATACAGAGCATCGTGGACGAGTTCGCGGAGCGCAAGGCTCGTCGTATGCCCTTCAAATAATGCGCGCAGTAGGCTATTGATGTTTTATTATGAGCCATGTACAGTATGTCACCTAATGTTTTTTTGTTTCTGAGTTACATGTTCGTTTGAAGGACTTAATGTACAAAATAACATAGTTGCACCCCGTAGTGCTGAAATTGGTAAACACAGTGCATTCAGTGAGGTTTGCACCGCCCTCCTTTTATTTCTGACTCTTCCTGTCACCGTTGCAACCTCTGAGCGCTCATTCGTATGCCCTTCAAATAATGTGCGCAGTATAGGCTATTGATGTTATTATGAGCCATGTACAGTATCCTAATGTTTTTTGTTTCTGAGTTACATGTTTGTTTGAAGGACTTGATGTACTAAATAACATGGTTGCACCCCGTAGTGTTGAAATTGGTAAACACCGCAGTTGCGGACATTTTGTAGCCTAAAATGATGTTATGATAAGCTTTAATAAAGGGCCCGGTCATTTGCCCCGCCCCCGGCCCGGCTCTGACTTGTTCCGCCACTGTCACTGATGTCACTGTTTGCGCTGCTTAACGACATCACGTGACGTCCACCCACTTTCGCTAACTCCACCCAATGTGTCCACCCACTTCCAGCCAGCACGGTTCAGCGCGGTTGTAGTCGAAATGCAACTCCAACAGCCCCACTCAGCTCGACTCAGCACGGCACGGCTCAGCCGCGTTTGTAGTGGAAAAGCGCCAATAGTTTGCCATCAGAGTTCAGATGAGGATAGGTTTCTGAGTGTGTTAATATAAATGAACAACATGCTGGATGAAGATAGCCTGGCAGGCTATACTAAATGTGAATATTTAGTCTGGCCTCGATCCATAGACATTTCCGACGGGTGTAGGAGGAACAAACCGCTGTCTTTCAAACTGTCTCTGTGCGTATAGGCCAACGCTCTGACCAATCAGCGCAACAGTGACTGTGACGTAGTCAGAGCGACAGAAAGCAGTGGGGGAGGCCTTGAAATAAATAATTTTTCAAAATGCGTATTAATTAATAAACAGGTTCTAGATATTAAGAAGTTTGGAGATAATGACCACAAGTTTGGAGTCTGTACCACATACTTAACATACACTCTTATTTTTTTTTCAAGTGTTTTTCAAGGGTTTGCTTAAACTGTTTTTGAGAGTTTTTATTTAGTGGTGTTTGGTGAAATAATTTCCCTTAAATTTAAAATAACGGGAAAATAAGAAACAATCAAAGTAATGTTTCAAAGCTGTTTATTAATTCTTCGTACTGCACAAACTAGCCCCATCCTTTTGGCTACGAGCGGAGCCAGCTGGTAGATCAGACTTTTGCCATAGCCGGTCGGCAAAACAGCGAAAACGTCCTTCTTGAAAAGGAATGAGCGGAGAGCCTCTTCCTGCTCATGTTTCAACGAAAACTCCAAGTCTAATTCTTCTAAAACTGATTCCAAAGCGGAGTCAAACGCGCGCTGTTCACTAGCGGTAGCCATCTTTCCTGTTGCGCTTTCTCCAGCGTCACGCAGCCTTGTCGTCACTCCTGCAAAAGCCCGCCCAAAGAATCCAAACAAAAACCTTGCGTTGTGATTGGCGGGCACGGTTTGATGCCCAGGGTGTTTTTGTTTATATGGTGCGAGGCTAGACCCATTCGCTAGGCAAAAATATTTTTGGCCGCTAGGCGGGTGGGTCTAGTTTACTAGGCTAGGATGAAGAGGCACAGCTCACTGAAAAGTTGTATGCTTCACCAGGCCATTGATAAAGCATTGTTTCTGGAAGTTTTTTTCACAATTGATTGTCAGGAGGCTTACGGCTCCAAAGGCCAAATGATTCCATTATTTATTTATTTATTTATTTATTTTAAATTTGTTTTTTTAAACAGGACATTGGGTAATAGCAGTGTGGGAAATAAGTCAAGTTTATTTGTATAGCGCTTTTAACAATAAACATTGTCGCAAAGCAGCTTTACAGAATTTGAACGACTTAAAATATGAGCTAATTTTATCCCTAATCTATCCCCAATGAGCAAGCCTGTGGCGACGGTGGCAAGGAAAAACTCCCTCAGACGACATGAGGAAGAAACCTCGAGAGGAACCAGACTCAGAAGGGAACCCATCCTCATTTGGGCAACATGACTATAACAGTCCTAACATAAAGTCAGCTTCACTGATGCTATAAACCCCCCTCCCCACTGACGGAAACCCGACCGCAAAACCATTCACGATGACTGCAGCCCTAAAGTCAGCAAGTCAACTGCAGTCCCCAGCCACAAAAGCACCACTGCAAGAGTCCAGAGCGTCCTCCAGGCGTGACCCCCAACTGTCCACATGCGGCCGCCCTCCACAGGAGCGATGCAATGAGACTCCAACCAGACACAGGGCACCAGGATGGATCAGGCAGGTGCGAGGAGCAGAAGAGGTCAGCATCTCGATCCCAGGACCGACGTATAACTCAGAGGGACAGATTTTTTTTTGGGGGGGGGAAACAGGTTGTTAGGTATGCCCAATGTCACCTGAATAAGTAGGAACAGTAAGGCTGGACCGGCGGACATTTACCGGTAATTTTAGCATTTGTCCTAAAGCATCAAACCGGATGGCCCATGAAAAAAATTGTAAAGATATGGGTCTAATTTTCTTCTAAATGTTGCACTGGGCGAATACATTCTAACATGGCCTGTGAAGTGGGGGCCCCCGCAGGACCAACTTTAAAAATTCATAACTCGGCCACCGATGGTCCTAGCCTTGCCAAACTTTACAGGCCCCTCCCTCTCCCCGAGTGGCACACTAAATAAGACAATAATAATGCACTCAGTATTCACTGTTTTTGTTTTTATTTATTTATTTATTTATTTATTTTTAAATTGCACAATGCAGTTGAACTCGTGTTTTAGGGTTGACAGGATCTGGTTGATTTTAAGAGTTCAAGTTACATGAAACTTTGCAGTACAATATTATGTTAAGTGCCAAACTGCTAATCAGTGGTTATGCTGTTGTTGTTATGTGCATTTTTTTAATACATTTTTTTTTTTTTATAATTCATAATAAGAATGACAGTCACATGCTTTGTAGGATGTAGATTTATTTTTAAAGAGTTTTTATTTTCTTCTGTTTTCTAAGTTCTAGTTCAGCAGATTCTGAATGCCAAACAATATTACCATGTCTAGTTTTGAGTCATTTTAAAGCTATCGGTATGTGGCCTTTCGATTTCATAAAATCGGTGAAATTTAGTTTCTTCTGAAATTTGGTCATTGTGATGATTATTTTTGCAGTGTCCAAAAACAGGCCATTCTGTGGTTGGGGAGTTATTTAACTTGAGGGGATTCCCTAGCAAATAATGGGCATGAAATTACTCACTTTGCGCAGTCAAGCAGACAGAGGAAGTCCGTGTGTGCATGCGCAGGTTTACCACCATCTTTTTCTTTAGGCTTTATGGCAGCTGGCATCCAGTGTTGTATTACTGCCATCTACAGGTTTACCTTGACCATGCACTGACGGTTCCATCATTCTGTCGCTAAACAAACAGCTGATCACACCGAGGTGCTCGCTGACCGCCGATATTTATTAGTTTGGTCCTGCGTTTCCTTTCCTTCGCAACATAATGTCTTTTCTTCTCGCTTTGTTACTGTAGTCGGTCTTTCACATTTCATTTGTATCCTCCATTTTTCTCTCCCGTTTCAAATTTGTATCCCACAATGCCTTGTGTGAACTGGGAAAGCCCAGCACGTGATGCATGACGTAGTATCTTGAATTGGGTCATGGTGAAGCAGGAAAAATAGCGGCGAATTTAGGGCCACGTGACCCTGAATTCATTAATTGTTCTACTTAAAAAAAAAAAGGATAAAATGGGACGTCTAATTCAAATTCAGTAGCTTTTGGTCCACTAAACAAAAATATGATGTCAATGAAAATTCTTATTATGACCTAAACTTGAAAAATCTGAAAGTCAGTCTAGCTTTAAAAGTCATTTTGTTCCAAAGTTACTTGGAATCTCAGACTCGGTTTTAACTCTCTTATGTAAGAAGAATTGTATTGTTAATTACGAAATTTCTTATAGACTTATTATAAACATAGTCATCACTGACCATGTTTCATGAGTGTTATTATAGTACTTATATATGAATAGCAGTAAGTTGTAACCAGGGGCGATTCTAGCATCTGATCTTTGGGGGTGCTTAGCCCCCAGAGCTGACAGAGGCACCTGGCTTGAACGACAGTGTTTCCACGTTTATTCCGCATTTAGACTAGACTTAACTAGACATGAAGACTAGACTAGACAAGACTAGACTTATGCAATGTTTTAACAGAAGCTGACCCAATAAACTATGATATCTACACATTTACAACCACTGACACAAATATTTACGTTATATTTTTAACTAAACAAGACCTACTACTGCATTTGTAATGTTGGAGCTATTCATTTTGAACAGTGGTAATTGTTATTGTGTAATAATAGTGTGTATTATTATGATTTTACATTAGTAAACTCTGTTACATTAAATAAAATTGACTAGCACACGGTGGTCTAGCACCGTAGCACTTGTACAGCTCTGCACAAAAGTATCTCTATGGATGATAAATGTCATTTTTATCATTCTGTTCATAGACCAGGGAACCTCAATATTGCATTATGCATATTATTGTGTTGTGTTTAACAATTGTAACTCCAGTCCGTACCTTCACATCTCGCTATGCCAGTAATACTCAGGTGCTACTTCGAGTTCCTCATCGGCATGGAATCCAGTTAAAAAAAAACACCATGTCGTAGCAAGCACTCGCACGGACAGGCAACCCAATCAGAGGGGACACAGGGAGGAGAGGTATTTTACTGCTCATAGAGCTATCACGTAACAGGTGAATTCAAGAACACACACGCCCGCGCACACATTCATTGCGCAGTGCGCAAGGGCACTTATTTCTGAAAATTACGTCCAAAAGCAGCGTTTTTGAGGGTGCTGAGCTAGGGGGTGCTGAGTTCGTTTTTGGGGGTGCTTGAGCACCCCCAAAAATAGGCTAAACACGCCCCTGGTTGTAACCAACTGGAACAGCCTTGCCCCCCTCCATACTTTTTTTTTTTTTTTTTTTCCTAGACATGGCACCGACCTGTGTGTGCTCCTGTTTTCTTGGGTAGAACTTTAAGCATGTTTTTCTTGAATCTTCTGACATTTTCTTGTAAATTATATTCAGTTTGTACCGTAATTAGCAACTAATGCCTAGTGTAACTTGGCCTTTGAAGATCACAAAAATGTGCCTGGAAATAGCTGAGAAGCCTCTCCAGGCATCTAAAGCCCTTCAGCTTCCAGGGCTCTGGACCCCCAGCCGCATTGTTCTGGGCCTTTTGGCCCGTCGTTCGGACAGGCTGACATACATGTCAACCTTTTGGTCAATCAAACCTGTATGAGGGCAATTCCATGTAAATGTCAACCTCACCATGCAAAAATAAAGCAACATGTAATACATCAAAACCACTCCCAGAGATCTCACCTAGGCCTGTATTTTACAGATGTGAATAAGTTGAACCAATTTGTAACCAACCTAATATGTCACTGTCAGTCTTTCTTTCTTATAATGTAAAACCCAAGCTAAAATCAACTTTGATCATGTACAATTCTATATTATTGCCACAAGCCACAGAAATGTATGCTAAAATCCACAAAACAGCAAAACAATAGCCATCCTAAATATTATTTAAGAACTTTGATAGTTTTAGCTGATATTTAGACAGTTTTTCAAAGGGTTATGGTGGTTAAATTGCTGATTTTCTAAACATATGCCATGTCTATTTCAGAAGCGTCACATCCATAACGGAATTTCGTCACATCCATAACGCTGACTTTTCCTTCCGAAACTCTGCATGAAATACAAAATATTTTAAACAAAGATTTTTTAATATTCACCTTGGACCCCTCTATCAAACGGATATCTCCATTTCGACATTAGGTTTACGATTTCACAGAGTTTGATAAAAATGTACAGTCACCCAAGAAAAGTGATACTTTTTCTGTCACATCCATAACGTATCTTTTATTGTCATTTCCTGGCATGCCCCAGATGTACTATGGGAATTGTTCTTGTTCTATCACTTCTCCAGTATGGTACAGCCTTAAAATATGCAACACCTGTTTAAATACTGGGAGACAATAAAACATGCACTGGGTCATTTGTTGCCATTTTGAGTTCAAGTGTCACGTCCATAACGCTGGAATTGCCCATAACCAACCTCCAAAATCCGTATTTCCCTTATAAAATCCGTATAAGATGCAAATTAAAATAATTTACCTAAAATTTGAATGATATATCCAAGTTACTTTTTATTCAATATTAATAACAATAAACCTTCAGAATGAATACAAAGCTCCAATGTTTGACAAAAACACAGTGTCACTCTAATGTTCTGAATTGTACTCCATGACAGCTTTTTTAGCACTCTGCACCAATACCTCACTAGGCTGCATGTCACAGCAAGTGTCTGTGTTGATCTTGCCGGAGTGCCCATTCAGAATCTTTTCAGTCGCTACTGAAAGTCGCTCAGGTGGAAATACGCTTTTCAAACAAAATGTTACTTCCCGGTTGGCGGGATTCTCGCAATGCGGTGTGCGCATGATCAAAAGTGGAACGAAGTCTCGCTACCACAAGATAACGTGCGATTTCATAAGACTCTTTACTGGCTCTCTGTGCTTTCTGTGGTGTGCAGTACGTTTGTAAATGTTCTGCGCTCTTTTATCATCGTGGGAATTGATTATAGCTCTAAATAAATATTGAAGTTTTTTTTAAAAGAATCCGTATATCTTTATTTGTACACCCGTATACTACGTTTATTGAATCAAATCCGTATAAAATACGGACATTCCGTATAGGTTGACATGTATGGGCTGAAATTTGGACGGACAGACAACATTTCAGACTCTTCTGTCCTGTGACAGTCTGCTTAAAAGTCCTGATTTTCCATATTGTAATAGGTAACACTAATAGGGATTAATGCAACAGGGTGGGATGTTTTATTTATTTTTTATTAGAAGTATCATTCTGGTAGAAATGTGCACTTGTTACACTGCTGCTCTAAAACCCAAACATTTGGCTGGTCTTGTATGACCCATTAATTTAACTTGTCCCTTTATGACATTGTCTCTGTGTATATTTGCTTCAGATGAACCCACGTCTAGACGCTTGTATGAAAGAGTGGCACTGGTTGACTGATGAAGACACATCTATCCAGGAGACCATTCGCCACAACGAACGCATGCAGTGCTACTCCACTGAGGATCACAGCTCCTTTTTCCCAGGCCATGGGTTCGCCTATTTCAATCACAGCCATGGTGTGTTCAGTGTTTCCTGATTTACAGTCACATTAAATATGTTAATTATCTTAAATACAGGTACATTTATACTTGGTTAGTTGATTTTAATAGAGCCACATTTGTGCTTATGAGGGAAGAGAGTGGGAGACACCAGTCATTGAACTCACTATCTTACGCAGGCGATACACAGGTGCTCGGTGTGCAACTGACCATACGGCCAGCCTCTACAGCCGGAGTTCTGTTTGCACTCATTCGACAGGATACTGTGCCTCTCTCCATCTCCTTGTCTGACTACCATTCTGGAACTAAGCAATGGAAAGAGGTCAGTCAGTTTAGTCACACTGGTGTGTGTGTGTGTAAAATATTACATACAGTCTTGCAAAAGTATTCATCCCCCTTGGTGTTTGTCCTGTTTTGTTGCATTAAAATCAGAGCCTAATCTAGGGCGCGTAATTACGTGATAATGCGCGTTTTTTATCTGTCTGTCGCACATCCACTTTTTGGGCACGAGAGCGATATCGCGTATCTATTCATTTTGTCGCGCATTTATAAGTAGAGGGCGTGTAGTCGTGTTTTACTGAATCTTGTGCGTATCAATTTGTCAGCACCAGCTAGCAAGCACTGCGGTAAATATAGCATAGTTTACACACCAATCGGAAAATATCGGAAAGGACCGAAGTATTCCGAATGGTTTATTTAGCGGGTAAAACAGTTTTGTGAACTATTATATCATTGGTCACTGACAGCGCTCGAAACTAACGGTGTCCCGACGTCCCGGGGACCATAAAAAAATGTCATCGGGACACAAAATTATCATATCTGGGACAATCCCGGGACAATGGAAAAAATAGATCTAGAAAAAAAGTTCTACGTTAATATTATTTACAAAGCCGTAACACATACGTAGACATTCAGCTAATTTGTCAATTTTAATTTTAAAACATTAACAGCGAAAAATACATAGTAGCTACACTTTCGATGCACCTGCATCAGTAGGCTACAGAGCAGCGCATTCTGTTCGAGAATCTTCGGCCGGAGTCCGCATTATATGGACTTGGAATGGAATTGCTACTGCACACGCTGCGCCGACTCTTGCCAGAACAAAAATGCTTAAGTGGTTGAAGCGGACCGACCGCGGGGAAGAAACTGAAAGCCCAGATATAACGTCTCCGGGACCTTCAGGATCCAAAGTGTCATCGCCTGGTCTGCAGGCAACGCTAGCAACTGAATGAACTTAATGAACACTGTTAGACACGTTATAAAATACAACAGGAATGATGTGGATGATATTGACGGAAGATACCGTTCAACAGAATAAGTGAGTTTTCTTGGTGTCTTTCTAGTTCAGAAAGTTTAGTCAGTCAGCAACACAACTAGGCTCGGACCTGCCACTATGCTGATGTTGCTAACATTTGCACCCACGTTTCGGCAGCGAAAATTCATAAAATGGGTAATGGAAAGTTCATAAAAATGGATAACGGAAAGTTCATAAAAATGGATAACGGTAATGGTGAAAATGATAAGTTGGCCTTATAAGTGCCAACAGATATTCAAGGTATAAGTAAATGAAATGAACATAAAAGGGGTCTTATTTTCAACTAAAGTGTACTGCAGATGTAGGGAGTTGAAACATTTTCTGAATGAGCTAGTTGGCCCCTTTAAATAAACGGGTATCTATTCATACAGTGAGATCGCCAAAGTTTAATAAACTGAAAATGCAACAACTGTAATTTTGAAGTAGATGATGTATTGGACATGTGTCGCTTGTGTCTTGTGACTTATTGTAAAAATGATATAAAGGGTTCAAAATTGCATAGTTACAAATATAATAGTAACTTCATATGATAATATTAACCACTGGTTATTTCAGAGAGGAAAAAAATGGGGACACTATTGCTTCCATTCGGGACAATACAACACAGAATTCAGGACCACTGGGGGACACAAAGAAAAAAAGTTAATTTCAAGCCCTGGTCACTGAACCGGAAGACAGTGCATCTCGACCAATCGTGTGAAGTGTTTTAAAAATACCCAAAAGCATATGGCATATCGTTCTGTCTTATCCAAACATAACAATAAGTTTGTGTACAAATATGATCTTGGAGTAATTATATGACAGTGTGAAGACATACTAAGTCATTTGATTCTGACTGATAATGGTTTTTGAAGTTTGAATTTGATATTATTTTCCTAATGCCAGTATACAATTAGTTTGATAATGTTTGGTATTATGTAAGTTTTATTTAAAAATATTATGAAATATATTTAATCTGTTCTTGTGTAATTGTAGGTACTGTAAGATTGTAAATGATAGAGATTATATACTTTTTAGGAAGTCTAAATTTTGAGATTATCTCCAGTCATTAATGTCAATCTAGTTTAAACATGGGTAGATTCTTTAATGTTTTTCACTTTCATGAAAGGTGGTCTGAACAAAACAAATATGATAGCATTTTTAAATATTTGATAGTGATTTTATTTTATTCAGAAAGTCAGACTTTTCATCTTATTATTAATTAATAGTGGCAACACTACATGGATTTTAGACTTAACTATATCAAATGATGTAATATTAACCTAGTCATATTTGAAATGCAACGTTATACTACTGGTGGTCAAACTGGTAAAAATAGGCTAGTCACATGATTTTATAGTAAAACGGTAACCTAGTAATATAACAGAAAACTAGTCATATTTGTAAGGTTTTGCAGTATATAATTCTTCATATAGTTTTTGATCTAAAATCTTTACATTTTTAAAGTTCAGATCTGATCATAATGTTTGTGCAATACTATAAACTGTGGATAAGTGTTTGCTGATATGGTTTTCATATCACTGTATTAAAGGATATGTATAGTGTCATAATTATAATATATAGATTAACATCTGATATGAATGTTTGTTACATGTATTTAGTTTTATTAATAAAACTGTGGGCGGCACGGTGGTGTAGTGGTTAGCGCTGTCGCCTCACAGCAAGAAGGTCCGGGTTCGAGCCCCGTGGCCAGCGAGGGCCTTTCTGTGCGGAGTTTGCATGTTCTCCCCGTGTCCGCGTGGGTTTCCTCCGGGTGCTCCAGTTTCCTCCACAGTCCAAAGACATGCAGGTTAGGTTAACTGGTGACTCTAAATTGACCGTAGGTGTGAATGTGAGTGTGAATGGTTGTCTGTGTCTATGTGTCAGCCCTGTGATGACCTGGCGACTTGTCCAGGGTGTACCCCGCCTTTCGCCCGTAGTCAGCTGGGATAGGCTCCAGCTTGCCTGCGACCCTGTAGAAGGATAAAGCGGCTAGAGATAATGAGATGAGATAATAAAACTGTTCTGTGTTTAGATGTACTCTTGAAAATATCTACCAATGTATTACTTATTTTTCTGTCCCCACTAACTGGAACAAATGAGGGATATTTTTACCCATGTTAATATTTTCTGTCCCCTGTTTCTACAACTAGTGAGGGATCTGTCCCCTATTTTCAAATTCCTAGATTAGGCTCTGAAAATGGATTTTTGAGGGATTAGGCATGCTGTGTAAATCAAATGGTACCATCACTCACTTTAAAGGTGCAAATTGTTTTATTGTGACAAAATAAGAGGAAAGAAACAGAAATCTGGAGTGCGCATAGGTATTCACCCCCTTTCGTATGAAACCCCTAAATAAGAGCTGGTCCAACCAATTCACTTCATAAGTCACATAATTGGTTGATTTAAGATGTGGGTGTGTGTGTATGCTAATCTTTAATGTTATCCATGGGCATTTGAAGTTTTGTAAGGCTTTATTTGAATGGTACTGCTATTGGGACTTCATACCACATTTATAAGCATTTCATAAATAATAAACTAAAAGATCAGTTTCAGTCAGAATGATTATTTTATCAGCTGTGGAAATCGGAGTCATTTTCATTCTATACCCGTTTCCCGAGGTAAATCCAGAGTACCCAGTTGGTGCACTGTAACCAGCCACATAAATGCATTTTCAAATTAAGCAGCGTTTTATTTGTGTGTTCCCTCAACAGTACATATTGGTGTCCTTTGGCAATGTTATTGTGGCCAGTGCTGCAGTCCATCCGTGTGACTGGGAGACACACACGGTGAATGTGACTGTGGCCGGCAACAGCACCATACTGGAGGTGGATGGGCAGCTGGGCTTCACGGAGTCTGTGGAGGACTTGGAGCCTCTGGACCTCTCGTCGTCATATAGCACATTTATTGGAGGGTTGCCAGGTTGGTACATTTTGCAATACAGCAGTTAACTAGATATGCATCAAAACTAATGTACTGAGTACACACTTGGGTTTCTTTCTGCAGATGTTTCTCTGGTATCTACGCCGGTCTCTGCTTTCTACACGGGCTGCATGGACGTTTCAGTCAACGGCCATCTGTTAGACATGGATGAGGCCCAACACAAGCACAATGATGTCCGCTCTCACGCCTGCCCTCTAGTGGGCCCTCACCAGTGAAAAACAAAAGGTTAGCTGGACCAATCAGAGAAAAACGCCAGGGCAACCTCGCTCGGCCCTAGCTTAAGCTTAACCCTGCAACCAAATGCCTTTAAAAAGACAACTTTTGAGTAAAATTTTTAGTTCAAGATTAAACTTGATTTGTCTCTTTAGGACGGGCTGATAATGGCCTTACTGAACCACCCCATCTACATTATCCAAAAACCATGCACTCCTCCTGGTAACACCAACTCTTACATTTCAAACCTGAGTTTTATTCTGACATTCACTGCATACTCATGCCTCCAAAGGTAAATAATGTATACACAATCACAGACACTGTAACTTGTATAATTTATATTATACTCCTTGAGAAATGGGCGGCGAACACTTACATTAGATATCTGAAAAAGCACTGCGCCACAACACAAGCTACTGAGAGAGAGAGAGAGAGAGAGAGAGAGAGCGCGCTGTAACATAGAGTATATGTAAATACGTGACTGTACAATGCTTTTTAAACAGAAGACAAAGACATTCTGCTACCTTCACTTCTAGCATAAAAGGCCTTTATACACCACCAAAGGCTGAGTAGGTGCTCAAAGTCATTGTTTTATAATTTTATTTTTTGTCATTCTTTAAAGGTTTTTTTGTTTTGTTTGATTTTTTTTAAATCGACTGTATTATATTTGATTTTTTTTCTATGTCTCATGTTAGTCCTTGGTGCATTTAGTACTGGGGAAATCTCCAGTCTCCTCTGTCTAACTGGAGGCAGAGTGCTGTTTAAAAAAATAAATAAAAATAAAGGTGGTTGTAATAAGATGTTTGTTTGTGCTCTATTTTGTATAGAGCAGCAAAGCATTCTTTGGTCTGGATATTCTGTAGTGCAAGATTGTTAATATTGTTTGAGACTTGATTTATTTCTTACAGTCTCTTGTTCATGCTTTTAACAGAAGCCAAATGGACTGGGCAAAAAAGTAATTTATGTAGGCCTAATGCTAATCAAAGTTTGTCAAACATAGTCTGTCATAACCTATCAGAGTACAATTCAACTTTGATTCGAAGTGTTTGAGTAACTGCTCTTCCAGAAGAATCTGTAACGATGCCGTGACTCACCTGGATACGTTACAGTGGTGCTTGAAAGTTTGTGAACCCTTTAGAATTTTCTATATTTCTGCATAAATATGACCTAAAACATCATCAGATTTTCACACAAGTCCTAAAAGTAGATAAAGAGAATCCAGTTAAACAAAGGAGACAAAAATATTATACTTGGTCATTTATTTATTGAGGAAAATGATCCAATATTACATATCTGTGAGTGGCAAAAGTATGTGAACCTCTAGGATGAGCAGTTAATTTGAAGGTGAAATTAGAGTCAGGTGTTTTCAATCAATGGGATGACAATCAGGTGTGAGTGGGCACGCTGTTTTATTTAAAGAACAGGGATCTATCAAAGTCTGATCTTCACAACACGTTTGTGGAAGTGTATCATGGCATGAACAAAGGAGATTTCTGAGGGCCTCAGAAAGTGTTGTTGAAGCTCAGCAGGCTGGAAAAGGTTACAAAACCATCTCTAAAGAGTTTGGACTCCACCAATCCACAGTCAGACAGATTGTGTACAAATGGAGGAAATTCAAGACCATTGTTACCCTCCCCAGGAGTGGTCGACCAACAAAAATTACTCCAAGAGCAAGGCGTGTAATAGTCGGCGAGGTCACAAAGGACCCCAGGGTAACTTCTAAGCAGCTGAAGGCCTCTCTCACATTGGCTAATGTTCATGAGTCCACCATTAGGAGAACACTGAACAACAATGGTGTGTATGGCAGGGTTGCAAGGAGAAAGCCGCTGCGCTCCAAAAAGAACATTGCTGCTCGTCTGCGGTTTGCTAAAGATCACGTGGACAAGCCAGAAGGCTATTGGAAAAATGTTTTGTGGACAGATGAGACCAAAATAGAACTTTTTGGTTGAAATGAGAAGCATTATGTTTGGAGAAAGGAAAAACACTGCATTCCAGCATGAGAACCTTATCCCATCTGTGAAACATGGTGGTGGTAGCATCATGGTTTGGGCCTGTTTTGCTGCATCTGGGCCAGGACGGCTTGCCATCATTGATGGAACAATGAATTCTGAATTATACCAGCGAATTCTAAAGGAAAATGTCAGGACATCTGTCCATGAACTGAATTTCAAGAGAAGGCATGTCATCCAGCAAGACAACGATCCTAAGCACACGTCGTTCTACCAAAGAATGGTTAAAGAAGAATAAAGTTAATGTTTTGGAATGGCCAAGTCAAAGTCCTGACCTTAATCCAATCGAAATAATGTGGAAGGACCTGAAGCGAGCAGTTCATGTGAGGAAACCCACCAACATCCCAGAGTTGAAGCTGTTCTGTACGGAGGAATGGGCCAAGATTCCTCCAAGCCGGTGTGCAGGACTGATCAACAGTTACCGGAAATGTTTAGTTGCAGTTATTGCTGCACAAGGGGGTCACACCAGATACTGAAAGCAAAGGTTCACATACTTTTACCACTCACAGATATGTACTATTGGATCATTTTCCTGAATAAATAAATGACCAAGTATAATATTTTTGTCTCATTTGTTTAACTGGGTTCTCTTTATCTACTTTTAGGACTTGTGTGAAAATCTGATTTTGTTTTAGGTCATATTTATGCAGAAATATAGAAAATTCTCAAGGGTTCACAAACTTTCAAGCACCACTGTATGTGGGTAAACACCTATACTGAGACCTTCCAACAAAGTGGTGCATTAGTTGCAATAAATGCCAAGGACATGCAGCCATCTGGCTATAGAAGTTTCTCATCAGGATGTTTCTGGTTCTGTAAGACAAGCAACCCTAACAGTTATATACATGCATACTTGACCCCTTCTAACCCCCAGGACTAGTGAGAGGTGCCTGAATGTTATGAGGTACTCACACAACTTTTAACTGGAAATGTGCTCATACCACTGGCATGGTGATGCCCAGGTACGGTACCAGTGATGCAGACTTCCTGGAGAGGCATGCCTTTAGGTAATGCCCATGAGGAAGGGATACTACTTGTACTGTCGCATGGCACATAGAAGGCTTATGTATGAGGGGCTCTTGCATTCAGGTGTTTTCTGGATTGCTAGGTCTACACTTCCATTCAGGATGGAAGATTCATTTGGGGATGAAACCTCCAGGGTGTTCCGAAGTACCAATGGGAACTAAGTGCCTGCTGGCCGGTTTAGGGTTACAAATGGGACTCTGTGCTGAGTTCTGTCTCAGGTTGAAAGATGTACAAGGTCCACTTCTGTTAGTTGCCAAACTTGTTTCAGATCTGAGGCACCACTTCTGGGTGCAGATGCCAATCTGCCAGGTGTACACACAGTTTTGGTGACCTGTCTGCTGCACTGTACAGTCCCAGTAGGTAAGTCAGTTTCATTGAAGCTAACCATGGATAAGCCCACTTAAGGAGCTTACATGTAAGGCAAAGAATCTGTCCGACCTCCTACCACCTTGATGATTGATGTATCTGTTGCCAGAGGGAGCACCTTCAATTCTCGTTGTGTTCTGATCTCATACCAGGGGACCACACAGCTCCTGTCCTTGGTGACTCTCCAATGGGGTATCACTCATGTGGACACTCCTCCCCCCCTTTAAGTTGACCAACACAATAGAACTTGTGTCTCTCTATGACATGAGGACATGCCTCAGCCAGTTGTACTTAGGGTGCAGCTGCAGATAACACCCTTCTGAATGTCTCTTAGTTATGTTGAACCCAAGAGAATTAATGCTGAGGCTACACGAACAGAACTACTAGCTTCCACAACAGGAGCTGACAGCAAAGCGCATGGTGGCCTGCATGGGGTGACTGGGTGGCAGTATTCTCAATTAATCTAGTTTCAGGCTGATGAATTGTGTGGCCTGCTTGTCAGGAGCTCTTTTCTGACTTTGTTGCGAGACCAAGTGCCATAATACAAAGGTTATAGGGGCTTAGCAACAAAGGGTGGGTGGTATAGTGAAGGAAATGTACTAAACCACGGTAGCAGTACTTGTGTACCTGCCAGTCTGTAAGATGGTGGAAAAACCCTCAACAGAAAGATGAAGGAGGGATGTCTGTGGATAAGGTACTGGGTTAAGGATCATGACCTGAAATCCCAGCATCGCCAAGTTGCCATTGTTGGGCCTTGAGCAAGGCCCTCAACCTGTAACTGTTCAACTGTAAGTATCCTCTCAATTGTCTTTGGATAAAATCATCCGCCAAATGAGTAAAATGGAAACTGTTCCAGCCCCAGAATGCACGCTAATGAAATCCAGCTAACTTGGCAGACTCATGGAGAAAGCATGTGGTATAGCAATGGAATCCCACTGAACCATACTAGCAGCACACATACTAGACTTTGGGAGATGTGAATACGTCAAAAGAGATGGCAGTCATGGAGAACCCAATCAGGTGAGGGTATGCAAGGTGAGAGCTTCTACCGAGCAACAACACACAGCAGTTTGTAGAGCTAACTTGCAGTGATGAGAGAAAAAAACTATAATAAAGGAGAAGTCGTACACAGTTTAGCAACTAACTCTGAATGGAATACGTAGTAGTAATGGGGGGTGGGTGTGAGGTGAAGAAAAGGTAATGATGGCTGGACAAGTGTAGTACTGTATTTACTGCAAATGTGTCATACCATGACTTGACAGGAAGGTCTCAATATGCGTGCAAACACGTACAAGAAGTTATCCAGGTGGTTAGGAGGGATAAAAATAATATTTCAGATCAGGCTGTGATGTCTGCTAAAAACAGGACCAATCAGAATAAGTTCTGATTAACGAGTTCACCAGTTCATATTGTTCATACCGTTCACTAAAAGGCAACACCTTATTCTACACTTCTAAATATTTTACGAGAACCATACTCTAGTAGTCCTTTTCTAACATCCTGACAATGTTAGGCCAGGACTGTTTGTGCCCTCTATTTCTAAGCAATAAAATGGTTAACGAAGTCCTTCAGCAGGCATAGGGCGGAGGCTTTTCAAAGGGCCCTAATGAGTGTGGATAGAGCGAGGGTGCATTTGGAGTGAGCATATAGCCTGAGGTGTCTGGACAAGTGGACTGGGATGGAACTGAAGGGTTGCTGTTGCTGGGCTGAGTGGGAGGCTGGCTCTCTTCCAGTGGGGACACGGGCACCTCGGGGCTGGGCTGAGAAGGACTGGCTGCTGGGTAACTGTTGAGGTGCTGAGGGACAGAAGGATGAGAGGAAGAATTAAAAGTTGTTTATAAAACATTTTCCCTCGTACAGCTCATGAATGTCTAGTCCACCAAGTCAAGGAAACTGGACTTTTACGAGAACGGAAGAAACCCATTTGGATGAGTGTTGAGAGATCTTTTAATACAGTACAGGTTTAGCAATAATTATTCACAAACCATCATGAGGCAAAAAGTCGGCCATAATAGACCAACTCTAGGCTGAGTATGTGAGGGAGGGAGAGGAGTGTGTATGGGGATGAAGAAATGAAATGAAAGAAAACTGTCACTAATGATGTGGTTGACCACGCCCTTAATCATATCATAGGAGTTCATCTGTAAAAGTTCCTGATCTGTTTCATTAAAAGGTTTTCAGGAGAAACACACAGGATCACTGAGCGCTGCATCAGAGAACTCTCAGTGGTAAGATCTGTGAATCTATCCACACCTGCACACCTTATTACCTGCATGGGCACTGGATAATTGGGGTAAGCAGGCAGGGCTTGTCCAGATGGGCAGAATCCTGCATAAGTGACCATGTGCTGGGTTGGATTATAGAGGATGTGTGGAGGAGGAGCTGGCCTGGGAGACATCTGGGACTGAACAGCTGGAACCTGTGATGTTGGATGAGAGAGGAGTTGTGGAGCTGTGGTCAGCATTTTTGTACAATCTACTGTGTGATGCATTAAAGGAGAGTTGAAGTCATTTTTAAACTTGCTTTATTTCTTAATTAACGTGTTATTCAATGACGTTTTCGGTTTTAGTGACCTTATATCGTGGCTCGTATTGGCAACTAATTGCAATTATACTTATCGGCCTATTCGGTTTTTGGCCGTGTTGAATTTAGTTCGTTTGGTTCACGGCAGGCGTCGCTTATCCGTGTGATCTTCACAAGACTTGTGCGAGACTTCGAAACATGAAGTGTCGGCCAGACCACAACTAGGTGCAAAAAACACACTCGGCATCTTGTCTCATTTATTCCACCAAATGAACTGCTTTCCAAACAAAATATTGCACGAAAACGAGTTTAAATGACGATTGCTCATCTCATCTCATTATCTCTAGCCGCTTTATCCTTCTACAGGGTCGCAGGCAAGCTGGAGCCTATCCCAGCTGACTACGGGCGAAAGGCGGGGTACACCCTGGACAAGTCGCCAGGTCATCACAGGGCTGACACATAGACACAGACAACCATTCACACTCACATTCACACCTACGCTCAATTTAGAGTCACCAGTTAACCTAACCTGCATGTCTTTGGACTGTGGGGGAAAACCCACGCGGACACGGGGAGAACATGCAAACTCCGCACAGAAAGGCCCTCGCCGGCCCCGGGGCTCGAACCCAGGACCTTCTTGCTGTGAGGCGACAGCGCTAACCACTACACCACCGTGCCGCCCAATGACGATTGCTGATTTACTTTTTTCAAACTTTCCTGATTACTGTCAAAACTTCCGGCTTGATTACATCAGCATTCGAAAGAGAGGGCACGCGTGTCTTTTGACAACGTTGGCAGATGTTGGTCACTTTGATTTCTGCTGTACATTTTACTTCCGTCCTACGATGTCTTGCACAGGTCTCAACGAATCTCGTTTACGGACGTTGCTTTGACATATGGACTGATATATTACAGAGCATATTTCAAACACTCATAACTTGCTATAGCAGTGACAAAATAGCGATCAAACATGCATTCCTGTATTTAATAGAATTTTGATGATAAAAAAAAAAATTGCCTTCAGTTCTCCTTTAAAAATGCCCTACACAATTGAGTTTTAACTGCTGCTCTAATATAATTCCATATCAAGTAGTATTTATTTCTAATACTGACTATTCAAATGAATTAATAATAAAGAATTTTTAAAATATTTAATAGTGGATTATATATTTTTTTCAGTGTCTGATTAAATACTGAAACTTATTAGAAACATTTTACACATTTACCCTTGTATAAAATGCAAGGATGCATGAATATGCAAATCCAATGAGAAAGGAGAATATCTGATTGGTCCGTTTGTTGAAGATGGCACTGACTATTCGCACGGCATTGCGATAGACACAAAGATCTTTAATACACCCTTTTTTTGTGTGTTTAATTTTACAGAATGCTTAAATATATAGCTGCAGCATGTTATACATTCAATGGCCACTTTTATTAGAAACACCATTTTAATAAAATACCCCTAAACGCTCAGTCTCAATTATTCATAGCATTGATTCCACAAGGTGTGGGAAATATTCCTCTGAGATTCTGGTACATGATCACATCATTTCTGCAGATTTGTCAGCTGCGGCGACTCTCCTGTTCGACTACATTCTCAACATTTATCGTTAATCCTAACCTTTAAAATAAATCCTAGCAATTACGATGTTCATCACTAAACACTGCAGAGTCAAGTTCTCTATTTAGCTGTAAAATGTAAATTTGGTGCGGTGTTAAATTTCCCCAGAAGAGTTAATCATTTAAAAAAAGGTTTCGAGTTCAGGGGTAGTACAAGCTCTCACCAGGTCCTTGAAGGCTCCCAGTATGGCAGCAGTAATGATGCCCAAGAAAACTCCCAGCACATTGAGCACTACATCAGCCCACAGCAGTCTGTGCAGGTGTATCACGTCCCAGCAACTATTCACACCCGTAAACTCAAAGTAGTGTGTGTGGTACCCTGGGCTGGAGAGACAAACCCACAAACGTTTAACGTTTTTCACCCCGTTTGCCTTTATAAAGGATGTAAAGCCAACCTAGTTCAAGAGAAATGTCACATGTTAATACAGGTACTATATTACAGTATAATGTTTATACACTGCCGTTCAAACACAGCTCACCTCTCACAACTGTATAAATCACAGCAGTAACAGGTGTTTGTCTTCACCTTGAGCTTGCAATCTTGGTTATAGTTCTGACACACAACCTATGGCAAAAGGAAATAAGGGTCAGAGAGACAGACAAAAATAAGCAACAAGACTGTCCGTTAAACTCGTCCTATATAAGAGGAGCACATAAAATGGAAGTGCTGCATTTACAGTTGTGTTCAAAATAATAGCAGTGTATTTAAAAATGTGAGTAAAGCTCAAAATCCTTATAATAGTTTTTATTTCCATGCATTGGGAACAATGCACATTATATTCTACATCAAAACAAGAAGAAAAATGTATCAATATTTTAATTACTTTACAGAAAATGAAGAAAAATGAACATTGGGCTGTTCAAAAAAATAGCAGTGTCTGCATTTTTCATTACAAACTCCAAATATTTACTGTATAAACTGAAAAAATCTTAAGGATTTAGTATTCCTGTGAATCACTAAACTAATATTTAGTTGTATAACCACAGTTTCTGAGAACTTCTGGCACCTGTGAACAGGTATTCCAGCCCAGGATGATTTGACAACATTCCACAATTCCTCTGCATTTCTTGGTTTTGCCTCAGAAACAGCATTTTTGATGTCACCCCACAAGTTTTCTATCGGCTTAAGGTCCAGGGATTGGGCTGGCCGCTCCATAACTTTCATTTTGTTGGTCTTGAACCCTGATGCTGCTCGCTTACTGGTGTGTTTGGGGTCGTTGTCTTGTTGAAACACCCATTTCAAGGGCATTTCCTCTTCAGCATAAGGCAACATGACCTCCTCAAGTATTTTGATATATGCAAACTGATCCATGATCCCTGGTATGCGATAAATGGGCCCAACATCATAGTAAGAGAAACATCCCCATATCATGATGCTTGCACCACCATGCTTCACTGTCTTCAGAGTGTACTGTGGCTTGAATTCAGTGTTTGGGGGTCGTCTGAAAAACTGTCTGTGGCTCTTGGACCCAAAAAGAACAATTTTACTTTCATCAGTCCACAAAATGTTTCTCCATTTCTCTTTAGGCCAGTCGATGTGTTCTTTGGCAAATTGTATCCTCTTCAGCACGTCTTTTTTTTTTAACAGTGGAACTTTGCGGGGGCTTCTTGCCGATAGATTAGCTTCACACAGGCATCTTCTAATTGTCACAGTACTCACAGGTAACTTCAGACCGTCTTTGATCACCCTGGAGCTGATCATTGGCTGAGTCTTTGCCATTCTGGCTGTTCTTCGATCCATTCGAATGGTAGTCTTCTGTTTTCTTCCACGTCTCTCTGGCTTTGCTGTCCATTTTAAAGCACTGGAGATCATTTTAGCTGAGCAGCCCATCATTTTCTGCACTTCTTTACAGTATACGTTTTACCTCTCCAATCAACGTTTTAATCAAAGCACGCTGTTCTTCTGAACAATGTCTGGAACGACCCATGTTTCTCAGGTTTTCAGAGAGAAATGGATGTACAACATGTGCCGGCTTCATCCTTAAATTAGGGCCACCTGACTGACATCTGTTTTTTCACAGAATGAATGATCTCACTAATTAAACTCCACACTGCTATTATTTTGAACACGTCCCTTTCACTTAATTATTTGATTACACAGACTCAGGAACATACATATCATGAATGTTGGGTCTGTTGGTTTTCTATGACTCTACTACACCTACTGGTAAATTATTTGCCATGTAGTAATATAATTTCCACCAAAAACAGTGATTGATCTGGTTAGTCGTGTTGGACTGCTATTATTTTGAACACAAGTGTAAGTGTTTTTTGGTGCACTACTTCTTTTGACTGTTCCCATTAGGGGTTGCCATGGCAGATAATGTCCCTCCTGTCCTTCGTATCTTTGGTCTTCCTCTTACCTGGCAACTCCATCTCCAGCATTCTTTCCCCCAATATACCCTGGATCTCTTCTCTGTACATGTCCAAACTGTCTCAATCTCGCCTCCCTCGCTCTGTCTCCAAGCCGTCCTACATGTACTGTTCCTCTAATATACTCCTTTCTAATCCTGTCCAACTTTGTCACTCCCAATGAATATCTCAACATCTTCAACTCCGCTACCTACAGTTCAGCCTCCTGTCTCCAAAACATACAACTGTCTTACTACTGCCTTGTACACGTTCCCCTTCAGGCTTGCTGGTACCCTTCTGTCACAAATCACTCCTGACACTCTCCCTCCACCCATTCCAGCCTGCTTGCGCACTCCTTCACTTCTCTTCCTCACTTGCCATTACTTTGGACAGCTGAACCCAGATATTTGAACTTATCTGCTTTTACCACCTCTATTCCTTGCAGCTGTACCATTCCACTCTCCTCCCTCTCATTCACACACATGCACTCTGTCTTGTTCCTCCTGACTTTCATTCCCCTTCTTTCAAGTGCAGTGTTTCTCAGTCACTGGGCCATCTAGTAGGCTACAATTCCCCCCCAAGTTGAAGCTAATTTTTACTCGTAGTAGGGTAATATGGCTGAGTTGCATCCGATGTCACATCTGCCTCATTAAGCTACGGTCACACTACAGCTCGCGATGCTTTGCGATGGGTCATTGATGAAAATGAGCCATTTTGGTGGTGATGCATGGTGATATACACGTGAGCTAAAAGTTGTGGTCATAGCACGCGAACACTTGACGGTCACGCCTTTGTGCACTTGAGTCTGGCGCAGCTCGAGCGGCCGCGCTTGCTCACGGAGCACTTTGTGTGTGCTCTTGGGACCCAGTTCTTATGGGAAACACCTGATACTGATTTGAGTGCAATCAGCACACACGGATATGGACGCTGTTTTCACGGAGGCTTTGTGAAGTATCATTATAAACATGGCTAGAAACAAACGCGACCGTGATGACACTGTTTAAATACTCTGCTTTATGATTCTGCTTTGCTTTCATTTGTGTTTCGTTTTTGTAAATATTATGCCTGCTAATAAACACTCATCCTGCACTTAGATCTGTCTACCGCCGTCTATCTTGTGTCCTGATCCCCAGATCTTTAACGCAGCCATATATAAAAAGTTGTACGCCTCCATGCTCTTCCAGGTTTTCATCTGTGTGTCCGTGTAGAACGATGTCTGCAGCACCAGGTAGTTTGAGATGTCAGGGAACTTGATGGATGGATCATTTTCCAACTCCTAGGAAAAATCCTCCTTTGTTAGCGTGTAAGGATCTAATCCCATTGAGTGGTTTCTATATCCACTTCTTTTGAGTGTACTACTTGGTTTTAATAACTTGCTTGTTTTGCTGTACATAAACATGGCAATAAGTTCTTGTGTTAATGGACCAGACTCCACTTTTGGATCATTAATCCCTTTTGACTGCGAATGCCCTGCATGCATGGTTTTGTGTTGGCTTTTGGCACATCCATACAGTTTTAAATACAGTACCTACAATTAAAACCAGTTTGTGTTTTATTGCATTTATTTAATTCCTGGGCTCCCATCTGTAACAGGGAGTGATGTTGCATCCCATGAATAGCTTTATTAGATTCTAATCGGGGATCTTTTTTTAATGGGCTCCTACTTGTTACAAGTATGAATAGGTGGGCCTCAAAGTAGAAAAGGTTGAGAACCCCTGCTCTAGTGCACACCTATGTCTTCAAGTTTTCTTCCACTTGCTCCTTGTTTTCACTACAGATTACAATATCATCTGCAAACATCATTGTCCATAGGGCTTCTTGCTTGGTGTCGTCTGTCAAACTGGCCATTATCATTGCAAACAGGAAAGGGCTTAGGCCTAAGCCTTGGTGCAATCCAACATCCACCTTAAATGCCTTGGTCATTCCCACTGCACATCTCACTGCTGTCACACTGCCCTCATACATATCCTGCATACATCTCACATACTTCTCCACTCCTGATTTCCTCATGCAGTACCACAAGTCCTCTCTTGCCATCCTGTCATATGCCTTCTCTACATGCACAAAAACAGTGCAGCTCTTTCTGGCCTTCTCTGTACTTTTCCATCAACAGTAATGCAAATATCACTTGCTTTGATGGTCCACAGGTTTCACTTTTACTCACTATAAGGTACAATAAAGTAACATTTCAATAATATTCAGTAGCCATAGGGTCTACAGGTATGCATTTCAAACATCAAAGCATCAAATTTCACTAAAACTCCTTCACTAAAGCCCAAGTCACAGTTCCTCAACTTTGGGGTCACCCGAGATGTAGATAGAGTTGTAGGAGGTTTTTTTTTTTTTAGTCAAACCTTTATTTAAAATGTAGTTCTATGCATGTAAACTTGATTTATTGTGTAAATATTAAAATTTAAACATTTCTCTCATTAAAGTGGCCTTTACACAGAAGCTATTTAAAATAAACTATAATTTTTGTGCAGCAGTCATGGTGTCTTGCAAGAAACTTTACGAAATGTGAGAATTTTAGACCCTTAAACTGGCCACAAAGGCTAAGAACCCACTGGCCTAGTGAGCAAAGCCATATTGTACAACCCCAATTCCAAAAAAGTTGGGATGCTGTGGAAACTGTAAATAAAAACAATGTGATAATTTGCAAATCATGGAAACCCTATATTTCATTGAAAATGGTACAAATACAACAAATCAAATGTTGAAACTGAGAAATGTTATTGATTTTTGAAAAATAGATGCTCGTTTTGAATTTGTCAGCAACATGGTTTAAAAAAAGTTGGGAAAAGGGCATATTTACCACTGTGTTGCATCACCTCTACTTTTAACACCACACTGTAAACGCTTGGGAACTGAGGAGACCAACTGTTGTAGTTTTGAAAGAGAAATGTCCCATTCTTGTCTGACACAATTCCAGTTGCTCAACAGTTTGGGGTTTTCTTTGTCGTATTTTGTGTTTCATAATGTGCCAAACGTTTTAAATGGGAGACAGGTCTAGACTGCAGGCAGGCCAGTTTAGCACCTGGACTCTCTTACTACGGAGCCATGCAGTTTTAATACGTGCAGAAAGTGGTTTGGCGTTGTCTTGCTGAAAGAAGGAAGGCCTTCCCTGAAAAAGATTTTGTCTGGATGGCAGCATATTGCTCTGAAACATGTATATATCATTCAGCATTAATGATGCCTTCACAGATGTACAAGCTACCCATGTCATGTGCACTAATGCACCCTCATACCATCACAGATGCTGGCTTTTGAACTGTGCACTGATAACAAGCCGGATGGTCCCTCTCCTCTTAGCCTGAAGGACGTCGTGTCCATGACTGCTAAAAAGAATTTCTACTTTTGCTTCGTCAGACCTCGGGATAATTTTCCACTTCGCCTCAGTCCATCGTAAAAGAGCTCGGGCCCAGAGAAGGTGACAGTATTTCTGGATATTGTTTATATCTGGCTTTAACTTGCATTTGCGGATGCAGTAATGAACTGTTTTCACAGACGATGGTTTTCTGAAGTGTTCCTGAGCCCATACAGTGATTTCCACTACAGACACGTGTCTGCTTTTAATGCAGCGTCGCCTGAGGGCCTGAAGATCACAGGCATCCAATGTCAGTTCTCAGCCTTGTATCTTGCATACAGAGATTTCTCCAGATTCTCTGAGTCTTTGAATGATATTATGTACCATAGATGATGTGATCCCCAAATTTTTTGCAATTTTACATTTAGGAACGTTATTCTTAAATTGTTGCACTGTTTGCCCATGCAGTCTTTCACAGAGCAGTGAACCCCTCCTCATCTTTACTTCTGAGAGACTCCGCCTCTCTGGGATGCTCTTTTTATACCCAATCATGTTACTGACCTGTTAACAATTAACCAAATTTGGGGGGGGTTAGTATAAGTTTTTCAGTCTTTTGTTGCCCTGTTCCAACTTTTCTGAAATGTGTTGCTGGCATCAAATTCAAAATGAGTGCATATTTTTCAGAAAACAAAAAATTTCAGTTTCAACATTTCATATGTTGTCTTTGTACTATTTTCAATGAAATATTGGGTTTCCATGATTTTGCAAATCTTCACATTTGTTTTTATTTGTTTTAACACTGTGTCCCAACTTTTTTGGAATTGGGGTTGTACATATTACACCAGTTTAGGTACATGTCAGAAGAAACAGTTCCCCAAATGGAGTCAAAACAGCTCAAATGTTTTGTGTCTGTCTTTAGTTTTGCACTTTGCGCAGACGAGTAGCGACCGATCACCCAAAAACTTGTCCATAAAATTCTGCTTATTAGGTCATGTCATACAGACCTGTTACTGTAATGTTTAAACATGAATACTGAAATTTACACACAATGCTGTAAATTTATGGATATGGGCATTTTTCTCATAATGCAGTTTGATGAAATTTGTACTCTCTAGGCCCTACCTCCTGAACCTCACAGGCAAATTGTAGCAGAAAGTTAGAGGTTGTGCATTTGACAATATAGACTGTAACATATCTTGTCTGACTGACTACGTTTTAAAGGGTAGTGGAATATTGTGTAATTTATTCATTTTATTTTCTTTCCAGTAGAACTAGACATCTGTCCTTTTCTAGATGCATACAGTACCAGTCAAAATTTGGACACGCCTAATTCAGTGGGGTTTTTTTTCTTTATTTTTATTAATTAAGTCACTTCATGTCTTAAAGTAATGATGGACTGTCATTTCTCTTTACTTAGTTGAGTGGTTCTTGAGATAATATGGATTACTACAGTTGTGGAATAGGGCTACTTACTGTATTTTTGTTATTTACTATTTATAGTCTTGTGGTCACCATAGCTGTCCTAGCCTGCTGAGCCTCTATGGAGTGTCCCCTGGCCTAAAGAGTAGGGTTGGTCTGCGTGCACCAATTTTCACTTTAAATTCACGCAGTGCAGGCAGAAAGTCAGTCCTATAGGGATGGAGAAGAGGTGAAACGGCAGGTACTAGATGGTACTGGGAGTCGCAGTTTCAACTCTATGTAGGTGGCTCAGAAGTATGGGTTGCTTCCGGTTAACCTGGGACAACAGCAACATTTGGCAGCACCCTGAGAGACCAAGCAGCCCTCTTTAGGGATCGCACTGCTTATTCCGAATGAAGATGGACCTAGAAAAGGTGGTTCAAACAGTGTTTCTCACTATCACCTGGTTGGCTAGCTGTGGTCAACGGGCATCTCACCTAAGCGATAAAGTAGGCATAAAGAAGAAAACAGCAATGCTGAATGATGGAATGTTCACACAATGCATGACTCGGACGACAACGACCGTCCACAGAGATGTACAACTCTTGTAGCCAGGGAACTAGCCAGGCTGGACAATGAAACTGCAGCTGTCAGTGAAGTGTGATTTGCAGAACAAGGCTCTTTGACAGAACAAGGAGCAGGCTACACCCTCTACTGGTCTGGTAAAGGAAAGGAAGATCACAGACTCTCAGGCATGGGCTTCATAATAAAGAACTCCATTGCCAGCAATCTCGAGAGCATCCCAGTTGGACATTGCGACTGTCTCATATCTCTTCATTTGCCACTACGTGACAACCAGTTTGTCATGCTCATCAGCATCTATGCCCCATACTACAGGCAGATCCTGCTTCAAAAGAGGCTTTCTACACAGCTGAGAAACCTCCTCTGGAAAGTCAGTGAGCAGACAAAATCCTCATCATGGGTGACTTCAATGCCAGGGTTGGTAGAAACTTTGATGGATGGCCAGGAGTTCTGGGCCGGCACGGAGTGGGCAGCTGCAATGACAGTGGAAGGTTGCTTCTGGAGCTGTGTGCACAGAGGGGTCTGAGTATTACAAATACCCTTTACCAGCAGAAAGCGTGCTTCAAAATAACATGGCAAGACCCACGTTCCAAACATTAGTACTTGCTGGATTACATCCTCGTGCGCCAAAAGAACGTACCGGGCATACCCATGTCATGCCAAGTGCAGACTGCTACACAGACCACCAACAGGTCAGAGCCAAATTATGACTGACCATTAAACCACTGACAAAGAAGGGACCTCAGGTGAAGAAGCTGCAGGTGGACAGGCTGCATGGACTGAAAGTGGAGTTCCAGAACAAACTGGAAAAGCGTATGAACAACGATGACAGCTCAGAAGAGGAGGATCCAGACCCACTGGTATCGGTTGAAAACCATCCTTCAGGAGATGACCACTGAGATAGCAGGACATGCAACCAGGAAGAATGGTTTGACAAGAATGACGGTGGGATCCAGGATCCCCTTCAGAAGAAATGATCCTGTTTTAAGAGGGTCCTTGCCAGACCAGACGACAAGGCAGCTAAAGCAGCCTACAGGAATACATGTAGAACAAGTGGTGGCTAGACCTTGCAGAGCAAACCCAGCTTTATGCAGACACTGAAAACTCTTGTGCATTCTACGAGGCATTGCGCATAGTGTTTGGCCCTACCCACCAGGTGCAAGCACCCCTGTATTCATCAGACAGCACCAGCCTCCTCACTGACAAGAAATCAAGCCTTCACCACTAGGCAGAGAACTATGGAAAATGAGGTTCAAAGATTACTATTTTCAAGAGGTACAGGGATGAGGGAGGCTCACGAAAAGTAACAGAAAAGTAACACTTTTTCTGTTGCTTTTTGTGTCTGTGTGTGTGGGTCGTGCATGCGTACTGTATGTGAAGGTGTATGCTTATAATTTATATGGGTATATGTATGTATGTATGGGGAGGTGTGTGTGTGTGTGTGTGTGTGTGTGTGTGTGTGTGTGTGTATGGACATATGTAAATTACATTTAGTTTTTTTCTAAATACAAAGTCAGAAATACATTTTATTTATCTACAAGTATCAGGCATGAGCATCTAGACAGGTAACAAGGAAGCTTATTGTTATTCATCATTTAAAGAGAAGGGGTGGGAGTTTATAAATTATACTACTTCTCACTCCTTTTCGAATATGTATTTCTATGTATTATGTTTAAATGTTTATTTTATTTTTCTTTTTATTATTTTGCTTTTCATATTCGAATACTTCAATCAATTTAGAGACAAACAATCAGATTCCTCATCAGGCGATGAGGATGGAACTTGACAACCCTCCTATGCAAGAAGAGGTGAAAGCAGCCATCGCAAAGCTGAAGTGTCACAAGGCTCCTGGAGTCAATGGTGTACCAGCAGAGGTGTACAAGCTAGGTGGTGACTCTTCTTGAGCAGCTCACCAACTTTTTGAAGGTATGCTGGGAGAACGGGGTCATACCGCAGGCTCTCTGTGACGCCATCATCGTCTTCCTGTACAAGATAAAGGGAGAGAAATCGGACTGCTCAAACTACAGGGGCATCACACCGCTGTCCATAGCAGGAAAGAGGCTTGGTAGAGTCATCCTGCACACTCATCCCTATAGTTGCTGAGGAAAATCTACCAGAAAACCAGTTCAGCTTCAGAGCAACTTGAACAACCAACACGATTTTCATTTTGTGACCGATCCAGGAGAAAGGCCGGGAGCAAAATATGGGGTTATATGCAGTATTCATAGATCTGACCAAAGCCTTTTGATACGGTCAGCCGCGATGGGCTCTGGAAGATTCTCTCAAGACTGGGCTGTCCACCCAAGCTCCTCAGGATCCTACACCAGCTCCAGGAAGGCCAGCTGGGGCAAGTAAAACATGGTGGCGATCTGTTCAACCCATTCTCAATAGATAACGGGGGTAAAGCAAGGCTGTGTCCTCACCCACACACTCTTTGCCATCTTCTTCAGCATGATGCTAAGGGAGGCCAAGGAGGATCTTGCAGAAGGGATCTACATATGGTTCCGGACTGATGGAAGTGTCTCCAACCTCCAAAGACTTCTGGCTTGCACCAAGACTCTGGAAGAGCTGATTCTAGAGCTGCTGTTTGCAGATGAAATGTGCACCCCTGGCCCACAGTGAAGAAGCTCTACAAGTAGTCCTCAACTGCTTTGCAGATCCAGTGAAGGCATTTGGCCTTACAATCAGCCTTAAGAAGACAGAAGTATTATACCAGAAATCGCCACATGGAACCTGCAATGCCCCACATATCAGCATTGATGGAACACTACTCAGTTGAGCACTTCACATACCTTCACATAACCAAGGATATGGACAAGTGCCTCGCCAAAGCCAGTAGCTCTTTTGGCTGCTTGCAGAACCGTGTCTGGAAGAACCATTCCTTGTGCTTATCTACAAAGATCTTGGTGAACAGAGCTGCAGTTGTCACCATTCTCCTCTATGGATCCAAAGCTTGGGTTCTGTACCGAGAACAAATGCAGCTTCTAGAGCGCTTTCACCAGCGTTGCCTTCGTTCCATTATAGGCAATAAGTCGCAAGAATATGTGACCAACACTGAAGTCTTAGCACGCGCCAACATCCTCAGCATCGAGGCCACGCTCCTGACTGGGCAGGACACCCGTCATGTATAGAGGACATGCAAATACCCAAAGACGTGTTCTATGGAGAGCTATGCCAGGGCAAGCATGACCGAGGGGCCCATTGAAAGCATTTTAAGGACCAGCTGAAGCGCCAGCTTAGTGCAACTGGCATCCCAGATAAGGACTGGGAGAACATTGCCAGTGACAGAGACTGATGGAGGGCAACATCAAAGCGAGGAGCTGAGATCTTTTGAAAAAGCAAGGAAAGAAGCAGCAGAGGAGAAACAGTCTGAGGAAAGCTCTGGATGCTAGCAGACCCCCTGCCCAAGGATTCTCATGCCCTGTGTGTTCCAGAGTGTGCCGTGCAACGATCAGCCTTCAGTCAACAAAGGGCTGTCAGAGACTTTTTCTTCCCAGTGATCCTAGGGTATGAGGAATCCGCCATCATTTACTATTTTTTCTCAAATGCATTAAGAAAGCAAGAAATTGTGCTAATTACCTTTTGACAAGGCACACCTGTTAATTGAAAAGCATTCCAGGTGACTACCTCATGAAGCTTGGCATTATCTTAACCATAGTAAATGATGGCTGATTCCTCATACCCTAGGATCACTGGGAAGAAAGTCTCTGACAGCATGCCCTTTGATGACTGTGAAGGCTGATTTGGTCATTGCTCTTGCGGTCGGGGTCACTGCTCTTGCGGTCGACCGGTCGGAGTGCTGAGCGGTTTTCCTATTTTTATTTTTTCTATTGTGTTTTGTTTTGTTTGTGTTTTTGTTTTGTTTGTTTTATTACACTGTCAGAATGTATTTTTCCGGAATTACTTACACGCTGGCAGTTTTACACATGTTGGTTTATTCGATTGCTGCTTCACCCTCGGAGACAATAAGGATTACATACTTGCGGGAGCTGCTGCTGCGTCTCAAACTCAGTCCGGTTCCGTTCTCCCCGATATTCTTCCTGAGCAGATTCAGAAATGAACATCCGAGGCGGATCAGTCCAACTCCAGACAGAGACTTCACAAGGCGACCAGACGGGGAAAAAAGAAGGGAGGTATCAGAGCGCGACTTCAGCGAGCAACAGGTAAACAGCTGACACTGCCGGCAGTCATCCTCGCCAATGTCCGCTCACTAAGGAATAAAACGGACGAACTTCAGGCTAATGTGAACCATCTGCATGAGTACAGGAATGCTTCTATTCTGGCGTTTACTGAAACTTGGCTCAACCATGGCGATGACAACAAAGCACTGTACATCGATGGATTTGGCACCCCCATCAGGCTCGACTGTGACAGTGACGTCAGCGGTAAACAACATGGTGGTGGTGTGTGTTTCTATATCAACCCCTGGTGGTGCTCCACTGTCCACGTCAGAGAGAAGCTGAGCACTCCAGACATTGAGCTCCTGGCTCTGTCTCTTCGTCCCTTTTACCTTCCCAGAGAGTTCCCTCAACTCTTCTTCGTCCTGGTTTACATACACCCCAAATCTAACTCCACTTCAGCAACTGACCTCATCAAAAGCTCCCTGGACAAATTTGAACATTTATCCCCTGATTCCCCCAAATTCATTCTTGGAGATTTTAATCACTGCAATCCTGGAAAATCTTTGAAAGGCTTTGAACAATACATCCATTGCTCCACTCGTCTGGGAAAGACACTTGATAGATGCTATGGTTCTGTCCCAGATGCCTACAGAGCGGTCACTCTTCCTCCCCTCGGCTCTGCTGATCACCTCACCATCCTGCTCGTTCCTGCCTACATCCCAGTCATCAGGAAAATTAAGAAGGTTACCAGGACTATCAAGCAGTGGACTAACGAGAGTATAGCAATCCTCCAGGGTTGTTTCGAGTCTACGAACTGGACTAACCTCCTTTCCTCTTCTGATGACATAAACGAACAGGTGGATATCGTCTCATCATACATCAACTTCTGTGAGGAAAACATTATACCCTCCAAGACTGTTACCATCTTCCCTAACAATAAACCCTGGGTTACCAAGGAGCTAAAAACCGTCATCAATAAGAAGAAACGGATCTTCTTCTCTGGGTCAGAGATGGAGAAAAAGGAGGTTAATAAAGAGGTCAAGAGGGCTATTAAGATTGCCAAGCTGAACTACAAGAACAAAGTGGAAGAAAAGTTTTCTCATGGAAACCTCCGCTCAGCTTGGCAGGGCCTGAAGAGAATGGCGGCTGTTAACTTTCCTATCAGTAACAACTCTGTTAACATCCCTGGCAGTACACCAGCAGATCTCCCCAATGACCTTAATTCCTTCTTCTCCAGATTTGAGATCAACAACTCCACCCAGTTAGAGGACATCAGATCCAACCTCATACCTGATGACCTTTGCATCTCTTTCCCCACCACTGACGTAGTGAGGGCCCTTAAGAGGTCTAAGGTTAACAGTGCACCTGGAGCCGATTACATCAGTGGCCGGGTCCTTAGATATTGTGCGGAACCGGTTAGGGAGTGTTTTCCAGAAACTGTTTCAGACCTCCATCAACACAGGAACTGTCCCCAAATGTTGGAAACACTTAACAATTGTCCCCATTTCCAAGAGAAGCCCCCCCCATGGCCCTGAACAATCTGCGCCCAGTGGCCCTCTCCTCCCAGGTGATGAAGGCTATGGAGAGGCTTGTCAGGCAATACATTCTCACTCTGACCAATTCACAACTTGATCCGCTCCAATTTGCATATCAAAGCCATAAAGGTGTCGACAATGCCAAAGCCTTCATCATCAACACTATCCACAGACACCTGGAGCTTCCCAATACCTCCGCCAGACTCCTGTTTGCAGATTTCTCCTCGGCCTTTAATACCCTGCAACCACATATTCTGGCAGAGAGACTCCACCGGAACTTCAACATGAGCAGCCAGCTCATCCTCTGGATCCTGGACTTTCTAACCAACCGAACCCAGCGTGTCTGGATTAACAATAACCTGTCTGATCTCCTCACTACCTCCACTGGCTCCCCACAAGGCTGTGTGCTTTCTCCGCTGCTCTTCATTCTGTACACTGAGTGCAGATCAACGTACCCCAACTGTCACCTGGTTAAATTTGCTGATGACACAGTTCTCCTGTCACTCCTGTCCGGCCCTTCCCTCCATCATGGACCCGCTCTTCAGCAGTTTGTAGAGTGGTGTGACTCTTCCTGCCTGGAGTTGAATGTTAGTAAAACTAGGGAGATGGCGGTGACCTCCTCCAGCAGCCAAAGGGAACTGGCAGTGGCTGTCACCACTATGGTCCACGGTTTTCCGGTCGAGACAGTTGAGGAATACAAATACCTGGGAACCATTCTGGACTGCCAACTGAGGTTCTCTTCCAACACAGAAGGGATCCTGAGGAAGTGCCACCAGAGGATGTACCTACTAAGGAAACTGAACTCTTTTTCTGTCAGTCAGAACATCTTGTTGACATTCTATTATACATTCATTGAAAGTGTTTTAGCTTTTTCTATATGCTGTTGGTATTACTCCATTACTGTACAGGATAGGAACCGCCTGCATAATATTGTCAAGGTGTGTTCTAAGATTATTGGACTTCCTGCTCGCCACCTGAATACTGTGTACGAGCAGCAGGCTAGCGGCTTGGCTCGTCGAATTCTTAAGGACTCGACTCGTACTTTGTTCCCGGCATTTGAGCAGCTGCCATCTGGTTGCAGGTTCCACTGCCTGGCCTGTAAGACCCAGAGGAGGAGAGCAACCTTTGTTCCAAGTGTTATTCTCCTCCTAAACTCTAAGAAGTCTAAAACAGTTACAATAGCTTAAGTCTTCTGTACAATACTCTAGTGCAATATCACATGTCCTGATGTGCAATATCACCTTGTCACTTTAACTACAATGTCACTCTAATCATATTGTCATTTTAATTTTATCCACACGTCATTTTATTTATTTGCCATATTTTATCTGCTGCCCTTTTTTTTTTTTTTACTTTGTTACTGGCAACAGGCCTGCCATTGTACAAAATACACGGTTTTGTGTTTTGTTTTTTTGCCCACCCATTTTTGTGATTTTATTCTTTTTGTGATTTTATTTTCTTGCTCTTTTAATGTACCGCTCTTCGCCCTTCTAATTGCCCTTCGGGGATAAATAAAGTTTTGTCTAAGTCTAATAGTGTGCAAAGCATTATCAAGATAAACGCTGGCTACTTTGAAGACTCTAAACGTTATATTTTTTTAAATACTTTTGTTTACCACATAATTCCATATGTTCCAGATGTTATAGTTTTGATGTCTTAAGTATTGTTCCATAATGCAGAAAATGGTCAAAATACAGAAACTATGAACAGTAGACCAGGGGTGTACAAATGTTTTGACTGGTACTGTGTATTGTAAGTGTTTGTTTTATACTCACCTCATTGTAGTAGTTGTCATAGGCATAACCTGTGCTGCTGGCATAGAACTCACACCTTCCTTCCATTAGTGGTCTCCTGTCCTAGAGTAGAAACAAAAAGTTTGTTGAATCAATAAAACTGTGAACTCTGCAGTTGTATTGATTGATTGATTGATTTCCCACAATTAAAATTAAAAGGGTTCCCCCCATACAGAATGTCTAACAGAGGTAAAGCAAGCAATGTGCTGGATGCACCATTATTAAAAATCAGTCACCTCTGATTATTTGATTGCTTGCAGTTATGCTATACTGAAGCCTTTTTAGCAAAGGTTTAAAACACACTACACGGACTTAATGAACGTTAACCAACCGCACGTTTTTATTGACTCTGTCTCTGTGGCTTTATTAGAGCAAGATGTTCGGTTCGGCTCCAGGCTGCTGCAGAAAGCGCCATGTTCAGCACGTGGCGTCACGTTCCATCTTTCTTACCCAAATAAACTTCAAGAATGGCAATTATTCATCCTTGAGCTGACTAATGATTTCTCATAATTTTACAGCTAACGTACAGCGTAGGCATATATAAAGCCATGGCCAAATGTGAATGAAGGAAAGCAGGGTAGCTATTAAAACCTGCTGACTGTAACATTAATAAACTGAAAGTTCTAAGGGCGTAATCAGACTGCACAGATCTTATATACCATATTTACAGTAGCAGGAACTGATTCAAAGAATTAATCTACTTGTAGTATAATTTACAGTTTAAATGTGTATGGGTTTTTTAATTACTTAAAGAAGACTATCTAACACATACAGTTGGTAGTTACTTTATTTTATTTAATTTAAACCCTGGTCTGTCACAATGCACCAAAACACCCATTTCATAAACTCTCCACCTCAGAGAAACACTAACATGACCATTTATCTCTGGCTTTCCTGTGTTCCTTATGGGCCATAGATAATCTCAAGCTTACATACGCCACTGAGACAAAAGTGTGTATGATGCACATACTGTACTTGAGTGGGGTATTCGGACATCATAAAGAGATGGTGACTAATCTATGTTTAACGTATTTGCAATTTCTCCTATACATTAATGTAACTGGAAATCAGTAGGGAACAAAGTCATCAACGGGTGTACAAGCTGAAAATGTATCCTCTATCTCCTAAATAAACTGAAGGTGTTGCGTGATCTTTCTTTAGTTGATTTGTGTACCGATGTTACACAGAAATTCATTAAATTAACATTTTTGGATTAACACACCTGGACCACATATAAAGCATCCCACACATTTCATAGCACTGGATTTAATATTTAAAAAACAAAAAAAAGATTCTGATTATTGAGATCGGATTGTCCAACATCCTACCCTTCCCTAATAAAAGAATGTGTATTAGGACGAGGTGAGGGACAGATCAGAGTGTGACCTCTAAGGTTCAGTGGACTGCAGTGAGATGGAGGAAAATGGGAACACTGAGCCACGGGCACCCAGACGGCCGAGGCGAGGCTGCTGTTTGATTACATCCACAAAGTTTTATTACCAAAGCTGACACCAAAAACTCAGACGACAGAAGAAATTGTATAACAAAAAGATAAGGAGGTGACCATTTATGGATGTGCTTTATGTAAGTCTATGCTTGTAGAACTCTGTATACAAGGTATAACATGGAAACACTCAATTCCCATGTGCTGCTTACGATATACTCAGCTGCGATGATGCCGTCCACGATGGCGCAGAAGAAGCAGGAGATTACACCCAGGCTGATGAAAATGATGGAGGCCACTAACTGTAAGAGAAAAGCAAAACAAACTTGGATGGATCAGAAGCTGAAGAACAAAGAAAGATCATGCATACAATTCAATCTTCAGACAGTGTGTACTTGTCAGTTTAACACATGCATGCTACCTAATACAAGTTATTATGCTTCTTAGTAACTACCACATACTATTCTGACAGCACTGTTTTGATATTTGATGATACTGCTGAAGCTACTGTTCGATATATGATATTATTTAATAGCCTCTGATCAACACGCATCCAGCTCGGCTCAGAATGTGGGGTAAACCTACCCCAGATTAATTTGCGAAAGACGTTGTAGAGAAAGACTATTTTAAAGTATTAGGGTTACGGACAAATCACCTTGATTGTCTATTTATGTACACATCAGATTAAAAATATGAACTTTTTTTTTTTAAACACACCAGTTGTCTGTCCTAATCTAATCATAATCAATAATAATCTATTTATGATTCATTACAACGGTTGTCTTTTAAAATTGATACATCGATCCAGATCATCCATTCATTGCACTCCTTATACATACAATCCACTCCAAAATTATTAGGACAGCAGGACCAATGCTTGTGTTTTGGTATATAATGAAAACATTTTGGTTTGATCAAAAGATTAACACGAGATGACGGATGCGAATTTTTGGCTTTCGTTTCCTGATCTTTGCACGTAAATGTGTTAAACAACTTAGACTTTATTACCCTTGGTGTCAGACCACTCAAATTTTAGATGAGCAAAAGTACTGGAACAGAGTCTTAAAGTAAATGACACATGATATTTGGTTGTATATCTCTTGTTTGCAGTAACTGCATCAAGCCAGTAATCTCCTGACATCACCAATCTGGTGCATTCTTCTTTTGTGATGCTTTTCCAGTGCAGCTTCTTTCAGTTGTTTGTTTTGGGTAGTTTCTCCCTTCGATCACGTCTTCAGGAGGTGAAATGCTGCTCAATTGGATTAAATCTGGTGATTGGCTTGGCCAGTCTAAGACCTTCCACTTTTTCTCTCCCGATGAAGTCCTTTGTTGTGTTGGCAGTGTGTTTTGGGTCATTGTCCTCCTACATGCTGATGTTCCTCATAATTAGATCAGATGCATTTCTCTATAAATTAGCAGACAATGTTTCTGCAGATTTCTGAATTCATTCTGCTGAGATCATCATGAGTTACATCATCAATAAACATTAGTGAACCAGTCAGAAGCAGATATGCAAGCCCAAGCCATGACACGACCTCCACCGTACTTGACCAATGAACTCCTATCATGAGCAGATCCTTTCCTTCTCCACACTCTGACCTTTCCATCACTTTGGTAGAGGTTAATCTTGGTTCCAGGACTTTTGAGGCTCATATCTGTAGTTGTCTGCTTCTTCTGGCCCGGTCTCTAGATTTCTGCTCTCAAAGGTGTTCTTCAAAAGGTGGGTTTTTGATAACTCCACCCCAACTGGTCTTCATGTTAGTTTATCCTTTTTAGCAACAATTGCAGTCTCCACAGATGAAACCCAGAGTAGACATTCAGAACTATTAATTGTTTAAATGACCAATCTAACAGGGCATACCTGTTCCAATATTTTTTGATCACTTAAAGAGGGTGTTCAAACAAAAGGTGCCATGTTCCAAATTAACACATCTAGATGTAAAATCAGGAACTGAAAGCGGACATTCTGATCTATTGTCTTTTGATCGCAAAATGAAATGTCTTCAGTGTATAGTAAAAACAAAAAACTGGCCTTGCCATTCCAATACTTTCAGACTATACATATTGTAGTATAGAAATAAGCAGGATTAAACTACTTTATGAGGGATAAAATTCTCATATGTCCGAAGTTTTTATTTTTCTGTTAAGCTGCTTTGCGACAATGTTAAAAGCGCTGTACAAATAAACTGACTTGATTTGACTATTAAAGTGCAACTTCACCCCCAGCTCTGAGCTGAACTCCACCCACTGCATAATTTTGAAAAATGATAAAAAGTGGGCAAAGGGCTGAGGATGGATGGAGAGGGCGAAAACTCCTGTGAATGAGGAGTCTCGATCAGCATATATTTGAAAATGAGTGCAGTTTCACAGACTCCCACTCAAGGGTGGGGGCTGCGAGAGGTGGGCTGCCCACCTCTGATTAGAGGGGGTTAATATTCTTTTCTTTATATACACATCATCATTACCTAGAGAAATCCCAAATGGTTGACTCCATGTCAGTAGCAGCCTTTAAGGGTTGAGAATTATTTTAACCAGTAGATGACGGTTTGAGCCATTTTTTAACTCATAAAATGCCAATTTTATAAAAAAGGTAATTATCAATACGAACGCAAACATTGACGTGATTCATTACAGTCATATGATTTAGTTTACAGCTAAAACCAAAATCAACACACATTTAAGTGTGCAGTACCTCTTTCATAGAATATTAATACATACTATGTATACTGTGCATACAAAGTCAGTTTGCATCCCTCAGGGCTTGAAATAAAAAAAGAAAATGCACATCGACAGTGGTGCTTTAAAGTTTGTGAACCCTTTATAACTTTCTATATTTCTGCATAAATATGACCTAAAACATCATCAGATTTTCACACAAGTCCTAAAAGTAGATAAAGAGAACCCAGTTAAACAAAGGAGACAAAAATATTGGTCATTTATTTATTGAGGAAAATGATCCAATATTACATATCTGTCAGTGGCAAAAGTATGTGAACCTCTAGGATTAGCAGTTAATTTGAAAGTGAAATTAGAGTCAGGTGTTTTCAATCAATGGGATGACAATCAGGTGTGAGTGGGCGCCCTGTTTTATTTAAAGAACAAGGATCTATCAAAGTCTGATCTTCACAACACATGATTATGGAAGTGGACGTTCCATTTCTGCAGACCTCGGAAGAAGAGTTGTTGATGCTTATCAGGCTGGAAAAAGTTATAAAATAATCTCAAATGAGTTTGGACTCCACCAATCCACAGACAGATGGAGGCAATTCAGGATCACTGTTCCTCTCCCCAGGAGTGGTTGACCAACACAGATCACTTCAAGAGCAAGGCATGTAATAGTCTGTGAGGTCAAAGGAATGCAGGGTAACTTCTAAGCAACTGAAGGCCTCTCTTACATTGGCTAATGTTCATGAGTCCACCATCAGGAGAACACTGAATAACAACAGTGGTGTGCATGGCAGGGATACAGGAGGAAAATCACGGCTCTCCAAAAGAACATTGCTGCCTGACTACAGTTTGGTAAAGATCATGTGGACAATCCAGAAGGCTATTGAAAAAAATTTTGTTCATGGATGAGACCAAAATAGAACTTTTCAATTTAAAGGAGAAGTGTTATGTTTGGAGAAAGGAAAACAACACCTTATCCCATCTGTGAAACATGGTGGTGGTGGTAGTACCATGATTGCATCTACATTTGGGCCAGGACGGCTTGCCAATCTCAAAGGAACATGTCAGGACATCTGTCCGTGAACTGAATCTCAAGAGAAGGTGGGTCAAGCACCAAGACAACAACCCTAAGCACACAAGTTGTTCTACCAAAAAATGGTTAAAGAAGAATAAAATTAGTGTTTTGGAATGGTCAAGTCAAAGTCCTGACCTTAATCTAATAGAAATGTTGTGTGAGCAGTTCATGTGATGGAACCCACCAACATCCCAGAGCTGAAGCTGTTCTGTACAGAGGAATGGGATAAAATTCCTCCAGGCCGATGTGCAGGACTGATCAGGAAGATACATACAGCCTGCAGTTGCTCAACACCCCCCCTCGTCCACTTCCAACCAGGGGTGAGTGCACAGTTTCAGTGACAAAGGCGGTACTGCCACCACCAGCAACATAACACCACCGGGGAGTGTCTTATTAATAAGGCCATCAGCTTAACTTCTTTCTTCAGACCTTTGATCATATCCAGCTTGAAGGATATGCCACTCAAGCTGGATATGTAAGAATGGATCATTTTCCTGAATAAATAAATGACCGAGTATAATATTTTTGTCTCATTGGTTTAATTGGGTTCTTTTTATCTACTTTTAAGACTTGTGTGAAAAGCTAATGCTGTTTTAGGTCATATTTATGCAGAAATATAGAAGATTCTAAAGAGTTCACTTTCAAAACCACCACCACCGTGTTTTGCGATTTATCAAATAAAAAGGATTTATTTTGTGGTTGTATTATGCAAAATTCCAATGCTACAGGAAAGATTTTGCGAAGTCCCATAAAGTCAGGACAGATTTATCAAGCAGAATGAACAAAACTGGCCAAGCAATATGGCAGTTATAAGATATATGACAAGAAGAAATATTACAATATTACAATATTAAATATTACAACTCGGAGGATCTAAAAGCTGCTGTTATCATGGAAAATGGTCAGTATTCGAGAATATTTATACCACACAGAGAATGTGAGATGCCACGCATTTGAACTGATATAATCTTGTTTTTTTGTAGTATTAATATCAACACACACTGTGCGACCATTTTATTACTTGTGATAACTAACTGTATGTAACACCCCGAGTATCTCAGTATAACACACATCTTCATTTTGTACTTCAATTCTTGCAATCCAGTCTCCCCACACACACACATCCATACATGGCCATGTGTTTTGTAAATGTCCTTGTCCCTAGTTGATAACTTCAGTGTCTGGATGTGGACTGGAGTAATAAAGGAAATGTACAGCCTGTATAACTGTCTGCCAACCTACTCCTTTATGGGTAATTTACTGACCAAAGGCAGCCTGAAGGGCAACACTACACTCAGCGATGGGCAATCGCATTCACCATTCTGATTCCACAAACATTGCACAAGCAGTGTTACTGTAAATAATTAAAACTTTTACACTTGGAAATATCTGCTTTTCTGAACATTCTTGCCGACCCGACACAGAATCCGCATCGGTTTTTAAGAACTCGCGTGAACTTCGGCCCGTTTTCATTTCCTGGAAAACTCGCTGACCTGCCAAACAGAACCCCCAGACTGATCATAAATTTTGCCACTCCTAAAAATCCTGTCCAACTGGGAGGTTTTTTTAATCAGGGATGGTTTGTAGAGTGAAATCATTAGTAGATGATGAACAGTGGATGCGGTAAATGCCGCTCTACAGTCCAGCCAAAAAAGGGACATTAAGCACATGTGAGCTTGTGGATACTGAGCTAAAATCACGGCTGTGGTCATTCTGAACTCCTCGTCCATCTGCTGGTCCGCTATGAGATTCCCTGCAATGGTGCTGTTGATGAAAGTGCTAAAGTTGAAATAGAGTGCTTACAAAAAGGACATTACATCCATAACTTGAATTCTTATTATGTTTAAAAATCAGGTGAATAAAAGTATGCATGTGGGTAAGACATGATTTAACGTGTACATCAGTGTTAAAATGCTTCAATCTAGCATTCTAAAGAGTTCTCCAGTTTGTCCTTCTGGGGAAACCCTTAATGGGTCTATGTAGAAGTCTGTAGCTTATCAAAGAAGACCATTAACTATCCAATGAGTGTCGTCCCCCCCAGTGTACATCTGCAGTCATTGCTTTTGAATGAGATGCTGGATTGAAGGGTTTCCCCACCCCCCCAGAAGTTTGGTTTTCAAATTTCTGAACCAGTAACTGAGTCATTGTGGTGACCTGCCAAAGGCATTACAATCAAAAACATCTATATCAATATTTATAAGATGGATGATAATGTATTTTTATACAAAACGTCAGGCATTGAGCTCTTTCACTCACTGGTACTTCTTCCGGCTGCTCCAGTTAGGGGTCACCACAGTGGATCTGTTCTGCATATTTGATTTGGCATAGGTTTTACACCGGATGCCCTTCCTGATGCAACTCTCCCCAGTCAATCCGGGCTTGGGACCGGCACCGAGTACACACTGTCTTGTACAGCCCCAGTGGCTGGGTATCTAACCTGCATGTCTTTGGACTGTGGGAGGAAACCGGAGCACCTGGAGGAAACCCATGCAGACACAAGGAGAAGATGCAGACTCCACACAGAAAGGCCCACGTCGGCTGTGAGGTTTGAACCCAGAACCTTCTCTCAGAGGAAAAAAAAAATTTAAAAATGAGGGTGTGGTACTAAACACTACTTATTGCTGGCATGGAACCCTCATAGAAGCCACAGTTAGAAAAGCAGCTTTGGGACTGAAAGGTTGCCAGTTTGATTCCCTGGAGCAGCAGGGATGGGTGACGTGAGCAAGGCACCTTACATGAGTATGTTGTATGTCCTCTCCGGATAAGAGCATCTGCTCAATGCCTGTATAGTAATGTAATGATAAGGTGCATGTAGTGGATCATTAAAGTATTACCTTAAAACCTATTAAAAGTGTAGTAGAGTGTACGATGCAATACATTCTCATTACCATGTAAAAGATAGACTAAAAGATAAGAAAGATGTACCCGTGAGAGTACTACACCAGTGATAACTAGAGGTACAGTTTAGTATTCTTTATTCGGATTGTGTGTTGATGGAATAACAGGTCACATACGATTACGTTGCCATTATTTAGTAATAACCAAGTTGAAAAAAATTACTTGAGTTAAAAAAAAATCCTTATTCTTAAATGCAAGCAAAATTACACCCCACAGACTTGACTATCTCAAGCAGGGTGAACTTCTGCTCAAGTCTTTTCATTTGCCACCTGCAAACTAGAAACTGTAATAATTCCAATCCGAGATAAAGTCCATTGGACCTAATAATTTCCACAAGCAGTCATTTCACGCACCTGTAGAAAGACAGAGGCAGAGACAATGGGCCCTGACAGCAGAGTTAACGCACATTTCTGGCCAGCTGCTATCTTATAAAATACCCACACACTCGCTCCTTTCGTCTTTAATGACCTGATCCCAAAACCCAGCCAATCGGAGCATTTACACCGTCAGCATCTCTACGCACCATAGTGAAACAACTGAGAGGAAGGGGGGAAAAAAGCATCTGTATCACTGCATAAGTGTCTCGGTCAGCTCGACGCCAAACAGAATAGCTTGGTCAAGTGATCGATGACACCAGTGGTCACTGGTTTAATGAGAACTGTAGGGTCTGGAGGTTGAATTATGACCCCTGACAAGAACATTGCTTTGGTCACAAGGTGACCTAGAGAAGAGCAAATGCTGGAATGTTTTACAACAGAGGACACACACATAACAAAGTAGGATGTATGGGAGGGTGCATTAGGGTGAAGTTCATCCAGGTACATCAACCCTACACAGAATATTAAAATGTACCTTTCCCGTCACTTCCGTGGGAATGTTAAGGATACATTTGGGGTTTTTTGTACATATCTTTCGATAAAAGATGCACGTATGTATCTTTCACCTGGAAATGTGGATATAGTGTACCTTTATTAAAATTATTTAATGTACATAATTGCACCAGGTGGCACGGTGGTGTAGTGGTTAGCGCTGTCGCCTCACAGCAAGAAGGTCCGGGTTCGAGCCCCGTGGCCGGCGAGGGCCTTTCTGTGTGGAGTTTGCATGTTCTCCCCGTGTCCGCGTGGGTTTCCTCCAGGTGCTCCGGTTTCCCCCACAGTCCAAAGACATGCAGGTTAGGTTAACTGGTGACTCTAAATTGAGCGTAGGTGTGAATGTGAGTGTGAATGGTTGTCTGTGTCTATGTGTCAGCCCTGTGATGACCTGGCGACTTGTCCAGGGTGTCACCCGTAGTCAGCTGGGATAGGCTCCAGCTTGCCTGCGACCCTGTAGAACAGGATAAAGTGGCTAGAGATAATGAAATGAGATGAGATAATTCCACCATAATTGCCTTTTAGAGTAAAGCTTTAAAGGAACACTCCACACACACCTTTCTAGGTTAGAAATATAGGTACAGTACTTACTAAATGGTACAAAAAGGTGTACCTCAATCCCAGTGACAAGGGAAAGTACAGTACTCGCTCCCCCCCCCCAAAAAAAAAGTGTGCAGGAAGCAGGAAATGCAACACAATTCTGTGTGTTAAGTCTTCAGTAATTCTTACTGTAGCATACAATCCTGTAGAAATACAGAATTAAAAGGTAATTCAATTAATTTCTCAACAATTTTGGCATCACAAAAGAGCGTCATTCTGGCAATGAAACCAAAAAGTGGTTGATTTTTATCGTGTGAATTCAAGTGAAGTCCCAGCTGAAAATGTGTGCATATTTCAAGTGATAAAATCTACTGTCAAGTTTTGGCCCTAACACAGCTCTCTAATTCACATACGATTACGCCTATGTGACTATAATTTATTTATTATTTGTGTGGTTTATGTACAACCCGGATTCCAAAAAAGTTGGGACAAAGTACAAATCGTAAATAAAAACGGAATGCAATAATTTACAAATCTCAAAAACTGATATTGTATTCACAAAAGAACATAGACAACATATCAAATGTCGAAAGTGAGACATTTTGAAATTTCATGCCAAATATTGGCTCATTTGAAATTTCATGACAGCAACACATCTCAAAAAAGTTGGGACAGGGGCAATAAGAGGCTGGAAAAGTTAAAGGTACAAAAAAGGAACAGCTGGAGGACCAAATTGCAACTCATTAGGTCAATTGGCAATAGGTCATTAACATGACTGGGTATAAAAAGAGCACCTTGGAGTGGCAGCGGCTCTCAGAAGTAAAGATGGGAAGAGGATCACCAATCCCCCTAATTCTGCACCGACAAATAGTGGAGCAATATCAGAAAGGAGTTCGACAGTGTAAAATTGCAAAGAGTTTGAACATATCATCATCTACAGTGCATAATATCATCAAAAGATTCAGAGAATCTGGAAGAATCTCTGTGTGTAAGGGTCAAGGCCGGAAAACCATACTGGGTGCCCGTGATCTTCGGGCCCTTAAGGCCAATTTATGCTGACAACGCAGTCCTCACAGATGGCGTCGCAGATGGCGTCTGTGTAGCCCCCCCCTTTGCAGACGTTCTGCGCGCACCTCCCAAAAATTGTGACCACCGCAGAAGCCTCGCAGACAGCGTCGCAGACAAGAGGGCTCTGATTGGTCCACTCTACATCCACTGTACACGCACTTCCGCTTCCCTACTTTCCCGGTTTGGTTTGTTTTCACTACCGCCATTTTTAAAACACGAGCAAAGATGGAGCAGCACGAAGAGCGGTTGATCGAGGAAGTGAGGAAGTACGTACATCTATACGACTCCAGTTCTAGTCATTATAAGTAACCAGAGGATAAACACTCCACTAACCACACCCACCAACTACTCCTAGCAATTTTGCGACTTCGCGCCCCCTTGCGTTGTGGCGGTGAATAACATCGCGCACGCCTATTACTCCCCGCTCAATGATAAATTACAACTGTCTGCGAAAAGCTATCTGCGAAAGCCTTGTCGCAAGAGCATGCAGAGGCCCTTAGACGGCACTGCATCACATACAGGCATGCTTCTGTATTGGAAATCACAAAATGGGCTCAGGAATATTTCCAGAGAACATTATCTGTGAACACAATTCACCGTTGCCAGCTAAAACTCTATAGTTCAAAGAAGAAGCCATATCTAAACATGATCCAGAAGCGCAGATGTCTTCTCTGGGCCAAGGCTCATTTAAAATGGACTGTGGCAAAGTGGAAAACTGTTCTGTGGTCAGATGAATCAAAATTTGAAGTTCTTTATGGAAATCAGGGACGCCGTGTCATTCGGACTAAAGAGGAGAAGGATGACCCAAGTTGTTATCAGCGCTCAGTTCAGAAGCCTGCATCTCTGATGGTATGGGGTTGCATTAGTGTGTGTGGCATGGGCAGCTTACACATCTGGAAAGACACCATCAATGCTGAAAGGTATATCCAGGTTCTAGAGCAACATATGCTCCCATCCAGACGACGTCTCTTTCAGGGAAGACCTTGCATTTTCCAACATGACAATGCCAAACCACATACTGCATCAATTACAGCATCATGGCTGCGTAGGGGCGGCACGGTGGTGTAGTGGTTAGCGCTGTCGCCTCACAGCAAGAAGGTCCTGGGTTCGAGCCCCGGGGCCGGCGAGGGCCTTTCTGTGTGGAGTCTGCATGTTCTCCCCGTGTCCACGTGGGTTTCCTCCGGGTGCTCCGGTTTCCCCCACAGCCCAAAGACATGCAGGTTAGGTTAACTGGTGACTCTAAATTGACCGTAGGTGTGAATGTGAGTGTGAATGGTTGTCTGTGTCTATGTGTCAGCCCTGTGATGACCTGGCGACTTGTCCAGGGTGTACCCTGCCTTTCGCCCGTAGTCAGCTGGGATGGGCTCCAGCTTGCCTGCGACCCTGTAGAAGGATAAAGCGGCTTGAGATAATGAGATGAGATGAGATGGCTGCGTAGAAGAAGGGTCCGGGTACTGAACTGGCCAGCCTGCAGTCCAGATCTTTCACCCATAGAAAACATTTGGCGCATCATAAAACGGAAGATACGACAAAAAAGACCTAAGACAGTTGAGCAACTAGAATCCTACATTAGACAAGAATGGGTTAACATTCCTATCCCTAAACTTGAGCAACGTGTCTCCTCAGTCCCCAGACGTTTACAGACTGTTGTAAAGAGAAAAGGGGATGTCTCACAGTGGTAAACATGGCCTTGTCCCAACTTTTTTGAGATGTGTTGTTGTCATGAAATTTAAAATCACCTAATTTTTCTCTTTAAATGATAAATTTTCTCAGTTTAAACATTTGCTATGTCATCTATGTTCTATTCTGAATAAAATATGGAATTTTGAAACTTCCACATCATTGCATTACGTTTTTATTTACAATTTGTACTTTGGCCCAACTTTTTTGGAATCGGGGTTGTATATTATGTGTAGCATGCAGTGTCTTGCAAAAGTATTCATCCCCCTTGGTGTTTGTCCTGTTTTGTTGCATTACAAGCTGGAATTAAAATGGATTTCTGGAGGGTTAGAATCATTTCATTTACACAACATGCCTGCCACTTTAAAGGTGAAAACCGTTGTTTTATTGTGACACAAACAATAATTAAGATAAAAAAAAACCCCACAAATCTGGAGTGTGCATAGGTATTCACCCCCTTTCATATGAAACCCCTAAATAAGAGCTGCTCCAACCAATTCACTTCACAAGTTACATAATTAGTTGATTAAAATCCACTTGTGTGCAATTAAAGTGTCACATGATGTCTGTATAAATCAACCTGTTCTGGAAGGACCCTGACTCTGCTACACTACTAAGCAAGCAACATGAAAACCAAGGAGCCTCCAAACAGGTCAGAGACAAAGTTGTGGAGAAGTATAGATCAGGGTTGGGTTATAAAAATATCCCAAACTTTGAATATCCCACAGAGCACCATTAAATCCATTATAGCAAAATGGAAAGAATATGGAACCACTATAAACCTGACAAGAGAAGGCCGCCCACCAAAACTTTGCCCACCGGGCAAAGAGGGCATTAATCAGAGATCCAACAAAAACACTAAAGATAACACTGAAGAAGCTGCAAAGATCCACAGAGGAGATGGGAGTATCTGTCCATAAGACCACTTTAAGCCATACACTCCACAGAACGGGGCTTTATGGAAGAGTGGCCAGAAAAAAAAGTCATTGATTAAGAAAACACATTTGGAGTTTGCCCAACAGCATGTGGCAGACTCCTCAAACACATGGAAGAAGATTCTCTGGCTAAATGAGACTAAAATTGATCTTTTTGGCCATCATGGGAAACGTGATGCATGGCGCAAACCCATCACCCTGAGAGCACCATTCCTACAGTGAAGCATGGTGGTGGCAGCATCATGCTGTGGGGATATTTTTCATCTGCAGGGACAGGAAAGCTGGTCAGGACTGAAGGAAAGATGGATGGCACTAAATACAGGGCAATTCTGGAGGAAAACCTCTTTGAGTCAGCCAGAGGTTTGAGACTGGGATGAAGGTTCACATTCCAGCAGGACAATGACCCTAAACATACTGCTAAAACTACACTGAAGTGGTTTAAAGGGAAACATTTAAATGTCTGGAATGGTCTAATCAAAGCCCAGACCTCAATCCAATTGAGAATCTGTGGCATAACTTGAAGATTGCTGTACACCAACGCAACCCATCTAACTTGGAGTTGGAGCAGTTTTGCCTTGAGGAATGGGCAAAAATCCCAGTGGCTAGATGTGCTAAGCTAATAGAGACATACCCCAAGAGACTTGCAGCTGTAACTGCAGCAAAAGGTGGCTCTCCAAAGTATTGACTGATTTGATTTTTTTTTTTTTTTTGGGGGGGGGGGGGGGGGGAATACCTATATGCACACTCCAAATTTCTGTTTTTTCATCTTATTGTTTGTGTCACAATAAAACAACGATTTTCACTTTTAAAGCTGCAGGCATGTTGTGTAAATCAAAATGGTGCTCATCCTCCAAAAATCCATTTTAATTCCAGCTTGTCATGCGACAAAACAGGACAAACACCAAGGGGGATGAATACTTTTGCAAGACACTATGTATTTTTAGAGAAATATCAGTTAATTAGCTATAGGTGCTATAGCAATTGGAATCTGTTGCTGTTAACTCTCAATATGATTCCAAAGAGCCGTCACCGCCAGTGAAGGAAACCATCATTAGGTTGAAAATTCAACATACCACACCTAGGTGTGGCCAAATCAACTATTTTTTAAACATTCTTAAAAAGAAAGAACTCTCTGGTGAGCTCAGGGACACCAAAAGGCCTGGAAGACCACAGAAAACAACTGTTGTGGGTGATCAAGATGGCATGGGTTAACCTCTAGAATGGATCATTTTAACTGTTTGGGCTTGGACTCTAGAATTGTTAAATTAGGTTGTGTTGGTGACGTGGTAACATTAAGAATAACAAGTAGGTATTAGAGATGTTAATGTCAGGCTTCCACACTATACCGTATTATTTTGATTCTTAAGGCATGGATTAAACATTCGACGATACCACTGAATCTGCTTCACTGAACTGCGTTGAATTTATGAATGATGACGGCACAGAGAAGCACTATTTAAAGTATCAATATTTTTTACACACCAGTTGTCTGTCCCTTTTCAATAATAATCCATTTGTAATCTATAATAACTGTTGCCTCGATTCATTTCAATCTTTGCCTTTTGAACTGATCCAACTCGATCCAACTTTTCCATTTTCTAATTATTGTGGTACAGCAGAGGAGCGCAAGATGATATGTGGTCTCGCCAACATGCTATCGGACACGAGCGATCTGGCAGTAGCATGATAGGGCTTGTTGCGCGTTAATGTGCAAGACAGACCCACTGCTCCTCAATGTAACTCGGGTGGAGAATTAGGAGTATTCACCCAAACTACTGTCCGCATAAAAGTGTGATCGTATAAGCAAGATGTTACACGAGTGAGTACATACAGTGCACCATATCAGTGTGTATGAGAATGTAACCAAATACCACACATGCTTACACACAAACACTGCACCTCTGTGTGGGTATGTATGTGGATCAGCGTGGGCATGTGGCAGAGTCTACACCATTAAATTTTAAGAGGTATTCTGGGACTTGTGCCAAGATGGTGGGCACAGAGAACAGCTCCTTAAATCATACACAGAGGTCTCAACAAACACACTTGGATCCACTTGGATCCACACTTGGATCCTAAACCCCGGTCACTATGTTACCAAAGCACAGATTAAAATAACACAGTTTTTAAAAGATTAAGAAGCCTTGAATTATGCAAGAAGCATTGAGCGTGTGTTGTTGTAAGAGTATATGTTCGGGGTGATGTGTCAGTGGAACACTGTGTGCTTTTCTAAATTCCTCAGAAATTTGTTTCAGTGGAGAAGGAGGGTGACACAGCGATATGGCAACTCAGGTTACACTAAAGCCAGTCACCATTAATTAATTAAAGGATGACTCCGTTACTGCAGGTGATTAAGGAAGGACACTGGCCTACATTTATTACAATCCATAGTAACAATACATTCCCTTCAGATTTGTGTTTCATACAGAAGATTAATATAATACTGTATCATGTTTAGTTTTGGAATTCTATTGAGAGAAAATCAGAAACAGCAACATGTCTGATTTTGCTTCATCCAGAACCCGAGTACTATATTACATTTCCTACATTTCCAACATGATATTTTATTTTAACAAATTACTAGCTTTAGTTGACGTCTATCTTTGGGCAATTGTGCAAGCAGGAAAAAAAAAAGACAGGAATAACATTCACTCACTGTATTGTGTTTAACAATATACAGCTCTGGAAAAAAAATTAAGAGACCACTTAAATTTTTTCTTAAATCAGCATCTCTATGTATGGCAGCCATTTCATTCCAGTGTCCGTGTTGGAATTCAGACACAAGCACACTTCATTTTACGTCATGAGGTAGTGATTAGGTGATCGCCTGAACCAAATCTTATTTAACAAGGAAAAGTATAAAAACCACTGCTGTGGTCATCACTATCCTCTTGCAATAGGACCAGTCTGGATGGCAAAAACAGAGCAAGTAATACCTTAAATTTAACTGGAATACAAAAATATCTATTCATCATGCCAAAAGATTCAAAACAAAAAGCTTTGAGTGAGAAAAAGAAAGGTTCAATTCTGGCTTTACTGGCAGAGGGATACAGTGAACATCAGGTTGCTTCCATCCTCAAAATTTTAAAGATGGCAGTTCATAAGAACAAGGTCAAGCAGCAGACGCTGGGGACAAAAAAAAAAAAAGTTACAGACTGGCAGAGGGTGAAAACGACTCTCCATTGACTGGGATGATCGTCATTCAACAACCGTAGGATGACATCAAGTGACCTACAAAAAGAATGGCAAATGGCAGCTGGGGTTAAGTGCACGGCAAGGACGCTTTGAAGCAGGCTCTTCTGGGTGAGGCTGAATTCATGCAAAGCGAGAAAAAAGCCCTTCATCAATGAGAAGCAAAGAGGAGCCAGGCTGAGGTTTGCTGAAGACCATAAGAGCTGGACTGTAGAGGACTGGAGTAAGGTCATCTTCTCTGAGAAGTCCAATGTTCAGCTTTTCCCATCACCTGGTCGTCTAATGGTTAGACGTACCCCTTTTCCACCAAATCAGTTCCAGGGCTGGTTTGGGGCCAGTGCTGGTGCTGGTTCACAACTTGTTCAACTTGCGAGCTAGCTGAGAACCAGTTTGCTTTTCCATAGCTCGCGGTGCTAAGGGGAGCCACGTCATTACGTCACTGTATACATCAGTTACATCGCTGTGTTTGCATAAACCTTGGCATGAACATCGAAGCAACAACAATATGGAGAAGAAGAAGCAGCAACAACAACAATAATGGATGACTTCACGTTTGTACAGCTGCTGCTTCTGGCTTTACGGTGCTTCATTGGGATCAGAAAACGGCAGATCCAATATGTTTGTCTTGATCGGCTTGGTCCGCGTAGCACCCTCCAGTTTCGCCTGGACTTCATCTGTGGACCATATCGCTAGGAGACAGGTTGTCTCCTCCACAGACCACCGGTGCTTTACTGCATCCATGATATCTCGTCGCTTAAAAATGGTGACCTTTCGCGGTCTTGCTATTGTTGTTGGTCTTAACAACTCCGCCCCCCCGCTGACGTAAGCAGTTCTTTCCTCTGGCCCAGCAAAGAGCTGGTGCTAGCCTGGAACCGGTTTTTCTGGCCCCAGAGCCAGTTCTTTGTCAGCGGAAACAGAAAACCCAGTTCCAAACTAAGCACTGGCCCCGAACCAGCCCTGGAACTGATTTGGTGGAAAAGGGGCAACGGAGACCTGGAGAGGCCTACAAGCCACAGTGTCTCGCACCCATTGTGAAATCTGGTAGAGGATCAGTGATGATCTGAAGGTGCTTCTGCAAGGCTGGAATGGGGCGGATTTGTGTTTGTGAAGGACACATGAATCAAGCCATGTCCAAGGTTATCCTGGAAGAAAACTTGCTTCCTTCTGCTCTGACAATGTTCCCTAACTCTGAGGTTTGGGTTTTCCAGCAGGACAATGCTCTATACCACACAGCCAGGTCAATCAAGGTGTGGATGGAGGACCACAAGATCAAGACCCTGTCATGGCCAGCCCAGTCTCCAGACCTGAACCCCATTGGAAAACCTCTGGAATGTGATCAAGAGGAAGATGGGTGGTCACAAGCCATCAAACAAAGCTGAGTTGATTGAATTTTTGCACCAGGAGCGGCATAAAGCCACCCAAGAGCAATGTGAAAGACTGGTGGAGAGCATGCTAAGATGCATGAAAGCTGCGATTTAAATGTCAGGGTTATTCCGCCAAATATTGAACTCATCCTAAGTTCAAACATTAGTACTGTGTTGTTTAAAATTGAAACTTATCTTGATTTCTGTGCATTATTCAAGGTCTGAAAACACGTCATTTTTTAAAAATTTTGACCAGTTTTCATTTTCTGCAATTAAATGCTCTAAGTGACAATATTTTTATGTGGAATTTGGGGAAAATGTCAGTAATTTATGGAATAAAACAAAAAAAGTGTTTATGTTTCTCAAACACATACCTATAAATTGTAAAACCAGAGAAACTGATAATTTTGCAGTGCATTTTTTCCCCAGAGCTGTATGTAAACAATGTATCTACATCTGTGGATAATCTCACCTGGATACCATGGAGTTGTACCGAAGATCTGCTGCTATAATCTTAAACACATCCTTTCAACACTTCCTTTATCTTGTACACGTGTACACTAATGATTTATAATCTTGCTATCTGATGTCACTCAGAAGAGGACAGGTTCCCTTTTGAGTCTGGTTCCTCTCGAGGTTTCCTCCTTGTGTTGTTTCAGGGAGTTTTTCCCTTTGCCACTCTCACTAGTAAAGTGACAATATTATTAGGACTTGTATCAAGAGTAAGTTGACTAGATAATGAACTGGAGAGAGAGAAGTGCTGTCTGTAAGGCATTAGCTAGACCAGGGGTTTTCAAAGTGTGGGAGAGTCAGGGCCTCTGCATGCTCTTGCGACAAGGCTTTCGCAGATAGCTTTTCGCAGACAGTTGTAATTTATCGTTGAGCGGGGAGTAATAGGCGTGCGCTAGGGCTGTGCCGATAGACGATGCCATCGTCCATCGACGATGGTGGTCATCCATCACGATGGAGAGCCACCATCGTGATACCACGCCCCCTCCTGTCATAAGCATGCATGTACGGTATCATCTGGGCCTATTTAACCTAAAAAGTTAGTTTTTTGTTAGTTTAGTTAGTTAGTTTTGTTTAATATATAAACATAACATAATTATATATAATTATATAAATCATTATAAAGTAATATCCTATTACCGCTTGTTCACGTAGGCTATGGTGCAGGGACGTGCTAGTGAACATAACATGTGGTTACACAAATACAGTATGCTACTAATAATAAATTTTGACTTCATTTTTTAGCCTACACTATACTTTTAATGTAAAATTTGTCATGTTGTTCAAACAAATAGCCACTATTAACGACTTCAGTCGGGAAATATTGCACCTTATCAAACGGCAGTGAAGCGCAGACTTCGGCAGAAGTCAAATAACTTTAATCTGGTAAATAGCCTACTTTCAGACACAAAATGGTCCACTCTAAGCCATAATGTCAAACCAAATGGAAGAATGAAGGTGATTCTGATAAATGTAAAGACAGTAAAAAAAAAAAAACAATATTAAATCATGATTTTAAAAGCTGGTGCAGTAATTCAAACACTAATAAATTGGAAAAATTAGCGCGTTCAAGTGCGCACTAAAGGCCGAAACGCATCTTCAATTGATATGGTGTAAATAAACAATGAGTAATAGCTTAAGTGTAGTTTCTTCGCATAGTTTGAATCCTAGTCTTTCATTGTTAGAGCTGATTAATATCTTGCCGTGATCAGTGAGTGCTCGGGGAGGTTCATTTCCACCTGCGCTTTGCGCAGCTCATTTCTCCGAAGCCAGCTGTGCGCAAACGCAGTGTTGACTGCTCGGCAAACTCCAAACGCTCGGTCTGTACTGGCCCTCTGTTGCGCAAGCGAGTTGGTTATGGCCAGGTTCAAATTGTGCCCAAAACAACTTAACCACGGCCATTTCAATTGCCTGATGGCTGCGACAATATTCGCCCCGTTGTTATGCAGTCGATCTTTTTCTCCTCTATTTTCCATTCGGCAAGTGTCTCGCGCAATGCGTCTTCTAAATTGTCCGCTGAATGTGTCTCTGGCATGAAACTCGTCTGCAGGCATTTGGACTGCATTGCCCACTCTCGGTCCACATAATGTACGGTAGCTGACATATAGGGCATCAATGTTGCAGCTGGACCACATATCCGTTATCAAGGCCAAATATTCCACATCACCTAGCGCTTTTTTTTCTTTACGTGCCAAAGCCTCGGATGAGTATCTAATACTTTTAATAATAATAATAATAATAATAATAATAATAATGTGGTATTAACCCCCCCGCCCACGATATGATCGTCCATCACGATGTTTGCACTGTAAACATCGTCGATGCCAATTAAGGGGACATCGCACAGCCCTAGCGTGCGCGATGTTATTCACCGCCACAACGCAAGGGGGCGCGAAGTCGCGAAATCGCTAGGAGTAGTTGGTGGGTGTGGTTAGTGGAGTGTTTATCCTCCGGTTACTTATAATGACTAGAACTGGAGTCGTATAGATGTACGTACTTCCTCACTTCCTCGATCAACCGCTCTTCGTGCTGCTCCATCTTCGCTCGTGTTTTTAAAAATGGCGGTCGTGAAAACAAACCAAACCGGGAAAGTAGGGAAGCGGAAGTGCGTGTACAGCGGATGTAGAGTGGACCAATCAGAGCCCTCTTGTCTGCGATGCTGTCTGCGAGGTTTCTGCGGTGGTCACAATTTTTGGGAGGTGCGCGCAGAGCGTCTGCGAAGGTGGGGGGGCTACGCAGATGCCATCTGCGACGCCGTCTGCGAGGACTGCGTTGTCAGCATAAATTGGCCTTCAGCCCCCCCTCAGAGAGCAAATAAACAACAGCGCCCCCCCACAATTTTTGTTGTTGCTATACTTAATGTTCCATTCGTATTTTTAAAAAAATGGTTGTTGTACACATTATTTTTTTCTTTTATACATTTTAAACATCTGTGCTTTTTGAAAACATCTTTTTTTACACACTTAAAACATCTGTGCTTTTTTAAAACATTTTTTTTTTACACATTTTAAACATCTGTGCTTTTTTTTTTAAAAACATCTTGTTTTACACATTTTAAACATCTCATAGCATCGTTAGCTAGCACCTCTTGGCAGACAACACACTGTGGCAGTGGAGCATCTTCAGATCCAGTCCATGAAAATCCAAACTTTAAATAATCGTGGTCATACTTCCTTCTTTTTTTGCTTGGCCCAGACTCTGTCTCCTCACTCACTGGAGCTTTAGGTACTAAAAATCGATCCATTTTGTCTCTGGCAAAGGCTAGCTGAAGTTCGCTAATGGGGCTTTTCCACTACCAACACGGCTGAGTTGGGCTGAGCCGTGCGGTGCTGAGTTGGACTGAGTCGAGCTGAGTGAGGCTGTTGGCGTTGCATTTCAACTACAACCGCGCTGAACCGTGCTGGCTGGAAGTGGGTGGACACATTGGGTGGAGTTAGCGAAAGTGGGTGGACGTCACGTGATGTCGTTAGGCGGCGCAAACAGTGACATCAGTGACCTTTTAAGCGGTAGTCTCACAACCTGGATAGTAAACAATAAACATGGAGGACATGGAGTCGTTAGTGTTGCTGGTCTTGGTGCTGTGGCTTGTTGTCACCGACAACGCCAACAGATACTGGCAAGAGCGTATAGATGAGGCGAGGCGCATAATTTGTCGTAATTCTTCTTCTTCCGGGTTTACGGTGTTTACAGATGGTGGTTCCCAGCATGCTCGCGGGGCGTGTGTGGGCATGTGAGGACACTCCTCCTCACCAATCAGTGCACAGGGGAGTGTCTCCTCACGCCCCTAGCCCCACTCGGCTCGGTTTGGCTCGCTTCAGCCTCACTCCAAAACCGTGCGAGTTTTGGGTGCTGAGTAGGGCTGAAGTGAGCTCAGTCGTGCTGCTCTGTGGTAGTCGAAACGCGAGCCGTGTTAGGCTGAAGTGAGCTGAAAAAGGGTAGTGGAAAAGGCCCATAAATGTCCGCAATAGTAACTTCAGCTGTGTTCACATATATACCAGTACGATAGTGGTATAACTGTATCGATACAAAGTATACCGGTACAGTTTAGTGCATCTGTCCACACTAGCGAGAAATGTTTGCGGTTTTCTTTCAAGGTAGTTGAAATGCGCGTGCACGAAATGTTTCCGTGGTTACCGAGTAACTTCCTTCCGAGAATATGGCGGATGAAACAACGTGTGTGTGCTTTTTGTTGTCAATGTACAGTCTGTATTTCTGGTGGTCATTTATTCAGTCGAATAGTATAAAACGCGCGAGGCAGTTGAGCATCGCTCATCTCCCCAAAGCTCCAACAAACACATAACTTTGTCTTTGCTCCATGTAGCTCCACGGTCGTTTTGAGCCATTTTGACGTTTTATTTACAGCTGGAAAGCACGGGCGTATTGTATTGTATTGTATTGTATGAATAACCCGGAAGAAGTAGGAATGGTTCATTGCGCATTATGTTTCTATCGATACAGAACCGCTTCATCTGTCCACACTACAGCGAAGGGCTACAGTACCGATACTGTACCGGTACGAAACCCATATACCCTGTCCACACTAGGGATTTTGTACTGATACGATACTACTTTTGTACCGCAACACCTGTCCACACTAGCAACTATACCGGTACTGTAGCGGTATAACTGTATCGGTACGAAACCCACAAATGTATGATTATTTATATGATTCGACTGAATAAATGACCACCAGAAATACAGACTGTACATTGACAACAAAAAGCACACACACGTTGTTTCATCCGCCGTATTCTCGGAAGGAAGTTACTCGGTAACCACGGAAACATTTCACGCACGCACATTTCAACTACCGTGAAAGAAAACCGCAAACATTTCTCGCTAGTGTGGACAGATGCACTAAGCTGTACCGGTATACTTTGTATCGATACAGTTATACCACTATCGTACCGGTATATATGTGAACACAGCTATACATTTGTGGGTTTCGTACCGATACAGTTATACCGCTACAGTACCGGTATAGTTGCTAGTGTGGACAGGTGTTGCGGTACGAAAGTAGTATCGTATAGGTACAAAATCCCTAGTGTGGGCAGGGTATTATTCTGGTTTATTTTTCCTCACGTTGCGCTCCCCCTGAAGAACTCTGGCGCCCCCTAGGGGAGGCGTGCCCCACACTTTGAAAAGCCCTGAGCTTGACAAACCATAAATTTTGCAGTATAAACAGTCAATGCTTCAAGGAACTCTTGTCAAAGGAACATAATTACGACACTAATTTTATTTTCTAGGATAAGTATTTGCCTTTAGCTTCTTAAACCAAGGAATCCTGAATGGCTCCAGACTTCCACACTTAGTTTAATCATTTTTCTCTGTTTTACGGAGTTACTGGATAAAAAGTCATCGGGTTTAGGAACTATAAAAGTGCATAAGAGGTGAAATTGGCCGCAATATGGAGTCTTAAAAACTGGGTAGCACCAAGAACGATTAAGCTTTAACTAAAGTTTATCTAAACGTCCTGCTGTAACATCTTTAAACCTTGTTAAAAATATTAAATATAGCACTTGTGATATCCTTTGGTAAGGTGAATTTAGATAAGTTGAGTATTAAATGACAAGTTTAATCATTTTGCGACTGTATTTTCTTTAAGATCAGAACTGAACGCACTTAGGGATGATATAATTAGGTGGACTACAATCCACCTGAAAAACCTGTCAGAGTTAAAGGGTTTGTTAGTTTTCACTCAGAAGGGAAGAACAAAATATTGATTACTATTATACATATGGCCCACTTTTTCCATGGAATAAAAACATTTATTTTTTTCGCGGTCCGGTTTCCATCAAATCCTGTGCTCTGATTGGCTGGCGAGCGGGTCCGTATCCTATGATACGGACCCCAGATATGGACCCCGGTTACAGACCTCTGGCGACTCGCTCGTTCACAACAACAACAAACACAGTAGCATTTTTTGTCAACGTTTATTTTCGCATTTCTCAGTATAATAGAATTAATTTTACAGCATGGATAGCGATAATGACAGTGTTCACAGCGAAAGCGAGTTTTACTACCCTGAGGAAGACAAAATAAAAGAAAACATTTCAAGAGAAAACTGAAAACCTGTAACTGTTGCTAACGCCGAACAAAAACATGGCTGAATCCTGAATGACTCCTATTTGTATAAATAGGGGACTACATAGGCGGCAAAATGTAGTTTTTTTCCTGCCATGGAAGTGCACTTGTATACCGTGGAGGGAGCAATTTGCATTACAGCCGTGAATGAGGATTCAAAATGCCGGCTAGCCTTGGCTTCGTTTTCCCTTTCGGACGCTCTCGTTTTCTGTTAGAATTTGGTAAAGAAAAAAATAAATATATTATTTACCAGCTTAAGGTCAGTCCGTATGGTGAAATACCGTGACCTCGGCCTTGAATACTGACCTCAGCCCAGAGGGCCTCGCTCAGTACTTTCAAGACCTCGGTCACGGTATTTCACCATATGGACCTCCCAGCTGGTAAATAACATATGTATTCTATTCCCTTCTGGCAGGTTTATTGATGGGATGCAATATTGTTACAATATTGCACATTGTCAAGACAACACGACGTCACGTGTCAGAGCTCATGCGAAGATCCAATGGCAACTTTTCTGTTGCGCATGTACACAATCATTTCTTCATCGGCCGGGAGAGAGAGAAGACGGGGTTAATTCAGTGCTTGGTTTAAGCACCAAATAAATAAACTGAAACTAAAAGACGCACTGAACACCCAAAAGGCTACCAAAACTTCATTATATATTCTTCATGCATATTTACAAGAGAAAAACATACCAATGGACATTGAAAAACTGGAAAAGAAACATCGGAGATGTAAAACTTCCGCGCTAGTGAGTAACTCGGACAGTTTGTACATAAACATGGCCGCGAGGTTTGCTTAATTAAAAGTGGAAGATGCGCTGAACTCCCGAAAGACTGGATATTCTTCATGCATATTTACAAGAGAAAAACATACCAACGGACATCGAAAAACTGGAAGAGAGAGCAGTAGTGGAAATATAAAGTTCTATTTGGAGGTGAGGAAAAGTGACAGAGACTTTTACAAGAGGACTTCACTCGTGGACTTCACTCAGCAAAGCCCTTTTGTTTTGAACAACTGTAATGGAACAATTAACTACGACCAAAAGTAACTGTGAACTTGAACTGTCTACCTGTATATAGCGTGTATACAAGTTGGGTTGTTGTTCAGGCTTTTTGGATTTGTACCATTTTTATTGTTAGAACTTTGACTTTGTACAGTACATTGAATTACATTCAATCAGAATCAGCATTCAATATTCGTAAGTTCCCCCGTTCTTAACTTCATCTCATCTCATTATCTCTAGCCGCTTTATCCTTCTACAGGGTCGCAGGCAAGCTGGAGCCTATCCCAGCTGACTACGGGCGAAAGGCGGGGTACACCCTGGACAAGTCACCAGGTCATCACAGGGCTGACACATAGACACAGACAACCATTCACATTCACACCTACGGTCAATTTAGAGTCACCAGTTAACCTAACCTGCATGTCTTTGGACTGTGGGGGAAACCGGAGCACCCGGAGGAAACCCACGCGGACACGGGGAGAACATGCAAACTCCGCACAGAAAGGCCCTCGCCGGCCACGGGGCTCGAACCCAGGACCTTCTTGCTGTGAGGCGACAGCGCTAACCACTACACCACCGTGCCGCCCCCGTTCTTAACTTATATCTGATATACCATGAAAAAAGTGGGCAGCACGGTGGTGTAGTGGTTAGCGCTGTCGCCTCACAGCAAGAAGGTCCTGGGTTCGAGCCCCGGGGCCGGCGAGGGCCTTTCTGTGTGGAGTTTGCATGTTCTCCCCGTGTCCGCGTGGGTTTCCTCCGGGTGCTCCGGTTTCCCCCACAGTCCAAAGACATGCAGGTTAGGTTAACTGGTGACTCTAAATTGACCGTAGGTGTGAATGTGAGTGTGAATGGTTGTCTGTGTCTATGTGTCAGCCCTGTGATGACCTGGCGACTTGTCCAGGGTGTACCCCGCCTTTCGCCCGTAGTCAGCTGGGATAGGCTCCAGCTTGCCTGCGACCCTGTAGAACAGGATAAAGCGGCTACAGATAATGAGATGAGACCATGAAAAAAGCCAGTCAATATTAATTAAATATTGACCTCAAGTGTAACATTGTGGCTGTTTACTTATTCAAACCAGTAAATTTATCAGCATTAAGGTTTTATTTAGAGTATAAGGGAAAAAATATCACTGATTTGTTAAACTATGTTGAAAATTAGGGGCGGCATGGTGGTGTAGTGGTTAGTGCTGTCGCCTCACAGCAAGAAGGTCTGGGTTCGAGCCCCATGGCCGGCGAGGGCCTTTCTGTGTGGAGTTTGCATGTTCTCCCCGTGGGTTTCCTCCGGGTGCTCCGGTTTCCTCCACAGTCCAAAGACATGCAGGTTAGGTTAACTGGTGACTCTAAATTGACCGTAGGTGTGAATGTGAGTGTGAATGGTTGTCTGTGTCTATGTGTCAGCCCTGTGATGACCTGGCGACTTGTCCAGGGCGTACCCCGCCTTTCACCCGTAGTCAGCTGGGATAGGCTCCAGCTTGCCTGTAGAACAGGATAAAGCGGCTAGAGATAATGGGATGAGATGTTGAAAATTAAGTGGTGTAATGCAACTCTAATTTCCTCAAATTAACACAGCCCTTTAAATGAAACCCTAGAAATACACGGGTAATAATAATTAAAGTGCCCATATACCGGTAAACAACGTCTGAGTAAATTATAAAGCTGATTATTGGCATGTGCTTGTGATACACATATCCATGCCTGCTCATTTGGAATTAAAACAGGCTTAAGGTTATATTTAACTCTGCTGTTGAGAAATGTTTGCGAGAAAAGCTTATTTGAAGTTGCCTCACTGAGAGAAAAGATGGATGCTGAAAGTTAAGCATCAGTGTTTTCTGGAAAATTCAGCCTTTCACCAATGTTAATATAATTTTCCTTCAGGCTCATATTTAAAGCCATTAACCAATGACAGTGGACATTGCTGACTGCATTTCGACTCGGGCAGATAACAAAGCAAGACCCATTTATTCTGTAATTTTATTTGTCATGTCTACCCAGGTAAAATGTTGTTTGCAATAAGATCCCTGCGTCGTTCAAGTGTAACACAATCATCCGGTGGCAGAAATAAACAGAAGTACCAAAATCAAATTGTGATCGATTCATGCGACATTGCAAATGACAATAATACTTTGGTCAGAAATAATCCTAAAGAGAAAAACGCGCACTGGAGAAAATGACTGAGAAAAATCAACCTGCATTATATAAAGTCGTTCAGCTTGAATTCATGTAAATGTATCGCTCGGATCTGGAGAAAATCAATGGCTTTATCTTATTCTTGCATTTTAAAAATAAAAAAGGGTGGAGTGTTTTCTTATTTAAATCACATCTGAATACCTTCTAACAGGAAATGATGGAGAACATATTACTTATTTACAGCAATCAAGGTTAATAAATTAATTACTGTACAATCATTGCCTTTCCTAGATAGAGTGAAAACACCTTTTGGGACAAAAGCATGTAAATTAATTCGTAAAACATTTACCGGTAAAAGTCTACTGTACAATAGAACATCTGAGGAAAAACAGAGCTTTTATATATATATATATATATATATATATATATATATATATATATATATATAAATAATGCCCTCCACAATTATTGGCACGCCTTGTTAAAAAAAAATAGCAAAAAGGGTTAGAAATAATTCCACCTTTTACTGAAGTCGCTTCATCTCACACTGAAAAAAAATGAGAAAAATCCAACTTTTCATTGAAATAAATTTATTCGGGGGGAAAAAAATCCCTCCTCAATAAATGATTATTTTCAACAACAAAAATATGTGTGCCACTAGTATTGGCACACCCGCATTTAATACTTTGTCCAACCTCCCTTTGCCAGTAAAACAGCATTGAATCTTCTTCTAGAACATTTTTTAAGGTTGGAGATACAGAGCAGGGCATCTGAGCCCATTCCTCTTTACACAATCTCTCCAGATCATCCAGAGTCCTCGGCCTTCTCTTGTGCTCTCTCCTCTTCAGCTCAGCCCACAGGTTTTCACTGGGGTTCAGATCAGGGGACTGAGATGGCCCTGGCAGAAGTTTGAGTCTGTGCTCAGCAAACCATTTTTGTGTTTGATTTGGACATATGCTTTGGATCATTGTCCTGCTGGAAGATCCAGTGACGACCCAGTTTTAGTTTCCTGGCAGAAGCAGACAGGTTTTGATTTAAAATGTCCTGGTATTTCCTGGAGTCCATGATGCCGTGTACCCGAAGATGATTTCCAGGGCCTTTTGGAAGAAAAACAGCTTCAAAACATCACAGAACTTCCACCGTATTTTACAGTTGGGCTCGGGTTCTTTTCATTATAGCCATCCTTCTTTTTAAGCCAAACCCACCTTGAGTGTTTCTTGCCAAAAAGCTCCATTTTTGTTCCATCAGACCACAGAACGCGGTTCCAGTCAAAGTTGTAGTAGCATTTCGCAAACTTCAGGCGCTTATGTTTGTGGTTCACTAACAGAAAAGGATTTTTTTGTGGCAGACCTTCCAAATAATCTGTTGGCATGGAGGTGGCGTCTGATGGTGCTTTTGGAGACTTGGAAACCAGAAGATTTTACTTTTTCTTGTAATTCACCAACATCAGTCCTTGGGGATTTTTTTTGTCTCTTTAACCATCATCCTCACTGTACATGGGGGCAAAATAAACTTGGGTCCTCTTCCAGGCGAGTTTGTCACAGTTCCAGTTGGTGTTCACTTTTTTATTATTGCCCTAACAATAGGGTGGCCTAGTGGTTAGCGTGTCTGCCTCTCGATCGGGAGATTGCAAGTTCTACTCACGGTCGGGTCATACCAAAGACCATCATAAAAATGGTGCCTTCTGGCAAGGCACGCTGCAATACAGATGTGAGTGGGGAGTCAAACTCTTGCGGTTACCAGAGGACTAGCCCCCCACTGTAACCCTAGCTATGTAACATAGACGAGAGGCCGAGGGCTACGAAACGGAGATCGGCGCCGCCAAACGTGCCATGAATGGTGTGGGAAGGACTTTGACTTGGCCTAACGGTAGAAATTTTCAGGCAAGTAGGCATTTCTTTTTATCACCATTCCCCAATTACGAAGGTCAACACACTTCATTTGGTATGTGTGCTCTCTTATCTTTCCCATGTTGGTGGATGATTAAGGGAATTTGTTCTCTGTGTCGCCTCATATTTGTTCCCCAGTTAATCAGGAAGTCATGGGTTACAGCTTGGAAGTTCCTACACACGCCAATCAAATCAAACATGTACAATTTAAATGGGAAACATGCTTCAGTTACATTGTGTTCATTATAATTTCCAAAGGTGCCAATAATAGTGGCGTGTGTTTTTGTTGAAAATTATTTCTTGATGAGGGATTTGCTTTTCTCTGAACACACACACGGCTCATACCTTATTATCATACAAGCCAAGTTACATAAAGACAACCTAAAATCAAAAATCTTGGGCATTTTTCCTTCACGATGTCACTTTTTTCCAAGTAAAACAGATTTGGGTAAAATGTGATGATTAATATTATTCATTTTTTCACTCTCACTGTATGCATGATGTAGTTACACATCAGTAGATGTTTAAAAGTAGACAAAAAAGTTATTACATTTAGATATAAGAGTTTTGCGATTGTGAAGGATAGGAAAGGTCAATTTAGATTTTTTGTGTGTGTGTTTAAAAACTATGTTCAAAACCATGAAGTGAACGAGCTGTTACTCACCATGGGTCTGCGATTCTCCACCACATTGAGCCCAACAATGCCCAAGAACGTCCCGAAGCTTAGCTACGAGAACAAAGGAAGAGTTTATAGAAAAAGTCAGTTTATAGACAGTTTGTTTTTAAGTCCTAAAAATCGATTGGCAATCCATTTGTTTATCTAAAGAAGAAATGACAGGACCTGCCTGAATCCCAGATCAAACACAACCCCACCTTCAGCAGTGAGTTCGGACAGCAGTCAACATGACAGTTGTGTCATCAATGAACGCAACAATTCCCCCCCCCCAAATTTCATGCCTTTTTAGGTGGGATTTTTTACACTTTTTATTGACACTGCTTATAATCTGTTTTGATAAGATTAATTTCCCATGTCTAAACATGCTCCATACATAAATTAATGCATGTAGCTTAATCTCCAGCTTAAATGTGGATATATTCAACCTACACATGCTCCAGACAGGTGCACCCATGGCACTGTGTCTGGAGCGCACTTTTGTTTTGATAACTCAAGGTCTTCCCCCAAAACACTGGCTCCTAACTGACTAGGAAAAAGAAATTTTGGCATGTGACTGGGGATATCCTAGTGCATTGTGGGATGTGTGCATGTGCAAATTTCAAACCATATTATACTACAGCTTGTTCAGTACTCAAACCATACAGCTGAACCATCAGTGAGTTGTGAAAATGTGTCACAAATTTTCCAGGTTTAAAAGGTCATAGGCAAGGATCGGAGATGAAACGTAGAATATCAACTTTATTGTCTAGAAGAACGACCCAAAAAGCTAATTCAATCTTCCTAGTGTCTAATTTGCACCCTAAAATTGAATAAAACTGTTAAAATATACTGTTTTGCCCAATTTCCGAAGGTTTGTTTACATCTCATTTACGCGCACTTTCACCGCCAGGGGACCGTCGTCGTGACGTCATTTAAGCCAAACAGACTGGGAGCAGTTCTGTTTTTACTTGCGAACCGAGTAAACGTGTACGGACTTTGGTCGTGAGAGGTTGTGTAAAATGTCTGATAGCGATTTTGAAGTAGGAACTCTCCAAATTAAATATTGAGAGGTGAAACCATGTATGTATGAACCGATGGCCGTTGCAAAGCAATCGGTGAATGTGGCTCACTGGTTTGACCGTGCGGCCTCGGAATCGGACAGTGACTCGGCCGACTCTGATCGCGGTGACCCCGGACCTCAACAAGACTCACGCCCAAACTATTTATCCTGGTAATTATAATAAATTCTTACTTTCGTCGTAATACTAAATAAGAGCCCTTTTGTAGAATAATTAAACCGCCCTCCCTAGTGGATATACGGTAGGTAACGATTACTGGACAGTGCACCGGTAAGCCACCTTAGCCTGCCATCCACAGCATTATACTATTTATAGCCTACTCTAAGCGAGGAAATATCCCTTTGTCTCATTTCCACAATGATTGTACAGGATCCCTCAGGATTCTTGACTTGTCAGTTGCAAGCAAGCAAAATGTTTACCTCCAATCTTCTTTTTGCTTGAGCGTTGCTGCTCCGTTTCTTCTTTGACTGCTTGATTTTGTTTCATGCGCACAATCCACTTGCTCCGCCTTGTCTCCTCTTCCGGAAAAAGCCAACCCACTCACTCCGCCTCTTCTCCTTTTTCGGGAAAAGCCAACCCTCTCGCTCCGCCTCTTCTCCTTTTTCAGAAAAAGTCAACCCACTCGCTCCGCCTCTTCTCCTTTTTTGGAAAAAGCCAATCCTCTTGCTCCACCTCTTCTCCTCTTCTGGAAAAAGCCAATCCACTCGCTCTGCCTCTTCTCCTCTCTCGGAAAAAGGTAAAAACTTCTTCCTGAACCGGTCCCGTTGTTACAGTTCACTGCACAACAATAAGGCATGGGGTTTTTCTTTGGAAATTCCTGAACGCACGTCTGCACTCAAGCCGAACGGCAATGCAAGTAAACGGAAGTGGACTCAACTCAAGCGGTTTGTTTGGCTTAAATGACGTCATGCGCCGAGTGGTCACGGAAATAGCCGAACAGAAATTCGCCACGATCCGCGCTAACTTATTTTAATTATTACTTATTAAAAATACTTCTTGGGACCAGAAGAAAATTACAGAGGGTTTTTTAACATATAAAGTTTCAAATGTGCATAAAATTAAAACCATTGCCTATGAGCTTTAAAAAATAAATAAATAAAATAAATAAATAAATAAATAAATAAATAAATGTAATGAGACAGACTGATCTCTTGTGCCCAATACGGTGCCTTCATTTCAATTATTTAAGCTGAGGAACCAGCGTTTTGCCACTTCTGAACACCAGCAACCTTGTTTCAGAATCATCAGTTATATGCAAATGAGGTTAAATACACCAAGATATTTCCTTCATGGTGTTTATAGCCACATTTTAAATGACTGCCAGAAGCATGGTTTGGCTACTGAAAACATTTTCAGTTGAACTTACTGGCAGAATATAAGATTTATTTATTTAAATTTTTTTTACATAATTTAAGCCTAATTAACGGATGTATGCAAATTTGCTTGTATATGCAAATTAGCTGGTTGAGATACTTGAAAGATGTTCATGGCCCACAGAAACTTCCAGATATTATTCTAGCAATAAAATAAAATGAAAACCTATCTATTTTACCATTTATCCTCATAAACCGTCTGTAAATTAGATAATTTTATGCTAATTAGTCTCATTAATTATGCACAGAAGTAAAAAATAAAATAACAAAATTGAAACACCTGGCTTCTGTAGCGAAAAACAATGTAGCACAGAAAACTGTCAAATTTGGCGATTTAGTAACAAAAGTAGACCAGTTTTACTCCCAGAATTAGCACTTTTTTCTTTAAAAAAAAAAATTGTTCCTTGCTAATTGCCCATTGTTTTATACAGGCCCACTTCTCTGAAAAGAACAATATTCGAAACCTAAAAATGTCCATGAAACTGAACCACTGGACCAATTTGCCTGAGTTTTCTTTAATTAATCCGCATATTTCAAAGATGAATAATTTATCAGTTTTACTCCTCTTGGCCATACTTCAAATTTCTGTCTGAACTCCCCACCTACAGTTCACATCCCTTACACTGATGACACTAGAAGAGATGGCGCTTGTTCAGATGGTGTTACTCACTATGATGCCGGAGTAATAACCAGACACTGCCACGTTTCCAGTGCGGGTTGCAGCCAGGAGGCCGATCAGCAGGATGATGATGGACAGAGCGTGTAAAACCACGGTGCACCACATCACTGTGCAACGTCTCTTTGAGTACTGCTCTGTGGGATCATTCAACAAAACACACTCAGTAACTTCCAAACATCTGAGTCCACTACACAAAATAAGGTTCCTCAGTGTTTTTTTTTTATAAGTTATGAGCTTTAGCTTTCTAAAAGGTTTTACTTCAAACATTTCCTAAAAGGGATGTATGGTTCTGCATACAATCTTTAAGGGTTTTCCAAATGGTTCTACCACGAACATTTTTTTAAAGGAGAACACTCCCCTGTTGGGTTTAAATACAGACTTGAAGGGCTCTTCAATGAGGTTTTACTGGGAACCTTTTCTCAAAAGAGAACAGAAATCAGAGAGAGAGACACAAAAAAACTGGGATTTTACATACAAGAAGTTGCCTTCTGTATACAGTGTCTTGCAAAAGTATTCATCCCCCTTGATGTTTGTCCTGTTTTGTCGCATTACAAACTGGAATTAAAATGGATTTTTGGAGGGTTAGCGTCATTTGATTTACACAGCATGCCTACAGCTTTAAAGGCGCAAATAATTGTTTTATTGTGACAAACAATAATTAAAAAAACAGAAATCTGGAGTGTGCATAGGTATTCACCCCCTTTCGTATGAAACCCCTAAATAAGAGCTGCTCCAACCAATTCACTTCATAAATCACATAATTAGTTGATTAAGATCCACCTGTGTGCAATCAAAGTGTCACATGACCCATCACATGATGTCTGTATAAATCAACCTGTTCTGGAAGGACCCTGACTCTGCAACACTACTAAGCAAGCAACATGAAAACCAAGGAGTCTCCAAACAGGTCAAAGTTGTGGAGAAGTATAGATCAGGGTTGGGTTATAAAAATATCCCAAACTTTGAATATCCCAGGGAGCACCATTAAATCCATTATAGCAAAATGGAAAGAATATGGCACCACTACAAACCCGACAAGAGAAGGCCGCCCACCAAAACTCACAGACCGGGCAAGGAGGGCATTAATCAGAGATGCAACAAAGACACCAAAGATAACACTGAAGGAGCTGCAAAGATCCACAGCGGAGATGGGAGCATCTGTCCATAGGACCACTTTAAACCGTACACTCCACAGAGCACGGCTTTATGGAAAAGTGGCCAAAAAAAAAGTTATTGCTTAAGAAAACACGTTTGGAGTTTGCCCAACAACATGTGACAGACTCCCCAACCACATGGAAGATGATTTTCTGGTCAAACGATAACTTTTTGGCCATCACGGGAAACGCCATGTGCGGCGCAAACCCAACACCCTGAGAACACCATTCCTACAGTGAAGCATGGTGGCGGCAGCATCATGCTGTGGGGATATTTATCATCTGCAGAGACGGAAAGCTGGTCAGGACTGCTGGTCAGGACTGAAGGAAAGATGGATGGCACTAAATACAGGGCAATTCTGGAGGAAAACCTCTTTGAGTCAGCCAGAGGTTTGAGACTGGGATGAAGATTCACGTTCCAGCAGGACAATGACCCTAAACATACTGCTAAAGCTACACTGGAGTGGTTTAACGAGTGTCTTGGAACGGCCTAATCAAAGCCCAGACCTCAATCCAATTGAGAATCTGTGGCAGAACTTGAAGATTGCTGTACACCAACACAACCCATCTAACTTGAAGGAGTTGGAGCAGTTTTGCCTTGAGGAATGGGCAAAAATCCCAGTAACTAGATGTGCTAAGCTAATAGAGACATACCCCAAGAGACTTGCAGCTGTAATTGCAGCAAAAGGTGGCTCTTACAAAAGTACTGACTTTTTTTTTTGGGGGGGGGGATACCTGTGAACACTCCAGATTTCTGTTTTTTCATCTTAATTATTGTTTGTGTCACAATAAAACAACAATTTGCACCTTTAAAGCTGTAGGCATGTTATGTAAATCAAATGGTGCTAACCCTCCAAAAATCCATTTTAATTCCAGCTTGTAAAACAGGACAAACACCAAGAGGGATGAATACTTTTGCAAAACACTGTACAGTGTTTAAAGGTTCCTCCATACGAGAGAAAAAAAAACTGAAAAAATGTAAAATTTGTTAACCTTTTTTCTAGATTTGTTTTAAATATATCATTCAGCAAATACATGCTGAATCATATAAATGTCACAGATTAATAATTTTTTTTCAAAATATCACCATTATGTGATAGATTTTTTTTTCCAGTTTGAGAAATCCTTGAAATAAACAAATTGAGTATTTAAATAATCAGGTACAGTCGAGGTGACGCAAGATGTTAACAGAGCGGTACAGTACATTTCAATTTATAATTTTGGGAGATGTATTAAGCAAGTATTGGAGTACTTTTCTTTTTAAAAGACCTACTGCCATTCAAACAATAGGCAGGCATTAAATATTGACCAACATCTGGCACGGACTCCGCTTCCTCCTCGACTGGCATCCTCCTCCTCCTTATAGCATTCAGGTCTTTTTTCTTTTTCTAACTTATACTCAGGAATGAGAGTCTCGTTATTTATGACTACCAATAACAGTAGTCGCTGTGAATTCAGACATTTGGACTGTATTGGAACTACGGCTTGACTAAAGGTGGGGATGTGAGGAGATGATGATGATGATGATGATGATGATGATGATGATATTCTCCCAAAAACAATCCTGCAGCCCCAAAATTATCCATATTAATCCATGATCCCTGTTTTTCTCCTTGGGATTAATGTTAAGTTTCTTCAGATATCATTCAATGCATAAGTCGCTTTGGTTGTCAAATCAGGTGCAGTCGAGGTGACGCAAGATATTAATACAGCTGTAAATTTCAGTTAATAATCTCGGTAGATGTATTAAGCACTAAATTTTAATCATGTCACATTAACACTGCAACTAACTGATTCATAGCTACCATGCTCCAGGGTAAACTGGCGGGTTTCCCATCACTTCATTGCACCAATATCTAGATAGATACACATCTATACTTTCGAAAATATGTACAATTAGACCAGCATGACAAAGTTTTATATCATGCAGATGTGGATTATCATCAGCGCTCCTTAATATCATGATCATATTCCAGAGGTAAAAGGTAAAGTCTCAGATAACAACATAATACACGAGTAAATCACATATCTCTGATGTACCACATCTAACTCAACATGTTTAAAACAAACCCATCTACACTGAAAATTATTCTCACCAGAGCCACAATACATAAATGTGGTATCATACTGCTTCGGTCACATTTGAAAATAAGATGAATGTTGCATTTAAACAACTCAAAATAAGCAAAAATACATCTTATTAGGTTTACATTGTTTGTAAATGCATCTAAACCAGATGTTTATAAATGGACACATGGTTAATGGAGTTAAATGTTTATGTAGTTATAATTGCATACATACACAAAAAATCATATATATATATATATATATATATATATATATATATATATATATAGAGAGAGAGAGAGAGAGAGAGAGAGAGAGAGAATAAATGTGTGTAATATATAAAATGTGTGGATGTGTATAAATGTGTGTGTAATATTAATGTGTGTGTGTGTAAAATTTTATATATATATATATATATATATATATATATATATATATATATACACACACATATATACAAATTTTATAATATATATTACACACACACACACACACACACACATATATATATATATATATATATATATATAGAGAGAGAGAGAGAGAGAGAGAGAGAGAGAGATACACATATATACATATACACAAATTTTATAATATATATTACACACACACACACACATATATAGAGAGTATAAATGTGTGTAATATATAAAATGTGTGTGTGTATAAATGTCTGTGTAAAATGTGTGTATATATACATATACACACATTTTATATAATATATATTACACACAAACACACATTTATATATGAGTGATTCCACGCTTATGGGTACTGAAATGGGGACATGAACTTATTTTTAAAAATTCACCTAAAACCATTTCTTTTTTTACCATCAGGTCACAAAACATGTAATCTTTAATGAATGATATGTTAAAAGATGACTTTAATTTTCTGAAATGTAATAAAAACATATTTATATGCCAAAGTCAAGCCTATGAGTTCCAAAATGATGTCTGTTCCATTACTTCTGTTACGATTGTCCATCTCGCGTCTGTTACAAATTAATTACAATCTAGCTATATACCATGCTAATCTTATTGAAAGAATGTGTATGTTTATTCTACTACACATGTTTATTAATTATATTTGCTAAAACATCACCTTCCTATGTTTCAAAAAGTAATTCTACATTGTTAAAATTGAGAATATATATGTCCACAACACTTCTGTTACATTCTGACTTTGGCATATAAATATGTTTTTATTACATCTCAGAAAATTAAAGTTATCTTTTAACATATCATTCATTAAAGATTACAGGTTTTGTGACCTGATGGTAAAAAAAAAAGAAATGGTTTTAGGTGAATTTTTAAAAATAAGTTCATGTCCCCATTTCAGTACCCATAAGCGTGGAATCACTCATAGATAGATAGATAGATAGATAGATAGATAGATAGAGTGTATAAATGTATGTAATATTAATGTGTGTGTAAAATTTTATATATATATGTGTGTAATATATAAAATGTATGTGTATAAATGTGTGTAATATTAATGTGTGTGTAAAATTTTATTTATATATATATATATATATATAGAGAGAGAGAGAGAGAGAGAGAGAGAGAGTATAAATGTGTGTAATATATAAAATGTATGTGTATAAATGTGTGTAATATTAATGTATGTGTTTTATATATAAACATTTTATATATTATATATTACACACATTTATACACATACACAACACATTTTAAATATATTATATATAAATAAATGTTAGACCTGCATTAAAAAAAGTCTTCAAAAGCAAAAGAAGCATAAATATTGTGTTTTAACACACAATACTTTTATTTCTAATTCAATGTGGTTACAAATGCTCAATAACCAACAGAGTCTTTAACTTCCTGAGGTGAGCAAGATGAAGTGTTTAAATACCAACGAGTCTTAGTTTTACCGAGAAGAGAAAAAAACAACAAAACCCCCTAAGGTTGAGAAATGATTTCGGGCTTTTACTCGGAGTGAGAACGGTACAGTGTGCTGGACAATGAGCCTCAGTGCAGACACACAGTGAGTCCGGCTGAGCTGAACAGCAGAGTGAGTGAACGCAGCACGGTCCCCAGCCGCTTACCTGCAGGCTCCGGGTCTGAGCTCGGCGAGCTGGAGGGCTGCTGCATCTTTCAGGGGCTTCAGACGCCAAAACAGGGGAAAATCTCAAGCAAAAAGTTTTTAAATATAAGAAAAAGATGTTATTTTTCTTCTCCGGTAGAGTTTTCGGATAAAGCCGAGGCTGGGGTGTGTGTGTGTGCGTGTGTGTGTTCCTCCAGCAGGTGTGCTGCTGATTAACTGATACTCGGGGTGCGTTCACAAACCCCGCTACTGTTAAACACCACACAGAGGCGACACCTCACGGCTAAAGCCATGCATTTACCAAACTTCCTGCTATATAATACACTAGTGCATCTCAAAACATTCGAATATTGTGAAAAAGTTCAATATTTTCCATCAGTTATTTAAGAGTAAAAATGTTATATATTATAGACTCATTACACATAAACTAAAATGTTTCAAGCATTTTTCTATTTTAATCAGTATGGCATACAGTACAAAAACAAAAAAATCTCAAAATATTAGAATATTTCATTTCGAGTTTGAGTAAAACAGTATGAACACAGTGCATCTCTCGGTCTAGTTCAGTACACACAACCACAATCACGGGGAAGACTGCTGACTTGACTGTTGTCCAGAAGATGATCACTGATGCCCTCCACAAGGAGGGTAAGCCACAAAAGGTCATTGCTGAAAAGGGTGGCTGGAAAAGGTGCACAAGCAACAGGGATGGCCGCAGTCTTGAGAGGATTGTCAAGAAAAGTTGATTCAAGAACTTGGGAGAGCTTCACAAGGAGTGGACTGAGGCTGGGGTCAGTGTATCAAGGCCCATCACGAACAGACATCTTCAAGAAAGGGGATACAACTTTCGCATTCCTAATATCAAGCTACTCCTGAGCCAGAGACAATGTCAGAAGTGTCTTATCTGGGCTAAGGAGAGAAAGAAATGGACTGTTGCTCAGTGGTCCAAAGTCCTCTTTTCAGATGAAAGTACATTTTGCATTTAATTTGGAAATCACAGTTCTAGAGTCTGGAGGAAGAGTGGAGAGGCACAGAATCCAAGGTGTTTAGGGTCCAGTGTGAAGTTTCCACAGTCTGTGATGATTTGGGGTGCCATGTCATCTGCTGGTGTTGGTCCACTGTGTTTTATCAAGTCCAAAGTCAACACAGCCATCTACCAGGAGATTTTAGGGCACTTCATGCTTCCATCTGCTGATAAGCTTTTTGGAGATGCTGATTTCCTTTTCCAGCAGGGCTTAGCACCTACCCACAGTGCCAAAACTACTACCAAATGGTTTGCTGACCATGATATTACTGTGTTTGATTGGCCAGCCAACTTGCCTGACCTGAACCCCATAGAGAATCTATGGGGTATTGTCAAGAAGAAGATGAGAAACACCCGACCCAAAAATACAGATACGCTGAAGGCCGCTATCAAAGCAACCTGGGCTTCAATAACACTTCAGCAGTGCCACAGACTGATCACCTCCATGCCACACCGCATTGACACAGTAATTCATGGTAAAGGAGCCCCAACCAAGTATTGAGTGTATAAATGAATATACTTTTCAGAAGTTGGACATTTCTGTATTGTAAATCCTTTTTTTGATTGATCTTAGGGAATATTCTAGTAATTTGAGATACTGGATTTCTGATTTTCATGAGCTATAAGCCATAATCATCAAAATTAAAACAAAAAAGGCTTTAAATATTTCACTTTACATGTAATGAATATATAATATATGAAAGTTTATCTTTTTGAATTAAATTATGAAAAAAGAACTTTTTCATGGTATTCTAATTTTTTGAGATGCACTAGTAAATACTTAACAGCCTGTCCTGAATGTGTGCAGGGTTTTTATTTATTTAAGCAGTTGCAATATTGGAATTAAAAATACACAAGCAATAAATGTTGCTTTAATTTTACACAAGATGAATGGCATAAATTAAAGTGCAACTTTTATAAACGAGCTCAAAGGGCTAAGCCTCTGTCTTTCAGAAGCTTTGAGAAAGGAGAGAAAAAGAAAAAAAAACACACAGCTGTCAACAAATGGCGATGTGGACTTTTGCAGAACGCAGTGCAACAGGACAGAAGAGTAGGAGTCTGAGACTGATTTCTTTCCAGCCCAGACTGTAGATTCATGCAGACCATCAGTGGTGTCCATGAAATAACCTCTAGATTTGGTTTCCATTTGGGTGTGACCGAGAAGGCACACCGCTGATGTAAAGACCAAGAATGAATCTCATCTCATCTCATTATCTGTAGCCGCTTTATCCTGTTCTACAGGGTCGCAGGCAAGCTGGAGCCTATCCCAGCTGACTACGGGCGAAAGGCGGGGTACACCCTGGACAAGTCGCCAGGTCATCACAGGGCTGACACATAGACACAGACAACCATTCACACTCACATTCACACCTACGCTCAATTTAGAGTCACCAGTTAACCTAACCTGCATGTCTTTGGACTGTGGGGGAAACCGGAGCACCCGGAGGAAACCCACGCGGACACGGGGAGAACATGCAAACTCCACACAGAAAGGCCCTCGCCGGCTACGGGGCTCGAACCCAGAACCTTCTTGCTGCGAGGCGACAGCGCTAACCACTACACCACCGTGCCGCCCCCAGGAATGAATCATTTATTCTTTTTCGCTCCCTCCAACCCACCCAAAATACATTTGGAGGAGAAACAAAAACGCACATTAAGCACAAATTATACAGAAGCACAGAACCACAAGTTTAGTGCTCATCATGCTTGGCATTCAGATGAAAAATAACACCAAAAACACAAAGCTTGTATAGCATTAGAGTTGAAACAATTGTAGAAATAAAAAAGTGGGGGTGTGGGCAAAAACACCCACAACCAAATAACACCACACACACAAAACCCACCATCACAATGACCTTTGATCATGCGAGTGTGCAATAACTTGCCCAAGATGCTATCAATAACATCTTGTAATACAAGAGAGTCATCAGGAGATGATGTATCCCCCCCCCCATGAAACCCCACTCCAAATTTTCCTAAGTTGAGTTGGTTGCCATGGAAATATGGAAAAAATAAAAAAAAATCACAGAAATCCCAGTGTCAAAAGGCACAACTTCTCTAGTCACTTAAAGCTCATAGGCAACGGGTTTCAATTTATGCACATTTGAAACTTTATATGTTAAAAAACCCTCTGTAAATAAAAGTATTGTTAATAAGTAATAATTGAAATAAGTTAGCGCGGATCACAGCGAATTTCTGTTCGGCTATTTTCGTGACCACACGGCGCGTGACGTCATTCAAGCCAAACAAACCGCTTGAGTTGAGTCCACTTCCGTTTACTTGCATTGCCGTTCGGCTTGAGTGCAGACGTGCGTTCGGGAATTTCCAAAGAAAAACCCCCATGCCTTATTGTTGTGCAGTGAACTGTAACAACGGGACCGGTTCAGGAAGAAGTTTTTACCTTTTTCCGAAAAAGGAGAAGAGGCGGAGCGAGTGGGTTGGCTTTTTCCGAAAAAGGAGAAGAGGCGGAGCGAGGGGGTTGGCTTTTTCCGAAAAAGGAGAAGAGGCGGAGCGAGTGGGTTGGCTTTTATCGAAAAAGGAGAAGAGGCGGAGCGAGTGGGTTGGCTTTTATCGAAAAAGGAGAAGAGGCGGAGCGAGTGGGTTGGCTTTTTCCGAAAAAGGAGAAGAGGCGGAGCGAGAGGGTTGGCTTTTTCCGAAAAAGGAGAAGAGGCGGAGAGAGTGGGTTGGCTTTTACCGAAAAAGCAGAAGAGGCGGAGCGAGGGGGTTGGCTTTTACCGAAAAAGCAGAAGAGGCGGAACGAGTGGGTTGGCTTTTATCGAAAAAGGAGAAGAGGCGGAGCGAGGGGGTTGGCTTTTACCGAAAAAGGAGAAGAGGAGGAGCGAGTGCGTTGGCTTTTTCCGAAAAAGGAGAAGAGGCGGAGCGAATGGGCTGCCTTTTACCGAAAAAGGAGAAGAGGAGGAGCGAGTGGGTTGGCTTTTACCGAAAAAGGAGAAGAGGAGGAGCGAGTGGGTTGGCTTTTTCCGAAAAAGGAGAAGAGGCGGAGCGAGTGGGTTGGCTTTTTCCGAAAAAGGAGAAGAGGCGGAGCGAGAGGGTTGGCTTTTTCCGAAAAAGGAGAAGAGGCGGAGCGAGAGGGTTGGCTTTTTCCGAAAAAGGAGAAGAGGCGGAGCGAGTGGGTTGGATTTTTCCGAAAAAGGAGAAGAGGCGGAGCGAGTGGGTTGGCTTTTTCCGAAAAAGGAGAAGAGGCGGAGCGAGAGGGTTGGCTTTTTCCGAAAAAGGAGAAGAGGCGGAGCGAGAGGGTTGGATTTTTCCGAAAAAGGAGAAGAGGCGGAGCGAGAGGGTTGGCTCTTTCCGGAAGGGGCGGAGCGAGTGGGTTGTGCGCGTGAAGCCGGAGGGGTTGGCAGCCGGGTAAACACGCCGCTCTGCGCTCTGATCACGTGCAGGAGGTTCATGTGTGAAGAATCCCCGTCTGTTGGAGAGTTGAGGCGTCAGACAGAGAAGCTCAAACCTGACGCTGTTCCAACAAAATTCGAGCACAAAAGCAAGCAGTCAAAGAAGAAACGGACCAGCAATGCTCAAGCAAAAAGAAGATTGGAGATAAACATTATTACCTTTGCTTGCAATTTTTCAAGTAAAGAATCCTGAACAATCATTGTGGAAATGAGATGAAAGGGATAGTTTGTCATGGCTACCTGCCAGCATGCTATTGACTCACATGATAAAAGTGATATATCTGTTCTAAAGCAAGTGTTCCTAATGAAGTGGCCGCTAAGTTGAAGTTAATTTGTCACCGCTAAAGTGATACCTACGGGCATGCTAACGTGCTAACGGCTCTCATGCTATTTGCATGCTCAGTGGATGTGCGCGTTTATAGACACGTGTTCCTAATAATGTGGGCATTAAGTTGAAGTTGATTAGTCACAGCTAACATGCTAACTGCTAGCCTGCGCACATGCCCAGTGTGTTCTTACAAGTGTTCCTAATAAAGTAGCCACCAAGTTGAAGTTGATTTGCAGTGGCTACCTGCTCGCATGCTATTGCCTAACTTAATGTTTGTATGAGAAACCCCATTAAATGTCCTGATATTACTGAATTGTTAAATTAGCCCTGTATGTTTCTCTCCAGCAAAAAAAAAAAAAAGTATATTTAGAAAAAGTGGTTAAATAAATGAACATTGACTGGCAGAGCGAGTGTTAGCAGGTATGATGGAAAGAAGGAAGTTGGGCAGTGTGTGTGTGTGTGTGTGTGTGTGTGTGCGTGCGTGCGTGCAGGAGACGAGGTGGAAAGGAAGCAAGGCCAAGAACGTTGGAGATGGATGCATGTGCAGGATGAGCTTGAAATAGTGGAGCCTAAGATTAAGTGGTACATTGTGTGTTTGTAGACCTGGAGAAGGCATACGATTGAGAAGTATATCAGAGTGGTGCAAGACATGTATGAGAACAGTGAAACAGCAGTGAGGTGTGCAGTTGGAACGACTGAATGGTTCAAGGTGAAGGTGGGACTCCATCAAGGATCTGCTTTGACTCCTTTCTTGTTTGCCATAGTGATTGATAGCTTGACGGATGAAGTGAGGCAAGAGTCACCATGGAACATGATGTTTGGGGATGATATTGTGATATGTGGTGAGAGTAGAAAGGAGGTTGAGCTGGGTTTGGAGAGATGGAGGGATGCGTTGGAATGAAGGTGAGCAGGAGCAAAACAGAATGCATGTGCATCAGTGAGAACGGGGATGGGAGTGTAGTGAAGATGCAAGGAGTAGACGTAAAGAAAGTTGGTGAATTCAAGTACCTGGGGTCAACTGTGCAGGAAAATGGGGGCTGCGATAGTGAGGTGAGAAAGAGAGCGCAGGCAGGGTGGAGCAGGATTTTGGGAGTCATTTGTGATCAGAAAGTCCCAGCAAAAGTGAAAGGTAAAATATATAAGACAGTAGTGAGACCAGCTGTGATGTCTGGATTGGAGACCGTACCCTTAACGAAGAGACAGGAGGCAAAGTTGGAGGTGGCGGAGTTGAGGATGTTAAGGTTTGCTATGGGAGGTTGGACAGGATAAGGAACGAGCACATCAGAGGGACAGCACATGTGGAGAGTTTGGGAATTAAGCTAAGAGAGATGACACTGAGATGGTACGGGCACATCCTGAGAAGAGATGCAGAGCAGGTTGGAAGGAGAATGTTGAGGATGGAGCTGCCAGGCACACGAAAACGAAGAAGGCCAAAGAGGAGATACATGGATGTGGTGAGAGAGGACATGAAAGTGGCAGGGGTGATAAAGAAGGATGCGGAAGACAGGGAGCAATGGAGACGAAAGATCCGCTGTGGCGACCCCTAATCAGGAGCAGCCAAAAGAAGGTTAAATAAATGAACCTCCTAAACGTGTGCTCGGCTCGCAGGTAAACAGAGCTGCTCCCGGTCTGTTTGGCTTAAATGACGTCATGGTGACTGCCCCCTGGTGGTGAAAATGCACATAAGCGAGATGTGAAAAACCTTCGGAAATTGGGCAAAACAGTACATTTTAAGCATTTTATTCAATTTTAGGGTGCAAATTAGACACCAGGAAGATTGAATTTGCTTTTTGGGTCGTTCTTCTAGACAAAGTTGATATTCTATGTTTCACCTCTGACCACTGAGGTTTTGTAAAAAAAAAAAAATCCTAATATAGACCCCTTTTACTGACGTCACCCGAAACCGGAAGTAAACAGACCCTGCACCATTTTGGAAGACCAACAAACTCGTGATAAGGGGATAATAACGGCAGCGGTATGTGAACCCACGAGAATAAAGTGGAGTGGCAAACGACTTAAACAAATCTGAGCTGTTTTATTTATGATTTATTGGCCCAACAGTAGACTTGAAAGAAACCTGTGTGAGACTTGGCAAAAAACTGTGGATATAATGGATAAGTCTGTGCATGATCTGCGGACACTTTGAGGTAAGCAAACGCAAGAAATTCAGATTTAAAACATGCTAAAGTGGCCCCAAGTTGATAACTGTATGAGGAGCAAGCCTCCCAGACTTCTACAATTTAATAATAATAATAATTTAGGATGGTTTGGGGCTTGCTCGCTGCTGCCAGGTTGGTTGTTGAGTAGCCTGACTTTTTTTTTTTTCTTGCGTGTGGTATCATTGTTGACGCGAGGTTGTTTTTTGAACATGCCAATGTGGACACGATTTCCCCTGATGAGTTATGACTTCAGATGCGATGCGTGTGTGGAGGTGTGGAGTCCACGTGATATGTGCGCAAGATAGGCTTCTCATGTGTTTGGAGATCTGCGCTCCAAGACGAGCGCAAGCACCCCAAGGGGGAAAAAAGGGACCCCCCGAAAATATCGGCATAGTTCGAACACTGAGTGTAGGCACTGGGTGTAAACAACAAATAGTTTACAATGTCTGGGTAGCAAACAGATGGCAGAATTGGTGTCCGGTCCTCCTTATGTTTCCATTCTCCCTTGCCCCGAGTCTTATCATATGGGTCAAACCCATCAATCACAGCCAGTTTCTCCACATACCGTGCCCTTTCTGCAGCTGGTAATGTACTCACATAACCCGAATTATCAGCCATCGTGTCACTTTACTCTCGCTCGTACTTTGTTTTATATTGTGAGTGCATGTACTTGGTCTTCCAATATGGCGCCTAATAAAATCTCGCGGCGCGGTGACGTCATGTGAAAGGGGTCTATAGTTTGAGTTATGCTCCAGAAACTAAAATGTTTCTGGACAGACAGATTGATAGCCATATCTCCCTGCATTATATGCCAGGGGATAACGCAGTGCTTCAACATGTGCAGTTTCATTGGTGAACAACTGACGTTAAATTTTAGCCACTGGCTTTTGGAATTCTAGTAATTCCAACGAGTCATGGAATATTACGTAAATAACACAGTTCTTGCTTTAAAAAAAAATAAGTTACACACACCTGCTGAAAAGCTAGCTCTTTAAAAACGGTAAATTTATTAGAGAAACTGGCATGACATCAAAAAATTTTAGGAACATCAATCGAATTAAATGTTTTTCTTTTTGTCGGTCAAAAAAAAAAAAAAAACACTTAAAAAAAAAAAATCACTGTGTTGAACAGTTGTTGGCATCCAGATTAAGGTTGGTCTTCCTGGGTGAAGTGTTAGGAATACGCCACCAGCTTTCTGCATCACTAGAGCTGCCTGCTGCGTTGGGGTCAGAGTCTGAGAGAAAACAGAAAAACAAGCAAGTTAAGACCAAAAAAGGGCATGTTTTAATTTGGTCACTTTGAAGAGTTCATGCAGAGCCATAAACTTCCGTTAATCTCTAATAAGTGACTAAAGTGACCCTAGAAACATCAATTTGTAAACTCCATGTTTTCCCTGCCGTATCAAATAAGCAACAGGTGAAGCAGCCGCTAGCAAATATGTTATCAGTGAACATCAAGAACACGATACAAAAGGAGAATCTGAACCTCAGATCCAACAGCAACTTTTACGACACAAAAAAAAATAGTTTTTGACATAACCAACATTAGCCAAATTTGATCGCTAGCCAATACATGTAGTTAAAAGGTTATGACCGAGGAGTTCATTTAAAATCATGTTTGAAAGCCATGTGTCCAGGGGTCTCTAAAGGCTGCGTTTCTATGAACTGCATTTCCCCTTGTTAAAACTGGTGCAGTTTTAAATATTGGAAAATTGTAGTTCCTCCCAACTGTTGTAGGTACAGCCAGTCACAGTCTCTTAACTACAAATAAAGTACGTACGACTGCAGCCCAAAGCAGTTAAAGTTAGAAGGAATCCGGTCACTTCTAACTAAAAGCGCTGTGCATATTGTTTGATCAGAGACTTCTTTTCTTCACGAACGAAAATGCGTCGGACCAAGAAATTCTCTGCGCTTCATGGAGGCCTCCACAAACTGTGACACTCCGTCTCTCCAGAGCCTCTCCTCATAACCTTGCGTCGAGGCAAGATACTGAAGTAAGATTAGCATTTTGGGCAAAAAGACTAGTCTTAGGAATTAGCTTTATGAAGTAGTGTGAATTTAAACTCGGGAACGGTTTGTGTACACTGTAAACACTTAGGGTGTTGAATTGATTGTTCTATTTTGTTTTGATCTCTCAATTGCTTAATAGATAGGTTTTTGCATGCTCTCTATCCTTTCTAACACTTTAATTTCATTATTACACACATTTTGACCTCATCAAGATTTCAGTGAATTTAGTAAATGTTATGAGCTAGTGGGTTAGCTACCGGCTAATTCTTTGTTCTACTTAGGAACACGTGGTGACCCCTCCTCCACACACACACACACCTTAGCTAACACAGGGCTAATCCTTTGTCTCAGCTTTAGATAACATTCCAAGCCCGGATTCAATTCAAACTTTATAGTGCATTCTCCCGCGCCCACATTCAAACCCACATGTATCAATGACGACCATTTGAATGTATTTCAACTGCTAATGTTTAATTTTTTTTATCACAGACAAACACCTTAGCTAGCATCCCACACTAGCCTTTTGTTTAGGCCATAAGGCCTCTCACACACACACACACACACACACACACCCCTTTTGTTCTTAACTCCACGAGATAGGATTCTTGGGCCTTAGCTAGCAACACAAAGCTAATCTTTTGTCTCCACACGTGGCTACACATACACCCCTCACTGTTTGCTGAAGATTTCAACTGCTATTATTCATCTTTATCTTTGTTATAATAAATTCTATTAATTGTTAAACTGTGTCTGTGTTGCTTCTATATTCTTTGAAGTTACCCAATCTCAAAGAATTCCAGGGTGCATATGGGTTGTGTAATACAGTAAGTGATCATAATTTGGAATATACCATAATTTAGCTGTTTGATAATTTATTATTAAGCACCAAAATTAATGGCATTATTTAATGAAACTGATTTAATGAGACTGATCACTTAAGACCAACTGCACCTACACTGTATATACAACCCTGATTCCAAAAAAAATTGGGACAAAGTACAAATTGTAAATAAAAAACGGAATGCAATAATTTACAAATCTCAAAGACTGATATTGTATTCACAATAGAATATAGACAACATATCAAATGTCAAAAGTGAGACATTTTGAAATTTTTCATGCCAAATATTGGCTCATTTGAAATTTCATGACAGCAACACATCTCAAAAAAGTTGGGCCAAGGGCAATAAGAGGCTGGAAAATGGAGGTCTGCGCAGGACAGAATTTTCAGTCCCGCTCCCGCATTGTGCAGTCCCGCTCCCGCAAAGAATTATGATTTTCAGTCCCACTCCTGCCTGCCATATTTTGTCCCGCTCCCGCCCGCAAATCCCGCATGATGCAGATGTTCGCGTTATTTCTCACGAAAGTTCATCATTGGTTTGGGGAATTAAACATGCTGAGCTCTCCACTGACCAATCCTTCACCTAGCGCACGTAGCGAGGGTGCGCGTTGCCAGGCGGCATGCGCAGCTGAGGCTTTACAGAGATGCCCATTGTGGGCTTCACTAGAGGAGCTCTGCTCTTCTGCCATGATCAGAGATCTCAAACACGGAAGAGCGGAAAGGAATCGGAAACGTACGCGAGATTAGACCACTGTGGCAGTGGGGGCGTGGCCAAGCAGCAGTCTGTGAATGGAGGGCGGGGTCGGAGAAGGTAAGTGGCTAGGTGGACCTGGCGGCAGGGGGGGCGACGCCCCCTCGTGGCTACAGCCCCGCCCCCTCAATGGAGACTCAGATCACTTAATTGTTTTCTTATGAAAATATAATGTATTATACACGTATTAATAATTTGCATTTTCAAATACGAAATATTAAGTGGTTGCGCATTGCACAAAAATACATTTCACATAAATCACTACTAAAACTGGCACGATAGAACAAATCTGATTGGTTATGACACAAGTGCACTGTCTCTGCAATATCCTGTAATATGCAGTCAAGTTTACGGGAGTAGTCTTTCCCCCACCGAATTAAACAAATTCAATCACAATATTGTGAATCCATTTTCTTTGTAGGCTAAGTTTATCTCCGTTTATGTCGGTGTATGTATTCATATATGGTCCGCTTTGTGCGCAAATAGCGTAAGAATGTGTGTCGTTGACGTCACCCTCCATGCAGCGGGGGTGAAAATTCATCACTTCAGAGTGTTTAGTCCCCTACACGCCTAAACTGGGATCGCGGATTAAGTGGTTAGCGTTGACTCGGTGCGAGTCAGGAAGGCTATTACTGGTGCAGCCGCGGGGTCTGTTGATTTTTTAAATTATGATTTTGGCCGCCGAGCCAAGTACCTTATGGCCCTTTTCCACTACCCTTTTTCAGCTCACTTCAGCTCGCTTCAGCTCACTTCAGCCCGACACGGCTCGCGTTTCGACTACCAAAAACCAGCACGACTCAGCTCGTTTCAGCCCTGCTTAGCCCCTAAAACTCGCACCGTTTTGGAGTGGGGCTGAAGCGAGCCAAACTGTGCCGACTGAGGTTGGGGGCGTGAGCAGACACTCCCCTGTGCACTGATTGGTGAGGAGGAGTGTCCTCACATGCCCACACACGCCCCGCGAGCGCGCTGGGATCTGTAAACACCGCAAACCCGGAAGGAGAAGAATTACGAATTACGAGAATTTCTGAAGCCTTATGTGCCTCGCCTCATCTATACGCTCTTGCCAGTATCTGTCCGCGTTGTCGGTGACAACAAGCCACAGCACCAAGACAAGCAACACTAACGACTCCATGTCCTCCATGTTTATTGTTTACTATTCGGGTCGTGAGACTACCGCTTAAAAGATCACTGAATCAGTGACATACAGAGCATCGTGGACGAGTTCGCGGAGCGCAAGGCTCATCGTATGCCCTTCAAATAATGCGCGCAGTAGGCTATTGATGTTTTATTATGAGCCATGTACAGTATGTCGCCTAATGTTTTTTTGTTTCTGAGTTACATGTTCGTTTGAAGGACTTAATGTACAAAATAACATAGTTGCACCCCGTAGTGTTGAAATTGGTAAACACAGTGCATTCAGTGAGGTTTGCACCGCCCTCCTTTTATTTCTGACTCTTCCTGTCACCGCTGCAACCTCTGAGCGCTCATTCGTATGCCCTTCAAATAATGTGCGCAGTATAGGCTATTGATGTTTTATTATGAGCCATGTACAGTATCCTAATGTTTTTTGTTTCTGACTTACATGTTCGTTTGAAGGACTTGATGTACTAAATAACATAGTTGCACCCCGTAGTGTTGAAATTGGTAAACACCGCAGTTGCGGACATTTTGTAGCCTAAAATGATGTTATGATAAGCTTTAATAAAGGGCCCGGTCATTTGCCCCGCCCCCGGCCCGGCTCTGACTTGTTCCGCCACTGTCACTGATGTCACTGTTTGCGCTGCTTAACGACATCACATGACGTCCACCCACTTTCGCTAACTCCACCCAATGTGTCCACCCACTTCCAGCCAGCACGGTTCAGCGCGGTTGTAGTCGAAATGCAACTCCAACAGCCCCGCTCAGCTCGACTCGGCACGGCTCAGCCGCGTTTGTAGTGGAAAAGCGGCAATAGACTTGCATTGACGTTTTGTTTTCATGCCGTGGAGCCATTTGTATGTATTTTAAATGTAAAGGACTTGCCTGTAGGTTTGCGTGTTGTTTTATATTTGGCATCTTTCCGGTTGTAACGCGCGTCTGTGAGAAAATTGGAGGGGAGGGTTAACAGGTGGGCACGGGGGTTGATAAAGCGCAACTGCCCTGGTAATGTGTCACATGATTTTCCCGGACTAAAGCAACCTTCAGGGCCGTGGTTTTGTGGTTGGCACAGTTAATTGTTTGAAACACGTTGTCAGACCACCATCACTACTACACACTATATGAAAAATATTTGCCCCCTTGCGATTTCTAATTGGCCCCTAGTAAACTGTTCCTGGCGCCGGGCCTGTGGCTAGGTCATTACACCTGATGCCAATTTGTGTGTGTGTGTTGCAGGGATGGAGTATAAAGGGAGGGGAAGAGGAGCGAAGAGGGAAGGATGTGTGTGTGTGTGTGTGTGTGTGTGTGTGTGAGTGAGTGAGTGAGTGAGTGTGTGAGTGAGAGAGAACACGAAAGAAAGCTGAAAAGCTCAATAAAGTGAGTGGTGTGTGTCCCGGGTTTCAGCACCACTGTAGTAATCCCCGATGTGGGTGGAGCACAGAAGCACGGCAGGCGAGAGTTCGTGTTCACACCCACTCACTATTGAGCTTTTCAGCTTTCTTTCACTCACTCATCCCTCTTCTCTCCTCTCCCCCTCCCTTTATACTCCATCCCTGCAACACACACACAAATTGACATCAGGTGTAATGACCTAGCCACTTACCTTCCCCAACCCCGCCCTCCATTCACAGACTGCTGCTTGGCCACGCCCCCGCTGCCACAACCACATCCGCAAATTTAGGCATCTTAAAATGTTTTTATTAATGCCAAATAAAATATCCAGCACAAATTATATATGATAGACAAATTTATAAATTTTATTTTAAACACGTTTTTAGTTAGCGGGACTGCAGCTTATCACCTCTCCCGCCTGCGCCCGCATTGTGCACTCCCCCTCCCGCCCGCAATGAGCTTTCAAAATTTGTCCTGCGCCGCACTGCTTTGCGGCGGGTCCCGCGGGAGTGCAGGGCTCTACTGGAAAAGTTAAAGGTACAAAAAAGGAACAGCTGGAGGACCAAATTGCAACTCATTAGGTCAATTGGCAATAGGTCATTAACATGACTGGGTATAAAAAGAGCATCTTGGAGTGGCAGCGGCTCTCAGAAGTAAAGATGGGAAGAGGATCACCAATCCCCCTAATTCTGCGCTGACAAATAGTGGAGCAATATCAGAAAGGAGTTCGACAGTGTAAAATTGCAAAGAGTTTGAACATATCATCTACAGTGCATAATATCATCAAAAGATTCAGAGAATCTGGTAGAATCTGTGCGTAAGGGTCAAGGCCGTTAAACCATACTGGGTGCCCATGATCTTTGGGCCCTTAGACGACACTGCATCACATACAGGCATGCTTCTGTCTTGGAAATCACAAAATGGGCTCAGGAACATTTCCAGAGAACATTATCTGTGAACACAATTCACCGTGCCATCCGCCGTTGCCAGCTAAAACTCTATAGTTCAAAGAAGAAGCCGTATCTAAACACGATCCAGAAGCGCAGACGTCTTCTCTGGGCCAAGGCTCATTTAAAATGGACTGTGGCAAAGTGGAAAACTGTTCTGTGGTCAGACGAATCAAAATTTGAAGTTCTTTATGGAAATCAGGGACGCCGTGTCATTCGGACTAAAGAGGAGAAGGACGACCCAAGTTGTTATCAGCGCTCAGTTCAGAAGCCTGCATCTCTGATGGTATGGGGTTGCATTAGTGCGTGTGGCATGGGCAGCTTACACATCTGGAAAGACACCATCAATGCTGAAAGGTATATCCAGGTTCTAGAGCAACATATGCTCCCATCCAGACGACGTCTCATTCAGGGAAAACCTTGCATTTTCCAACATGACAATGCCAAACCACATACTGCATCAATTACAGCATCATGGCTGTGTAGAAGAAGGGTCCGGGTACTGAACTGGCCAGCCTGCAGTCCAGATCTTTCACCCATAGAAAACATTTGCCGCATCATAAAACGGAAGATACGACAAAAAAGACCTAAGACAGTTGAGCAACTAGAATCCTACATTAGACAAGAATGGGTTAACATTCCTATCCCTAAACTTGAGCAACTTGTCTCCTCAGTCCCCAGACGTTTACAGACTGTTGTAAAGAGAAAAGGGGATGTCTCACAGTGGTAAACATGGCCTTGTCCCAACTTTGTGATGTGTTGTCATGAAATTAAAAAAAAAAAAAAAAAAAAAAAACCCCACCTAATTTCTCTTTAAATATCAAATGTTTAAACTGAGAAAATGTGTCATCTATGTTCTATTCTGAATAAAATATGGAATTTTGAAACTTCATCACATTCCGTTTTTATTTACAATTTGTACTTTGTCCCAACTTTTTTGGAATTGGGGTTGTAGGAGCCAAAATAACCTCTTTAGCATTCAAAGCCATTTTTCCTACCTAAAAAGATAAAAACAAAAAATATTAAACATAAAATTTGACCTGTTTCTACACACGCTGTTAATTTGAGGTCAATTGAACGAGAATTGGCAAAGTTATTAGATTGTGAAGTGATAAAATTTTTTGAAAACACCCTGTTTTAGATTTTTCTTGAACGGCTTTTATACCAGATCAGTACAGTTTGCTTACAAATGTTTCACGTGTCAGTGTGGAGAGAACATGTTCTTTTGCCTGTGTGGGTTTCTGCCAGGTGCTCCAGTTTCCTCCCACAGTCCAAAGACATGTGGATCGAGTCAACCGGCTACTCTAAATGCCCCATAGGCATGCAACAGTAAATACTTGTCTGTCTCCATGTTAGCCCCACAACGAGTCGTTGTACCCCCACCACTCATCCAGTGTCGGCTGTGATTGGCTCCAGCTCACCCACAATGGATAAGCAGTATAGAAAATGAACAAAGGAATACTTCATTTGCTATACCAGAGGGATGAACATCCATCCCACTTTTCCGTCAGGGTCACAGGGGAAGCTGGAGCCAATTCCAGAATAAATATTTTCCCCAAAAGATACCTCGCTCAATTTGCATTTTGATGGCAGTTGAGTATGCTGACCAACCCTACATTCACACTAGCAAGTAACAAACTGACAAGCAACTTAATTTCTCTTTGTACAATGGCAAGTGATAATACAAGTAGCAACATTTGAATTGAGACTCTGTTCTACGCAAGTCAGCTATGATGCAGCGAAGCTAAACGATTGGCTTGGACCAGTCCTATGACGCACATGGGCCAATATTTCTTCAGTTCACCACTCAACTTTAGATCCTGCCTCGAAAAACGTGGGGGAGGTTTGCAGCCCCAGCCCTACACTGGTACTGAATATTGTCATGTGCAGACCAAGCTGTGTACAAACTGTGTAACCCTGCAGAACCAGTGGTGTATTGGCCTGCCTTACAACCCAAAGTGCGATAGGAAATCTAAAAATGCACACCACAAACCCTTCGTGAGTACAGTACATTACCCTCAACACTTTGAGGAATCATATCTGGCTCAGCTGTTATACACGGCTTTCAGACTGACAGTGGGACGAACTCTCACACTGCTGCATAAATACCTGGCATTGTTCCAAGGCTGGAGTTATCAAAGAATTGCTTTGGGCACTTAAGCGACATCGCCTCTGTGTCAGCATGGACGTCGAAGAACTTGCTTTTTGGAGAGTCGAGGAACATTTTCTTGGGGGAGTTCACTTCACTGTTTGTCAACAGAGGTCGCTTGGTTGGTGTGCGTGGGGAATGAGGAGCTTCTTTCTTACTTTCTCTCAACTTATAAGCTCTGTTTTTCCATTTCGTGATCTCATCTTGTTGCTTGTTCACCAGGCTAGAAAACAGATCAGATCAATTACTTTAAAAATGGGGTTCACATCAATCAATTCAGCCAGAATTTAATCAACATCAATTTACCTTTCAAATTGTGCACTCTTCTTCTCCAACTCCTCAATCTTTTTATCTTTAAGACAAACAGAAGCTTTGGCCTGGGTGCCAGGGTTAGAATGAGGTTCCTCACCAACCATAACTGTGGAGAACAGAACAATGATTAGCCACTTAGGGGCAGCTAAAGAATTTTCATAAACCCAGTGAAAGCCCCTTACATGAACGGTCACCCTGCTGTTGGGTTTTTCTGAGAGTCTCCTTCAGCTTGTAGATGACATCTCCTCTGTGCTCCACCACTGCTGTTAACTGTGCTATTCTGGAAACGATCCAAACAAGTCAGATGATTGTGTAATTTAGTCATATTACACCATTCATCCCCTTCACTAGTTGTCAAATCAAACTCAACTCTACTCCATTACATGCAACAAGACAAATCTCACTCTTTTTCATGACCGGTTGTTACAGCGATGTGGTCAAGCTCCATCTTCACCAGTTTATCCTTCATGGCCTCCATTTCTGCAGCACTAGGTGACCTCTTTAGTTTTGCAAGAGCCTGGACAAGAACAGAACAGTGGTACTACAAGTGTGATTGTACAAGGGTGCATTAGTGCACATGACCGAGGTAACTTGTACATCATTAAAACACACACACCTTGTTGAAAGGAGGAAGGCCTTCCCTGAAAAAGGCCAAACCACTTACTATGGAGCCATGCAGAAAGAGTCCAGGTGCTAAACTGGCCTGCCTGCAGTCCAGACCAGTCTCCCATTTAAAACATTTGGCACATTATGAAGTGCAAAAAACAAACAAAGGAGACCCTGAACTGCTGAGCAAATTAAATTATACATTAGAATCCCCCCCACTGTAAGCTTAAACTATTAGGCAAACATGAGTGAAACATCTTAAAACTGTGCTCTGGGTCACATAACGGTTCAATAATCTATGAAACATTTAGTAGACATCAGCACTCAGGCCTGTTTCTGCTTCCAACCATTTTAAACCCACCTCAGACTCCTTCAGCTTCATTTGCAGGTTCTGGATGAGATCCTCCTTCTCCTTTAAAGCAGAGCTCAGTTCTTCAAGCTTGGCAGCATGTTTCTGGTTCGACACATCTGTTTGGGCCTTCAACTCCTCCATTTTCTTTTGGAGCACCTGACAGGGATGATTAATCATGTTTAAAATTGCTCAACCTGGGCTAAATAAGACCCATTTTAAAAATTCCAACACAAGGTCTAAATTGACAGGTTTATTCCAACATGTTAGAGTTTCTGTAGTAAAACCTCATTCGCAGGGCCTTGAATGATTGATGACTGAAGACTAATAAATGGATTTTAAAAATTATTGTGGCAGCGGGGGCGTGGTCAAGCATCGGTCTGTGACCGGAGGGCGGAGTCAAGGAAGGTAAGTGGCAGAATCACTACACCTGTTAATTCATGTGTTTGTGTGTCTTCCCAGGGACCGCGCCCTATTTAAGGAGAGAGCGCAGAGGGAGCTCTCTCCCCACCCAGACAACTGATGTGTGCGCGTGTGTCTGAGTGTATGAACGAGTAAATACAGTAGCTGAAAAGCTAAATTAAAAAAAAAAAAGTTTTGTGAAACTCCGCTCTGGCCTGCTGTCCTTCTGTGCTCCACTCACCTATACGAACTGTTACAGTGGTGCCGGAACCCGGGAATGAGCACAGAAGAGAACAGCCCCATGGAGTCCTCCCCCTTCGCAGACCTGATCCACGCCCTCACCACAGCCCAACAAAGCCAGCACCAGGCGCTGCTCGCCCTCCAAAAGGAGCAAGAACGGTTCGAGACCCTGGTGCAGGCGCAACAGGAAGATCGTCAGGCGTTCCGGCACCTCCTCACGTCGGCGGGGTCTACCACCGCGGGCCCGTCCCCCCTCACCCTAACTAAGATGGGCCCGCAGGACGACCCTGAGGTATTCATCACACTCTGAGCAAGTCGCGGAGACCTCGGGGTGGCCGATGGATCAGCGTGCGGCGTGCCTCCTCCCCCTGCTAACAGGAGAGGCGTAGCTGGCTGCGCTACAGCTCCCTGCCGACTGGCCTACGCGTACCTTCGCCGGGCCGTCCTCCAGCGTGTGGGGTGCACCCCCGAGCAGCAGCGTCAGCGCTTCGCGCTTGGAGGAAGTCGGCTGGCCGTTCACGTTTGGCCAGCAACTCCGGGACGCCTGCTGGCAGTGGTTGAGGGCCGACAACTGTGACGCCGAGGGACTCAGACCAGGTGGTACTGGAACAGTTCATCGCACGTTTACCAGTAGGAACCGCAGACTAGGTCCAGTGCCACCACCCGGCGTCGCTGGATCAGGCAATCGAGCTGGCGGAGGACCATTTGGCGGCTGTCCCGACGGCAGGACAGCAGATAACCTCTTCTCCTCTCTCTTTCCCCTCCTCCTGTGTCTCCTCCTCGCCCCATTCCCCCACCGCGGAGACGGGGGCTGGCACCATCCCAGCCGGCCCGCCACACCCATGGTGCCCTTCTGTTTCTCCCTTCTGTGTCTGTCTCTCTCCCCCCTCAGGTGAGTGAGCCCCAGAGCACTAGTGCAGAGAGGAAGCCCGGGCCGGTTTGCTGGGGCTGCGGGGAGCCGGGCCACCTCCAACAGCAGTGCTCGGTAATGGAGGTGGGTGTGGTGGTTCGGATCCCCGACGCGCCAGGAGCTGCCCCCAATCAGGCCGGAGCGTATCGCATACCAGTGAGTATCCAAGGGGATACATATCAGGCGTTGGTGGATTCTGGCTATAATCAGACCTCAATCCACCAAAGCCTGGTGCAAGATGAGGCATTGGGGGGAGCACAATTGGTGAAGGTGTTGTGTGTGCACGGGGATGTTCACAACTACCCTTTAGTGTTGGTCCACATTCTTTTTCGAGGGGAAAAATTTATAGTGAAGGTGGTGGTTAATCCTCGCCTTACCCACTAATTTTGGGATTTAATGACACACTTGCACTATGTTCACACTGCAAGGCTTAATGCTCAATTCCGATTTTTTTGCGAGGTCGTTCACATTAACAAATATATGCGACTTGTATGTGATCCTCAGTATGAACGAAAAGCGACCTAAAAAAAAAGTGTTCTGCATGCGCATTGCAGGATACGACGACGTCACACGCAGTGAGCATGGCCAGTGTTTATGGAAGTAAACTAAAGTTTCCTGTGTATGACAGTAGCCAGCATGGAGTACCTGGCGATGATGCAGTTGTTGCGACGGAGCCAGAACATGCACAATAGCGTGATGTTAAGGAGGAGGTTGAGAAGGAAGAGGGCAATGGTTTTGGCTCAGGTGTTCTGCGGGGTAGTGACTGCAACCTCCGTTCAAAGGAACGTGTGGGTGCGGAATCGCATTGATGTCATGCACCATGTTGTTGTAACTTTTTTTGAGAGACCCACCGCCTACTTCAGCGCAGAATAGTGACATTTGTGGCTTGTTGATGACGTGTAAGTCGGATGAATGCGACCTGGCGGTTCAGACTGAAGTCGCATATGAAACGATCGGATAGGAATCGGAATTAGGACCACATATCCAAACTGCCTGGGTCGGATTTGGGAGGGAAGGAAAAAAAAAAAAAAAATGGATCGGTGTCGTTCATATTGTCAATAAAAGATCGGCTACAGGTCACATATGGGCGAAAAAATCGGATTTGAGTCACTTCAGCCTGCAGTGTGAACGTAGTGTTAGTGAAGAGTGGGTCCTGCCATTTAACAGGGGGAGGTCCCGGTGTCGCTTTGGCAGGAGCAACTGTCACAGAGCCATCTACGTCATCTCTGCGTCAGAGTGAGGAGCCGCCGGCCCCTTCTCTCTGTTGGGGAATCCCTCATGGATTTCCCATTAGAGCAGCCGCAAGACGAGACTCTGCGGCATGTGTTTGACCAAGTGAGAGTAATCGATGGTCAAACGCTCCAGCCGAACGGCACCCCATCCTTCCCCTACTTCGCGATTATGAAGGATAGATTATACCGAGTGACGCAGGACACTCAAACTAAAGAGTGAGTCACGCAGCTTTGAATTCCAAAGAGCCGCCGGGAATTGGTATTCCAGGCGGCTCACTTTAATCCCATGGCTGGACACTTAGGGCAGGATAAAACACTAGCCCGAATAATGGCACGGTTCTATTGGCCAGGGATTCGCGGCGATGTCCGTAGGTGGTGTACGGCATGCCGTGAATGCCAGTTAGTAAATCCAGCGGCCATTCCAAAAGCGCCTTTGCGCCCTCTACCGTTAATCGAGACCCTGTTCGAAAGAATTGGGATGGATCTCGTCGGGCCATTAGATCGGTCAGCACGAGGGTACCACTTTATATTAGCTCTGGTGGACTATGCAACGCGATACCCGGAAGCAGTGCCTCTTCACAATATATCTCAGCACGCAGTATTGCGGAGGCACTCTTCCGCGTTATCTACCGAGTTGGAATCCCAAAAGAGATTCTGACTGACCAAGGCACCTCGTTTATGTCACGTACACTGAACAAACAGTATGGGTTGTTGGGTATTAAGCCGATCCGCACCAGCGTGTATCACCCACAAACGGACGGTTTAGTTGAACAGTTCAATCGCACCCTCAAGAACAATTAAAAAATTCGTAAGTGAGGACGCACGAAATTGGGATAAATGGCTCGAACCCTTGCTATTTGCAGTGCGAGAGGGCCCCCAAGCCTCCACGGGGTTCTCCCCGTTTGAATTATTATACGGGCGTAAGCCGCGCGGCATTGTTGCGGGAAAATTGGGAGGAGAGACCTTCACCAAGTAAAAATGAAATCCAATACGTTATTGACCTGTGCGCAAAACTCCACACACTCACGTACCTAACTCAGGAGAATTTGCAGCAGGCCCAAGAACGACAAACCCGCCTGTACGACAAGGGTACGTGCCTTAGGGAGTTCACACCGGGAGATAAGGTACTCATACTGTTGCCCACATCGAGCTCCAAATTGGTCGCCAAGTGGCAAGGACCCTTTGGGGTCACACGGCGAGTCGGGGACGTTGACTGCGAAGGTGAGGTGAACGAATAGGGGTGGGGCGCTACAGATTTACCACCTCAACCTGCTCAAACGCTGGAACGAGGAGGTCCCCGTGGCGTTGGTGTCGGTGGTTCCGGAGAAGGCGGAGCTGGGGCCAGAGGTTCAAAAGGGAACATTGGCATCACGTACCTCTCCGATCCCCTGTGGAGACCACCTCTCCCCGACCCAACTCGCGGAAGCTGCCCAGTTGCAGACCAAGTTTTCGGACGTGTTCTCGCCCCTGCCTGGCCGCACCAACCTCATAGAGCACCACATTGAGACGCCCCCGGGGGTGGTAGTGCGTAGCCGCCCTTACAGGTTACCCGAGCACAATAAAAAAAGTGGTTCGGGAAGAACTCGTTGCCATGCTCGAAATGGGCATCGTTGAGGAGTCCCACAGTGACTGGAGCAGCCCCGTGGGCTTGGTACCCAAGGCCGACGGGTCGGTCCGGTTCTGTGTAGACTATAGAAGTCAACGCAGCATCTAAATTCGACGCGTACCCAATGCCTTGTATTGAGGAGTTGCTCGATCGGCTAGGCACGGCTCATTTTTACTTGACACTGGATTTAACAAAGGGTTCTTGGCAGATCCCCTTGACTCCATTATCCTGAGAAAAAACAGCCTTTTCCACACCGTTCGACTTACACCAATTTGTCACACTTCCTTTTGGGCTGTTTGGGGCGCCCGCTACGTTTCAGCGGCTGATGGATAGGGTCCTCCACCCCCATGCCACCTATGCGGCTGCCTACCTCGACGACATCATTATCTATAGTAATGACTGGCCGAGGCACCTCCAACATCTGAGGGCCATCCTTAGGTCGCTGAGGCGAGCGGGTCTCACAGCCAACCCGAAGAAGTGTGCGATTGGGCAGGTGGAAGTACGGTATCTGGGCTTCCACTTGGGCAATGGGCAGGTGCGTCCCCAAGTTAAGACAGCAGCAATTGCGGCCTGCCCGAGGCCCAAGACCAAAAAGGGGGCGAGACAGTTCCTGGGGCTGGCTGGCTATTATCGTAGGTTTATACCTAATTATTTGGACGTTACCAGCCCGCTGACTGATCGGACTAAAAAGGGGGCACCAGATCCGGTCCAGTGGACAGAGCAATGCCAGCGGGCTTTTTCTAAGGTAAAGGCTGCACTGTGTGGGGGGCCACTTTTACACTCCCCTGACTTTTCTCTCCCCTTTATGTTACAGACTGATGCGTCGGACAGAGGGCTGGGGGCCGTTTTGTCCCAGGAGGTGGAGGATCGCCCAGTACTGTACATCAGTCGTAAGCTGTCGGTGCGTGAGGGGCGCTACAGCACGATTGAGAAGGAGTGCCTGGCAATCAAGTGGGCGGTCCTCGCCCTCTGTTATTACTTGCTGGGACGCCCTTTCACCCTCTGTTCAGACCACGCGCCCCTCCAGTGGCTCCACCGCATGAAGGATGCCAACGCGCGGATCACCCGTTGGTATCTGGCACTCCAACCCTTTAACTTCAAGGTGATCCACAGGCCAGGGGCGCAGGTAGTCGTGGTGGACTTCCTCTCCTGTCAAGGGAGGGGGTCGGCTGCAGGTCGGACAGCCACCCAGCCTGATTCGGGCAGTGGGAGTATGTGGCAGCGGGGGCGTGGTCAAGCATCGGTCTGTGACCGGAGGGCGGAGTCAGGGAAGGTAAGTGGCAGAATCACTACACCTGTCGTTAACGTGTTTGTGTGTCTTCCCAGGGACCGTGACCTATTTAAGGAGAGAGAGCAAGAGCAAAGGGAGCTCTCTCCCCACCCAGACGACTGATGTGTGCGCGCGCGTGTCTGAATGAGTAAATATAGTAGCTGAAAAGCTTTTTAAAAAAAAAAAAAAGTTTTGTGAAACTCAGTTCTGGCCTGCCGTCCTTCTGTGCTCCACCCACCTATACGATCTGTTACAATTATTTATCCCTCCTCCCATGTAGCAGTTCCTGCTGGTGCCCTACGCACCTCGTTTATTTAACATTTATAGAACGGGTCTAATGTCAGCTTTGCAATGACCAGTAAAATTTTCTAAATTTTGAGAAAGGACTGTGCTTCCATTTATTTGTGGTCCTAACTACAAGAGAGAAATCTTGTTACTGCCCCATGGTATTTTATTCCTCATATAAAAAAAAAAAAAAAAAAAAAAAAAAAAGTCCAATAACCATCATACACATTAAACGTTTTATAAAACACGTTTTGGGTGAATTAGCTCAGAGGAAAAAGCCAAGATGCCACTTCTTCAGTCAACTATCTGCTTTGAGAAACAATGTTATTCCAATAATATATAATAAAAAAAAAAATAAAAATAAAAAATAAAAAAAAACCACACATTTTCTGAAAATCTTGCTCTTACTTATAAACACTACATGGCCAAACATTTGACGACACCTGATCACATCCATGTGTGCTTGTTGAACATTCCATTCCAGATTTAGTCTCCTTTTCGCTGTTATAACCCCCACGCTTCTAGGAAGGCTTTCCACTAGATTTTGGAACGTGGCTGTGGTGGTTCAGGTGGTGCTCCAATCCAGGCAAGTTCATCCAATCTAACCTTAGCCAAAGTATCTGCATGGAGCTTGCTTTGTACGGAGAGGCATAGTCATGCAGAAACAGATTTGCAGCTTTGAGTTCCAGCAACAGGAAGTTGTAATGCATCAGCATCCTATACAACTGTGTGCATTCCAACTTGGCGGCAATAGTTGGGGGGGGGAACCCATATCTGGGTGTGCTCAAATCTCCACAATATTTGGCCAAAGTGTACATCCAAAAGTTAAAGGTCACAAATAGCCCAAGCTCACCTTGCTTAAATCTTACCTCCAAGTGTTTTTGAGCCTGTTGTAACTGAAGGGAGAGCCTCTGCTTATCCTGCAGTAGGTCAGCCTCAGTTTTGGGCTTCTCACTGCTCGGAGACGGCAGCAATGCCAGAGACTCACTCCTGTCCTCCTTCAATCTCTGTAAGGACTCCTCCTCCAAGGGCTTCAGGACAGAAACTGCAGCGTCATATTTATCCAACATGCTCTACAAGACGAAAAGATTCTTAATAACCCCAAGTGTTCAACAGAACATTAAAGTGCCATTACTATTCCTAGATATCTTCTAGAAAGTTATAAGTTAGGTCTTACTTTGCGGAAATTTCTCTGGCGGTCTGCCAAAGCTGTGCGTCGAACAAGCTCTCGCTCGAAGAACTGAGCTATAGCTGTTGCGTTTGCGCTTCCAGCCAGCGCCCGCATCTCCTCATTGGCACGGGTCCGTGCCTGAAGTTCCTCCGAGAGAGTGACTGCATGTTTGGCAACAGCATCCTCCAGGAAGTCCAGAATGCTGTTCATGTTCTACCAATAGGAAAGACTTTACTTAAATACCCTGAAGAAAATCATCTGATCCACACTACTGAGAGACTTATTGGGGACACTCCACAATATCTAAGACCTCAATACAATGTTTCAGTTCTAATTAGAAAGATTACACTCTTGATATTCTGCAATAAAATGTGAAAGCAGTCCGAGTTAAACAGACCTGCAGATACTGCCTGCGTTTGTCCAACAGCTCCAACAGTCTCTGGTCCCAAATCTCCTGGAAGTCCCCAGGGACCATCTGGAAGGATTGTGAGGGAGCCTGAGCTCGGCGAATAAGCACGTCATGCAGCCTTCTCTCCTCAAAGGAAGCCACATCACTGTGAACTTGTTTCATGAAGTGGGCCTTGTGCAGAGCAGCAAGCCTTTGCAAGGTGACCTTGAGAAGGATTGTTGGTTTACGTTAAATTTCTTCCCAAACTGGAATTGATCCAAAAGTTTATAATGACCTTGGATCAAAAACAAACCAACTATTCTTGCGTTTATTTTGCATTGTGAAATTAAAAGCCACATTTAAAGATTTTCTTCCTGATTCAGTCAGACATGACCTTTGCACAAGTGTTTAAAATAATTTAAAATGGACAGACTTGCCTCATTTTTCCGAAGCAGGTCATCAAGGTGACTTGTTTTGGAAGACAGACAAGTAAAGACACTTCTTTGAGACAACGGAACAAATCGTAACAGCTGACAAAACGAGACATTTTCTTTGCTATTGGCATCTGCAAGATGATCTTTGCGGTTTGGACGGTCCACGATTGCCTGGAGCTTCAAGAAGGCCACCTAGGTTTGGGAGGAAGTTTTAAAAACATGCATTAGTTTAGAATCTAAAGCAATTGCAGTCCTGTACATTCAACCCATTGTCGTCATTTCTAGCACCAGCAGTTTTGCAACACCTGGTAACAAGTGTTCCATTACATGGAACTCTACACCAACATCTACAAAGAACAAGAGTGTGCCGAGAACACAATATCCCCTGCTAGCAACTATGCCATAACTCTGGTAAAATGTGACTAAACTGAACGAAATTGCAATGTGCGCATTACCAACACAAAGAATCCTGCCAAGTTCAGTGACATTCCTCCAAAAATTGCGAGAAAAGTTGATTTCAGAAGGCGAGTACCCTTCCCGGGACGGACGTCGCCACGACATAAGCCCCCTTTGGGCCTTTCGGCCAACGGGGGATAAATTTTGAGGGAAGTTGATTTTAGAAAGCAAGCACACCTTGATGAAATTGCCAAAATACAAGTTTGTTAATAATCAAGGGCATACAGTGGGGCAAAAAAGTATTTAGTCAGCCACCAATTGTGCAAGTTCTCCCACTTAAAAAGATGAGAGAGGCCTGTAATTTTCATCATAGGTATACCTCAACTATGAGAGACAGAATGGGGGGAAAGAATCCAGGAAATCACATTGTAGGATTTTTAATGAATTAATTGGTAAATTCCTCAGTAAAATAAGTATTTGGTCACCTACAAACAAGCAAGATTTCTGGCTCTCACAGACCTGTAACAACTTTAAGAGGCTCCTCTGTCCTCCACTCATTACCTGTATTAATGGCACCTGTTTGAACTCGTTATCATTATAAAAGACACCTGTCCACAATCTCAAACAGTCACACTCCAAACTCCACTATGGCCAAGACCAAAGAGCTGTCAAAGGACACCAGAAACAAAATTGTAGACCTGCACCAGGCTGGGAAGACTGAATCTGCAATAGGTAAGCAGCTTGGTGTGAAGAAATCAACTGTGGGAGCAATTATTAGAAAATGGAAGACATACAAGACCACTGATAATCTCCCTCGATCTGGGGCTCCACGCAAGATCTCACCCTGTGGGGTCAAAATGATCCCAAGAACGGTGAGCAAAAATCCCAGAACCACACGGGGGGACCTAGTGAATGACCTGCAGAGAGCTGGGACCAAAGTAACAAAGGCTACCATCAGTAACACACTACGCCGCCAGGGACTCAAATCCTGCAGTGCCAGACGTGTCCCCCTGCTTAAGCCAGTACATGTCCAGGCCCGTCTGAAGTTTGCTAGAGAGCATTTGGATGATCCAGAAGAGGATTGGGAGAATGTCATATGGTCAGATGAAACCAAAAAAAGAACTTTTTGGTAAAAACTCAACTTGTCGTGTTTGGAGGAGAAAGAATGCTGAGTTGCATCCAAAGAACACCATACCTACTGTGAAGCATGGGGGTGGAAACCATCATGCCTTGGGGCTGTTTTTCTGCAAAGGGACCAGGACGACTGATCCGTGTAAAGGAAAGAATGAATGGGGCCATGTATCGTGAGATTTTGAGTGAAAACCTCCTTCCATCAGTAAGGGCATTGAAGATGAAATGTGGCTGGGTCTTTCAGCATGACAATGATCCCAAACACACCGCCCGGGCAACGAAGGAGTGGCTTCGTAAGAAGCATTTCAAGGTCCTGGAGTGGCCTAGCCAGTCTCCAGATCTCAACCCCATAGAAAATCTTTGGAGGGAGTTGAAAGTCCGTGTTGCCCAGCGACAGCCCCAAAACATCACTGCTCTAGAGGAGATCTGCATGGAGGAATGGGCCAAAATACCAGCAACAGTGTGTGAAAACCTTGTGAAGACTTAGAGAAGACGTTTGACCTCTGTCATTGCCAACAAAGGGTATATAACAAAGTATTGAGATGAACTTTTATTGACCAAATACTTATTTTCCACCATAATTTGCAAATAAATTCTTTAAAAATCAGACAGACAATGTGATTTTCTGGATTTTTTTTTCTCATTTTGTCCCTCATAGTTGAGGTATACCTATAATGAAAATTACAGGCCTCATCTTTTTAAGTAGGAGAACTTGCACAATTGGTGACCAACAATACTTTTTTGCCCCACTGTAACTCTGGTAAAAATTTGCCCAAATTAAATGAAAAGTTCAATGTGTATAACGGTCATATAACAAAGCCTTTTTCCAAGTTTGGTGAAATTCCTCCACAAATTGTGAGAGGAGATGATTTCAGAAGAACGTACACACTCATGAAATTGTCAAAGTACAAGTTATTTAATCAAGGGTCAAAACTT